>NW_028123431.1:0-370567 GCF_965194805.1 Balaenoptera borealis
CCTACCCTAACACTAACACGTACCCTAATCCTAACCCGTACCCTAAACCGAGCCCTAACCCTAACACTAACACTAACCCTAACCCTAACCCATACCCTACGCCGTACCTGAACCCCTCCCCAAACCCGTACCCTAAGCCGTACCCTAAGCCTAACCCTAAGCCTAACACTAACCCTAGGCTACCCTTGACTGCTTCTGCCTCCAATAGATTTCCTAAGCACTAGTGTTTTAAGCAACAGCTTAAAAAGAGAATCCTAATGTGATTTCTTTATAATGGGTGTGTTCCTTATCTTATCCTAGTGTCTAAACTCTTCTCCATGGCTGGAACCCCAAATAATATTCCTTTACGTGCTAAGGGGTATCTAGAGAGTGGGATAGGTTTACTAACTACCCTAACCCTAACGCGTACCCTAACCCTAACCCCTACCCTAAACCTAACACGTACCCTAATCCTAACCGTACCCTAAACCGAGCCCTAACCCTAACACTAACCCTAACCCTAACCCTAACCCATACCCTACGCCGTACCCGAAACCCTCCCCGAACCTGAACCCTAAGCCGTACCCTAAGCCTAACCCTAAGCCTAACCCTAACCCTAGGCTACCCTTGACTGCTTCTGCCTCCAATAGATTTCCTAAGCACTAGTGTTTTAAGGAACAGCTTAAAAAGAGAATCCTAATGTGATTTCTTTATAATGGGTGTGTTCCTTATCTTATCCTAGTGGCTAAACTCTTCTCCATGGCTGGACCCTCAAATAATATTCCTTTACGTGCTAAGGGGTATCTAGAGAGTGGGATAGGTTTAATAACTACCCTAACCCTAACGCGTACCCTAACCCTAACCCCTACCCTAACCCTAACACGTACCCTAATCCTAACCTGTACCCTAAACCGAGCCCTAAACCTAACACTAACCCTAACCCTAACCCTAACCCATACCCTACTCCGTACCCGAAACCCTCCCCGAACCCGTACCCTAAGCCGTACCCTAAGCCTAACCCTAAGCCTAACCCTAACCCTAGGCTACCCTTGACTGCTTCTGCCTCCAATAGATTTCCTAAGCACTAGTGTTTTAAGGAACAGCTTAAAAAGAGAATCCTAATGTGATTTCTTTATAATGGGTGTGTTCCTTATCTTATCCTAGTGTCTAAACTCTTCTCCATGGCTGCACCCCCAAATAATATTGCCTTACGTGCTAAGGGGTATCTAGAGAGTGGGATAGGTTTAATAACTACCCTAACCCTAATGCGTACTCTAACCCTAACCCCTACCCTAACACTAACACGTACCCTAATCCTAACCCGTACCCTAAACCGAGCCCTAACCCTAACACTAACACTAACCCTAACCCTAACCCATACCCTACGCCGTACCTGAACCCCTCCCCAAACCCGTACCCTAAGCCGTACCCTAAGCCTAACCCTAAGCCTAACACTAACCCTAGGCTACCCTTGACTGCTTCTGCCTCCAATAGATTTCCTAAGCACTAGTGTTTTAAGCAACAGCTTAAAAAGAGAATCCTAATGTGATTTCTTTATAATGGGTGTGTTCCTTATCTTATCCTAGTGTCTAAACTCTTCTCCATGGCTGGACCCTCAAATAATATTCCTTTACGTGCTAAGGGGTATCTAGAGAGTGGGATAGGTTTAATAACTACCCTAACCCTAACGCGTACCCTAACCCTAACCCCTACCCTAACCCTAACACGTACCCTAATCCTAACCCGTACCCTAAACCGAGCCCTAACCCTAACACTAACCCTAACCCTAACCCTAACCCATACCCTACGCCGTACCCGCACCCCTCCCCGAACCCGTACCCTAAGCCGTACCCTAAGCCTAACCCTAAGCCTAACCCTAACCCTAGGCTACCCTTGACTGCTTCTGCCTCCAATAGATTTCCTAAGCACTACTGTTTTAAGGAACAGCTTAAAAAGAGAATCCTAATGTGATTTCTTTATAATGGGTGTGTTCCTTATCTTATCCTAGTGTCTAAACTCTTCTCCATGGCTGCACCCCCAAATAATATTCCCTTACGTGCTAAGGGGTATCTAGAGAGTGGGATAGGTTTACTAACTACCCTAACCCTAACGCGTACCCTAACCCTAACCCCTACCCTAAACCTAACACGTACCCTAATCCTAACCGTACCCTAAACCGAGCCCTAACCCTAACACTAACCCTAACCCTAACCCTAACCCATACCCTACGCCGTACCCGAAACCCTCCCCGAACCTGAACCCTAAGCCGTACTCTAAGCCTAACCCTAAGCCTAACCCTAACCCTACGCTACCCTTGACTGCTTCTGCCTCCAATAGATTTCCTAAGCACTAGTGTTTTAAGGAACAGCTTAAAAAGAGAATCCTAATGTGATTTCTTTATAATGGGTGTGTTCCTTATCTTATCCTAGTGGCTAAACTCTTCTCCATGGCTGGACCCTCAAATAATATTCCTTTACGTGCTAAGGGGTATCTAGAGAGTGGGATAGGTTTAATAACTACCCTAACCCTAACGCGTACCCTAACCCTAACCCCTACCCTAACCCTAACACGTACCCTAATCCTAACCCGTACCCTAAACCGAGCCCTAACCCTAACACTAACCCTAACCCTAAACCTAACCCATACCCTACGCCGTACCCGCACCCCTCCCCGAACCCGTAACCTAAGCCGTACCCTAAGCCTAACCCTAAGCCTAACCCTAACCCTAGGCTACCCTTGACTGCTTCTGCCTCCAATAGATTTCCTAAGCACTAGTGTTTTAAGGAACAGCTTAAAAAGAGAATCCTAATGTGATTTCTTTATAATGGGTGTGTTCCTTATCTTATCCTAGTGTCTAAACTCTTCTCCATGGCTGCACCCCCAAATAATATTGCCTTACGTGCTAAGGGGTATCTAGAGAGTGGGATAGGTTTAATAACTACCCTAACCCTAATGCGTACTCTAACCCTAACCCTACCCTAACACTAACACGTACCCTAATCCTAACCCGTACCCTAAACCGAGCCCTAACCCTAACACTAACACTAACCCTAACCCTAACCCATACCCTACGCCGTACCTGAACCCCTCCCCAAACCCGTACCCTAAGCCGTACCCTAAGCCTAACCCTAAGCCTAACACTAACCCTAGGCTACCCTTGACTGCTTCTGCCTCCAATAGATTTCCTAAGCACTAGTGTTTTAAGCAACAGCTTAAAAAGAGAATCCTAATGTGATTTCTTTATAATGGGTGTGTTCCTTATCTTATCCTAGTGTCTAAACTCTTCTCCATGGCTGGACCCTCAAATAATATTCCTTTACGTGCTAAGGGGTATCTAGAGAGTGGGATAGGTTTAATAACTACCCTAACCCTAACGCGTACCCTAACCCTAACCCCTACCCTAACCCTAACACGTACCCTAATCCTAACCCGTACCCTAAACCGAGCCCTAACCCTAACACTAACCCTAACCCTAACCCTAACCCATACCCTACGCCGTACCCGCACCCCTCCCCGAACCCGTACCCTAAGCCGTACCCTAAGCCTAACCCTAAGCCTAACCCTAACCCTAGGCTACCCTTGACTGCTTCTGCCTCCAATAGATTTCCTAAGCACTACTGTTTTAAGGAACAGCTTAAAAAGAGAATCCTAATGTGATTTCTTTATAATGGGTGTGTTCCTTATTTTATCCTAGTGTCTAAAATCTTCTCCATGGCTGCACCCCCAAATAATATTCCCTTACGTGCTAAGGGGTATCTAGAGAGTGGGATAGGTTTAATAACTACCCTAACCCTAACGCGTACCCTAACCCTAACCCCTACCCTAACCCTAACACGTACCCTAATCCTAACCTGTACCCTAAACCGAGCCCTAAACCTAACACTAACCCTAACCCTAACCCTAACCCATACCCTACTCCGTACCCGAAACCCTCCCCGAACCCGTACCCTAAGCCGTACCCTAAGCCTAACCCTAAGCCTAACCCTAACCCTAGGCTACCCTTGACTGCTTCTGCCTCCAATAGATTTCCTAAGCACTAGTGTTTTAAGGAACAGCTTAAAAAGAGAATCCTAATGTGATTTCTTTATAATGGGTGTGTTCCTTATCTTATCCTAGTGTCTAAACTCTTCTCCATGGCTGGACCCTCAAATAATATTCCTTTACGTGCTAAGGGGTATCTAGAGAGTGGGATAGGTTTAATAACTACCCTAACCCTAACGCGTACCCTAACCCTAACCCCTACCCTAACCCTAACACGTACCCTAATACTAACCCCTACCCTAACCCTAACACGTACCCTAATCCTAACCCGTACCCTAAACCGAGCCCTAACCCTAACACTAACCCAAACCCTAACCCTAACCCATACCCTACGCCATACCCGAAACCCTCCCCGAACCCGTACCCTAAGCCGTACCCTAAGCCTAACCCTAAGCCTAACCCTAACCCTAGGCTACCCTTGACTGCTTCTGCCTCCAATAGATTTCCTAAGCACTAGTGTTTTAAGGAACAGCTTAAAAAGAGAATCCTAATGTGATTTCTTTATAATTGGTGTGTTCCTTATCTTATCCTAGTGTCTAAACTCTTCTCCATGGCTGGACCCTCAAATAATATTCCTTTACGTGCTAAGGGGTATCTAGAGAGTGGGATAGGTTTAATAACTACCCTAACCCTAACGCGTACCCTAACCCTAACCCCTACCCTAACCCTAACACGTACCCTAATACTAACCTGTACCCTAAACCGAGCCCTAACCCTAAAACTAACCCAAACCCTAACCCTAACCCATACCCTACGCCGTACCCGCACCCCTCCCCGAACCCGTACCCTAAGCCGAACCCTAAGCCTAACCCTAACCCTAGGCTACCCTTGATTGCTTCTGCCTCCAATAGATTTCCTAAGAACTAGTGTTTTAAGGAACAGCTTAAAAAGAGAATCCTAATGTGATTTCTTTATAATGGGTGTGTTCCTTATCTTATCCTAGTGTCTAAACTCTTCTCCATGGCTGGACCCCCAAATAATATTCCTTTACGTGCTAAGGGGTATCTAGAGAGTGGGATAGGTTTAATAACTACCCTAACCCTAACGCATACCCTAACCCTAACCCCTACCCTAACCCTAACACGTACCCTAATCCTAACCCGTACCCTAAACCGAGCCCTAACCCTAACACTAACGCTAACCCTAACCCTAACCCATACCCTATGCCGTACCCGAACCCCTCCCCGAACCCATTCCCCAAGCCGTACCCTAAACCTAACCCTAAGCCTAACCCTAACCCTAGGCTACCCTTGACTGCTTCTGCCTCCAATAGATTTCCTAAGCACTAGTGTTTTAAGGAACAGCTTAAAAAGAGAATCCTAATGTGATTTCTTTATAATGGGTGTGTTCCTTATCTTATCCTAGTGTCTAAACTCTTCTCCATGGCTGGACCCCCAAATAATATTCCTTTACGTGCTAAGGGGTATCTAGAGAGTGGGATAGGTTTAATAACTACCCTAACCCTAACGCGTACCCTAACCCTAACCCCTACCCTAACCCTAACACGTACCCTAATCCTAACCCCTACCCTAAACCGAGCCCTAACCCTAACACTAACCCTAACCCTAACCCTAACCCATACCCTACACCGTACCCGAAACCCTCCCCGAACTCGTACCCTAAGCCGTACCCTAAGCCTAACCCTAAGCCTAACCGTAACCCTAGGCTACCCTTGACTGCTTCTGCCTCCAATAGATTTCCTAAGCACTAGTGTTTTAAGAAACAGCTTAAAAAGAGAATCCTAATGTGATTTCTTTATAATGGGTGTGTTCCTTATCTTATCCTAGTGTCTAAACTCTTCTCCATGGCTGGACCCTCAAATAATATTCCTTTACGTGCTAAGGGGTATCTAGAGATTGGGATAGGTTTAATAACTACCCTAACCCTAACGCGTACCCTAACCCTAACCCCTACCCTAACCCTAACACATACCCTAATCCTAACCCGTACCCTAAACCGAGCCCTAACCCTAACACTAACCCTAACCCTAACCCTAACCCATACCCTACGCCGTACCCGCACCCCTCCCTGAACCCGTACCCTAAGCCGTACCCTAAGCCTAACCCTAAGCCTAACCCTAACCCTAGGCTACCCTTGACTGCTTCTGCCTCCAATAGATTTCCTAAGCACTAGTGTTTTAACGAACAGCTTAAAAAGAGAATCCTAAAGTGATTTCTTTATAATGGGTGTGTTCCTTATCTTATCCTAGTGTCTAAACTCTTCTCCATGGCTGGACCCCCAAATAATATTCCTTTACGTGCTAAGGGGTATCTAGAGAGTGGGATAGGTTTAATAACTACCCTAACCCTAACGCGTACCCTAACCCTAACCCCTACCCTAACCCTAACACGTACCCTAATCCTAACCCGTACCCTAAACCGAGCCCTAACCCTAACACTAACCCTAACCCTAACCCATACCCTACGCCGTACCCGAAACCCTCCCCGAACCCGTACCCTACGCCGTACCCTAAGCCTCACCCTAAGCCTAACCTTATCCTAGGCTACCCTTGACTGCTTCTGCCTCCAATAGATTTCCTAAGCACTAGTGTTTTAAGGAACAGCTTAAAAAGAGAATCCTAATGTGATTTCTTTATAATGGGTGTGTTCCTTATCTTATCCTAGTGTCTAAACTCTTCTCCATGGCTGGACCCTCAAATAATATTCCTTTACGTGCTAAGGGGTATCTAGAGAGTGGGATAGGTTTAATAACTACCCTAACCCTAACGCGTACCCTAACCCTAACCCCTACCCTAACCCTAACACGTACCCTAATCCTAACCCGTATCCTAAACCGAGCCCTAACCCTAACACTAACCCTAACCCTAACCCTAACCCATACCCTACGCCGTACCCGCACCCGTCCCCGAACCCGTACCCTAAGCCGTACCCTAAGCCTAACCCTAAGCCTAACCCTAACCCTAGGCTACCCTTGACTGCTTCTGCCTCCAATAGATTTCCTAAGCACTAGTGTTTTAAGGAACAGCTTAAAAAGAGAATCCTAATGTGATTTCTTTATAATGGGTGTGTTCCTTATCTTATCCTAGTGTCTAAACTCTTCTCCATGGCTGGACCCCCAAATAATATTCCTTTACGTGCTAAGGGGTATCTAGAGAGTGGGATAGGTTTAATAACTACCCTAACCCTAACGCGTACCCTAACCCTAACCCCTACCCTAACCCTAACACGTACCCTAATCCTAACCCCTACCCTAAACCGAGCCCTAACCCTAACACTAACCCTAACCCTAACCCTAACCCATACCCTACGCCGTACCCGAAACCCTCCCCGAACTCGTACCCTAAGCCGTACCCTAAGCCTAACACTAAGCCTAACCCTAACCCTAGGCTACCCTTGACTGCTTCTGCCTCCAATAGATTTCCTAAGCACTAGTGTTTTAAGAAACAGCTTAAAAAGAGAATCCTAATGTGATTTCTTTATAATGGGTGTGTTCCTTATCTTATCCTAGTGTCTAAACTCTTCTCCATGGCTGCACCCCCAAATAATATTGCCTTACGTGCTAAGGGGTATCTAGAGAGTGGGATAGGTTTAATAACTACCCTAACCCTAATGCGTACTCTAACCCTAACCCCTACCCTAACACTAACACGTACCCTAATCCTAACCCGTACCCTAAACCGAGCCCTAACCCTAACACTAACACTAACCCTAACCCTAACCCATACCCTACGCCGTACCTGAACCCCTCCCCAAACCCGTACCCTAAGCCGTACCCTAAGCCTAACCCTAAGCCTAACCCTAACCCTAGGCTACCCTTGACTGCTTCTGCCTCCAATAGATTTCCTAAGCACTAGTGTTTTAAGGAACAGCTTAAAAAGAGAATCCTAATGTGATTTCTTTATAATGGGTGTGTTCCTTATCTTATCCTAGTGTCTAAACTCTTCTCCATGGCTGCACCCCCAAATAATATTGCCTTACGTGCTAAGGGGTATCTAGAGAGTGGGATAGGTTTAATAACTACCCTAACCCTAACGCGTACCCTAACCCTAACCCCTACCCTAACCCTAACACGTACCCTAATCCTAACCTGTACCCTAAACCGAGCCCTAAACCTAACACTAACCCTAACCCTAACCCTAACCCATACCCTACGCCGTACCCGCACCCCTCCCCGAACCCGTACCCTAAGCCATACCCTAAACCTAACCCTAAGCCTAACCCTAACCCTAGGCTACCCTTGACTGCTTCTGCCTCCAATTGATTTCCTAAGCAGTAGTGTTCTAAGGAACAGCTTAAAAAGAGAATCCTAAAGTGATTTCTTTATAATGGGTGTGTTCCTTATCTTATCCTAGTGTCTAAACTCTTCTCCATGGCTGGACCCCCAAATAATATTCCTTTACGTGCTAAGGGGGAGCTAGAGAGTGGGATAGGTTTACTAACTACCCTAGCCCTAACGCGTAACCTAACCCTAACCCCTACCCTAACCCTAACACGTACCCTAATCCTAACCCGTACCGTAAACCGAGCCCTAACCCTAACACTAACCCAAACCCTAACCCTAACCCATACCCTACGCCGTACACGAACACCTCCCCGAACCCATACCCCAAGCCGTACCCTAAACCTAACCCTAAGCCTAACCCTAACCCTAGGCTACCCTTGACTGCTTCTGCCTCCAATAGATTTCCTAAGCACTAGTGTTTTAAGGAACAGCTTAAAAAGAGAATCCTAATGTGATTTCTTTATAATGGGTGTGTTCCTTATCTTATCCTAGTGTCTAAACTCTTCTCCATTGCTGGACCCTCAAATAATATTCCTTTACGTGCTAAGGGGTATCTAGAGAGTGGGATAGGTTTAATAACTACCCTAACCCTAATGCGTACTCTAATCCTAACCCCTAACCTAACACTAACACGTACCCTAATCCTAACCCGTACCCTAAACCGAGCCCTAACCCTAACACTAACCCTAACCCTAACCCTAACCCATACCCTACGCCGTACCCGCACCCCTCCCCGAACCCGTACCCTAAGCCGTACCCTAAGCCTCACCCTAAGCCTAACCTTATCCTAGGCTACCCTTGACTGCTTCTGCCTCCAATAGATTTCCTAAGCACTAGTGTTTTAAGGAACAGCTTAAAAAGAGAATCCTAATGTGATTTCTTTATAATGGGTGTGTTCCTTATCTTATCCTAGTGTCTAAACTCTTCTCCATGGCTGGACCCTCAAATAATATTCCTTTACGTGCTAAGGGGTATCTAGAGAGTGGGATAGGTTTAATAACTACCCTAACCCTAACGCGTACCCTAACCCTAACCCCTACCCTAACCCTAACACGTACCCTAATACTAACCTGTACCCTAAACCGAGCCCTAACCCTAACACTAACCCTAACCCTAACCCTAACCCATACCCTACGCCGTACCCGCACCCCTCCCCGAACCCGTACCCTAAGCCGTACCCTAAGCCTAACCCTAAGCCTAACCCTAACCCTAGGCTACCCTTGACTGCTTCTGCCTCCAATTGATTTCCTAAGCAGTAGTGTTTTAAGGAACAGCTTAAAAAGAGAATCCTAAAGTGATTTCTTTATAATGGGTGTGTTCCTTATCTTATCCTAGTGTCTAAACTCTTCTCCATGGCTGGACCCCCAAATAATATTCCTTTACGTGCTAAGGGGGAGCTAGAGAGTGGGATAGGTTTACTAACTACCCTAGCCCTAACGCGTAACCTAACCCTAACCCCTACCCTAACCCTAACACGTACCCTAATCCTAACCCGTACCCTAAACCGAGCCCTAACCCTAACACTAACCCAAAACCTAACCCTAACCCATACCCTACGCCGTACACGAACACCTCCCCGAACCCACACCCCAAGCCGTACCCTAAACCTAACCCTAAGCCTAACCCTAACACTAGGCTACCCTTGACTGCTTCTGCCTCCAATAGATTTCCTAAGCACTAGTGTTTTAAGGAACAGCTTAAAAAGAGAATCCTAATGTGATTTCTTTATAATGGGTGTGTTCCTTATCTTATCCTAGTGTCTAAACTCTTCTCCATGGCTGCACCCCCAAATAATATTGTCTTACGTGCTAAGGGGTATCTAGAGAGTGGGATAGGTTTAATAACTACCCTAACCCTAATGCGTACTCTAACCCTAACCCCTACCCTAACACTAACACGTACCCTAATCCTAACCCGTACCCTAAACCGAGCCCTAACCCTAACACTAACACTAACCCTAACCCTAACCCATACCCTACGCCGTACCTGAACCCCTCCCCAAACCCGTACCCTAAGCCGTACCCTAAGCCTAACCCTAAGCCTAACACTAACCCTAGGCTACCCTTGACTGCTTCTGCCTCCAATAGATTTCCTAAGCACTAGTGTTTTAAGCAACAGCTTAAAAAGAGAATCCTAATGTGATTTCTTTATAATGGGTGTGTTCCTTACCTTATCCTAGTGTCTAAATTCTTCTCCATTGCTGGAACCCCAAATAATATTCCTTTACGTGCTAAGGGGTATCTAGAGAGTGGGATAGGTTTACTAACTACCCTAACCCTAACGCGTACCCTAACCCTAACCCCTACCCTAAACCTAACACGTACCCTAATCCTAACCGTACCCTAAACCGAGCCCTAACCCTAACACTAACCCTAACCCTAACCCTAACCCATACCCTACGCCGTACCCGCACCCCTCCCCGAACCCGTACCCTAAGCCGTACCCTAAGCCTAACCCTAAGCCTAACCCTAACCCTAGGCTACCCTTGACTGCTTCTGCCTCCAATAGATTTCCTAAGCACTAGTGTTTTAAGGAACAGCTTAAAAAGAGAATCCTAATGTGATTTCTTTATAATGGGTGTGTTCCTTATCTTATCCTAGTGTCTAAACTCTTCTCCATGGCTGCACCCCCAAATAATATTCCCTTACGTGCTAAGGGGTATCTAGAGAGTGGGATAGGTTTAATAACTACCCTAACCCTAACGCGTACCCTAACCGTAACCCCTACCCTAACCCTAACACGTACCCTAATCCTAACCTGTACCCTAAACCGAGCCCTAAACCTAACACTAACCCTAACCCTAACCCTAACCCATACCCTACGCCGTACCCGAAACCCTCCCCGAACCCGTACCCTAAGCCGTACCCTAAGCCTAACCCTAAGCCTAACCCTAACCCTAGGCTACCCTTGACTGCTTCTGCCTCCAATAGATTTCCTAAGCACTAGTGTTTTAAGGAACAGCTTAAAAAGAGAATCCTAATGTGATTTCTTTATAATGGGTGTGTTCCTTATCTTATCCTAGTGTCTAAACTCTTCTCCATGGCTGGACCCTCAAATAATATTCCTTTACGTGCTAAGGGGTATCTAGAGAGTGGGATAGGTTTAATAACTACCCTAACCCTAACGCGTACCCTAACCCTAACCCCTACCCTAACCCTAACACGTACCCTAATACTAACCTGTACCCTAAACCGAGCCCTAACCCTAACACTAACCCTAACCCTAACCCTAACCCATACCCTACGCCGTACCCGCACCCCTCCCCGAACCCGTACCCTAAGCCGTACCCTAAGCCTAACCCTAAGCCTAACCCTAACCCTAGGCTACCCTTGACTGCTTCTGCCTCCAATAGATTTCCTAAGCACTAGTGTTTTAAGGAACAGCTTAAAAAGAGAATCCTAATGTGATTTCTTTATAAAGGGTGTGTTCCTTATCTTATCCTAGTGTCTAAACTCTTCTCCATGGCTGGACCCCCAAATAATATTCCTTTACGTGCTAAGGGGTATCTAGAGAGTGGGATAGGTTTAATAACTACCCTAACCCTAACGCATACCCTAACCCTAACCCCTACCCTAACCCTAACACGTACCCTAATCCTAACCCGTACCCTAAACCGAGCCATAACCCTAACACTAACCCTAACCCTAACCCTAACCCATACCCTACGCCGTACCCGAACCCCTCTCCGAACCCATTCCCCAAGCCGTACCCTAAACCTAACCCTAAGCCTAACCCTAACCCTAGGCTACCCTTGACTGCTTCTGCCTCCAATAGATTTCCTAAGCACTAGTGTTTTAAGGAACAGCTTAAAAAGAGAATCCTAATGTGATTTCTTTATAATGGGTGTGTTCCTTATCTTATCCTAGTGTCTAAACTCTTCTCCATGGCTGCACCCCCAAGTAATATTGCCTTACGTGCTAAGGGGTATCTAGAGAGTGGGATAGGTTTAATAACTACCCTAACCCTAATGCGTACTCTAACCCTAACCCCTACCCTAACACTAACACGTACCCTAATCCTAACCCGTACTCTAAACCGAGCCCTAAACCTAACACTAACACTAACCCTAACCCTAACCCATACCCTACGCCGTACCTGAACCCCTCCCCAAACCCGTACCGTAAGCCGTACCCTAAGCCTAACCCTAAGCCTAACACTAACCCTAGGCTACCCTTGACTGCTTCTGCCTCCAATAGATTTCCTAAGCACTAGTGTTTTAAGCAACAGCTTAAAAAGAGAATCCTAATGTGATTTCTTTATAATGGGTGTGTTCCTTATCTTATCCTAGTGTCTAAATTCTTCTCCATGGCTGGAACCCCAAATAATATTCCTTTACGTGCTAAGGGGTATCTAGAGAGTGGGATAGGTTTACTAACTACCCTAACCCTAACGCGTACCCTAACCCTAACCGCTACCCTAAACCTAACACGTACCCTAATCCTAACCGTACCCTAAACCGAGCCCTAACCCTAACACTAACCCTAACCCTAACCCTAACCCATACCCTACGCCGTACCCGAAACCCTCCCCGAACCCGTACCCTAAGCCGTACCCTAAGCCTAACCCTAAGCCTAACCCTAACCCTAGGCTACCCTTGACTGCTTCTGCCTCCAATAGATTTCCTAAGCACTAGTGTTTTAAGGAACAGCTTAAAAAGAGAATCCTAATGTGATTTCTTTATAATGGGTGTGTTCCTTATCTTATCCTAGTGTCTAAACTCTTCTCCATGGCTGGACCCCCAAATAATATTCCTTTACGTGCTAAGGGGTATCTAGAGAGTGGGATAGGTTTAATAACTACCCTAACCCTAACGCGTACCCTAACCCTAACCCCTACCCTAACCCTAACACGTACCCTAATCCTAACCCGTACCCTAAACCGAGCCCTAACCCTAACACTAACCCTAACCCTAACCCTAACCCATACCCTACGCCGTACCCGCACCCCTCCCCGAACCCGTACCCTAAGCCGTACCCTAAGCCTAACCCTAAGCCTAACCCTAACCCTAGGCTACCCTTGACTGCTTCTGCCTCCAATAGATTTCCTAAGCACTAGTGTTTTAAGGAACAGCTTAAAAAGGGAATCCTAATGTGATTTCTTTATAATGGGTGTGTTCCTTATCTTATCCTAGTGTCTAAACTCTTCTCCATGGCTGGACCCCCAAATAATATTCCTTTACGTGCTAAGGGGTATCTAGAGAGTGGGATAGGTTTAATAACTACCCTAACCATAACGCATACCCTAACCCTAACCCCTACCCTAACCCTAACACGTACCCTAATCCTAACCCGTACCCTAAACCGAGCCCTAACCCTAACACTAACCCTAACCCTAACCCTAACCCATACCCTACGCCGTACCCGAACCCCTCCCCGAACCCATTCCCCAAGCCGTACCCTAAACCTAACCCTAAGCCTAACCCTAACCCTAGGCTACCCTTGACTGCTTCTGCCTCCAATAGATTTCCTAAGCACTAGTGTTTTAAGGAACAGCTTAAAAAGAGAATCCTAATGTGATTTCTTTATAATGGGTGTGTTCCTTATCTTATCCTAGTGTCTAAACTCTTCTCCATGGCTGCACCCCCAAATAATATTGCCTTACGTGCTAAGGGGTATCTAGAGAGTGGGATAGGTTTAATAACTACCCTAAACCTAATGCGTACTCTAACCCTAACCCCTACCCTAACACTAACACGTACCCTAATCCTAACCCGTACCCTAAACCGAGCCCTAACCCTAACACTAACCCTAACCCTAACCCTAACCCATACCCTACGCCGTACCCGCACCCCTCCCCGAACCCGTACCCTAAGCCGTACCCTAAGCCTAACCCTAAGCCTAACACTAACCCTAGGCTACCCTTGACTGCTTCTGCCTCCAATAGATTTCCTAAGCACTAGTGTTTTAAGCAACAGCTTAAAAAGAGAATCCTAATGTGATTTCTTTATAATGGGTGTGTTCCTTATCTTATCCTAGTGTCTAAATTCTTCTCCATTGCTGGAACCCCAAATAATATTCCTTTACGTGCTAAGGGGTATCTAGAGAGTGGGATAGGTTTACTAACTACCCTAACCCTAACGCGTACCCTAACCCTAACCCCTACCCTAAACCTAACACGTACCCTAATCCTAACCGTACCCTAAACCGAGCCCTAACCCTAACACTAACCCTAACCCTAACCCTAACCCATACCCTACGCCGTACCCGAAACCCTCCCCGAACCCGTACCCTAAGCCGTACACTAAGCCTAACCCTAAGCCTAACCCTAACCCTACGCTACCCTTGACTGCTTCTGCCTCCAATAGATTTCCTAAGCACTAGTGTTTTAAGGAACAGCTTAAAAAGAGAATCCTAATGTGATTTCTTTATAATGGGTGTGTTCCTTATCTTATCCTAGTGTCTAAACTCTTCTCCATGGCTGGACCCTCAAATAATATTCCTTTACGTGCTAAGGGGTATCTAGAGAGTGGGATAGGTTTAATAACTACCCTAACCCTAACGCGTACCCTAACCCTAACCCCTACCCTAACCCTAACACGTACCCTAATCCTAACCCGTACCCTAAACCGAGCCCTAACCCTAACACTAACCCTAACCCTAACCCATACCCTACGCCGTACCCGCACCCCTCCCCGAACCCGTACCCTAAGCCGTACCCTAAGCCTAACCCTAAGCCTAACCCTAACCCTAGGCTACCCTTGACTGCTTCTGCCTCCAATAGATTTCCTAAGCACTAGTGTTTTAAGGAACAGCTTAAAAAGAGAATCCTAATGTGATTTCTTTATAATGGGTGTGTTCCTTACCTTATCCTAGTGTCTAAACTCTTCTCCATGGCTGCACCCCCAAATAATATTCCCTTACGTGCTAAGGGGTATCTAGAGAGTGGGATAGGTTTAATAACTACCCTAACCCTAACGCGTACCCTAACCCTAACCCCTACCCTAACCCTAACACGTACCCTAATACTAACCTGTACCCTAAACCGAGCCCTAACCCTAACACTAACCCTAACCCTAACCCTAACCCATACCCTACGCCGTACCCGCACCCCTCCCCGAACCCGTACCCTAAGCCATACCCTAAACCTAACCCTAAGCCTAACCCTAACCCTAGGCTACCCTTGACTGCTTCTGCCTCCAATTGATTTCCTAAGCAGTAGTGTTTTAAGGAACAGCTTAAAAAGAGAATCCTAATGTGATTTCTTTATAATGGGTGTGTTCCTTATCTTATCCTAGTGTCTAAACACTTCTCCATGGCTGGACCCCCAAATAATATTCCTTTACGTGCTAAGGGGGAGCTAGAGAGTGGGATAGGTTTACTAACTACCCTAGCCCTAACGCGTAACCTAACCCTAACCCCTACCCTAACCCTAACACGTACCCTAATCCTAACCCGTACCCTAAACCGAGCCCTAACCCTAACACTAACCCAAACCCTAACCCTAACCCATACCCTACGCCGTACACGAACACCTCCCCGAACCCATACCCCAAGCCGTACCCTAACCCTAACCCTAAGCCTAACCCTTACCCTAGGCTACCCTTGACTGCTTCTGCCTCCAATAGATTTCCTAAGCCCTAGTGTTTTAAGGAACAGCTTAAAAAGAGAATCCTAATGTGATTTCTTTATAATGGGTGTGTTCCTTATCTTATCCTAGTGTCTAAACTCTTCTCCATGGCTGGACCCCCAAATAATATTCCTTTACGTGCGAAGGGGTATCTAGAGAGTGGGATAAGTTTACTAACTACCCTATCCCTAACGCGTACCCTAACCCTAACCCCTACCCTAAATCTAACACGTACCCTAATCCTAACCGTACCCTAAACCGAGCCCTAACCCTAACACTAACCCTAACCCTAACCCTAACCCATACCCTACGCCGTAACCGAAACCCTCCCCGAACCCGTACCCTAAGCCGTACCCTAAGCCTAACCCTAACCCTAGGCTACCCTTGACTGCTTCTGCCTCCAATTGATTTCCTAAGCACTAGTGTTTTAAGGAACAGCTGAAAAAGAGAATCCTAATGTGATTTCTTTATAATGGGTGTGTTCCTTATCTTATCCTAGTGTCAAAACTCTTCTCCATGGCTGGACCCCCAAATAATATTCCTTTACGTGCTAAGGGGTATCTAGAGAGTGGGATAGGTTTAATAACTACCCTAAACCTAACGCGTACCCTAACCCTAACCCCTACCCTAACCCTAACACGTACCCTAATCCTAACCCGTACCCTAAACCGAGCCCTAACCCTAACACTAACCCTAACCCTAACCCTAACCCATACCCTACGCCGTACCCGAAACCCTCCCCGAACCCGTACCCTAAGCCGTACCCTAAGCCTAACCCTAACCCTAACCCTAACCCTAGGCTACCCTTGACTGCTTCTGCCTCCAATAGATTTCCTAAGCACTAGTGTTTTAAGGAACAGCTTAAAAAGAGAATCCTAATGTGATTTCTTTATAATGGGTGTGTTCCTTATCTTATCCTAGTGTCTAAACTCTTCTCCATGGCTGGACCCCCAAATAATATTCCTTTACGTGCTAAGGGGTATCTAGAGAGTGGGATAGGTTTAATAACTACCCTAACCCTAACGCATACCCTAACCCTAACCCCTACCCTAACCCTAACCCGTACCCTAAACCGAGCCATAACCCTAACACTAACCCTAACCCTAACCCTAACCCATACCCTACGCCGTACCCGAAACCCTCCCCGAACTCGTACCCTAAGCCGTACCCTAAGCCTAACCCTAAGCCTAACCCTAACCCTAGGCTACCCTTGACTGCTTCTGCCTCCAATAGATTTCCTAAGCACTAGTGTTTTAAGGAACAGCTTAAAAAGAGAATCCTAATGTGATTTCTTTATAATGGGTGTGTTCCTTATCTTATCCTAGTGTCTAAACTCTTCTCGATGGCTGGACCCCCAAATAATATTCCTTTACGTGCTAAGGGGTATCTAGAGAGTGGGATAGGTTTAATAACTACCCTAACCCTAACGCGTACCCTAACCCTAACCGCTACCCTAAACCTAACACGTACCCTAATCCTAACCGTACCCTAAACCGAGCCCTAACCCTAACACTAACCCTAACCCTAACCCTAACCCATACCCTACGCCGTACCCGAAACCCTCCCCGAACCCGTACCCTAAGCCGTACCCTAAGCCTAACCCTAAGCCTAACCCTAACCCTAGGCTACCCTTGACTGCTTCTGCCTCCAATAGATTTCCTAAGCACTAGTGTTTTAAGGAACAGCTTAAAAAGAGAATCCTAATGTGATTTCTTTATAATGGCTGTGTTCCTTATCTTATCCTAGTGTCTAAACTCTTCTCCATGGCTGGACCCCCAAATACTATTCCTTTACGTGCTAAGGGGTATCTAGAGAGTGGGATAGGTTTAATAACTACCCTAACCCTAACGCGTACCCTAACCCTAACCCCTACCCTAACCCTAACACATACCCTAATCCTAACCCGTACCCTAAACCGAGCCCTAACCCTAACACTAACCCTAACCCTAACCCTAACCCATACCCTACGCCGTACCCGCACCCCTCCCCGAACCCGTACCCTAAGCCGTACCCTAAGCCTAACCCTAAGCCTAACCCTAACCCTAGGCTACCCTTGACTGCTTCTGCCTCCAATAGATTTCCTAAGCACTAGTGTTTTAAGGAACAGCTTAAAAAGGGAATCCTAATGTGATTTCTTTATAATGGGTGTGTTCCTTATCTTATCCTAGTGTCTAAACTCTTCTCCATGGCTGGACCCCCAAATAATATTCCTTTACGTGCTAAGGGGTATCTAGAGAGTGGGATAGGTTTAATAACTACCCTAACCATAACGCATACCCTAACCCTAACCCCTACCCTAACCCTAACACGTACCCTAATCCTAACCCGTACCCTAAACCGAGCCCTAACCCTAACACTAACCCTAACCCTAACCCTAACCCATACCCTACGCCGTACCCGAACCCCTCCCCGAACCCATTCCCCAAGCCGTACCCTAAACCTAACCCTAAGCCTAACCCTAACCCTAGGCTACCCTTGACTGCTTCTGCCTCCAATAGATTTCCTAAGCACTAGTGTTTTAAGGAACAGCTTAAAAAGAGAATCCTAATGTGATTTCTTTATAATGGGTGTGTTCCTTATCTTATCCTAGTGTCTAAACTCTTCTCCATGGCTGCACCTCCAAATAATATTGCCTTACGTGCTAAGGGGTATCTAGAGAGTGGGATAGGTTTAATAACTACCCTAAACCTAATGCGTACTCTAACCCTAACCCCTACCCTAACACTAACACGTACCCTAATCCTAACCCGTACCCTAAACCGAGCCCTAACCCTAACACTAACACTAACCCTAACCCTAACCCATACCCTACGCCGTACCTGAACCCCTCCCCAAACCCGTACCCTAAGCCGTACCCTAAGCCTAACCCTAAGCCTAACACTTACCATAGGCAACCCTTGACTGCTTCTGCCTCCAATAGATTTCCTAAGCACTAGTGTTTTAAGCAACAGCTTAAAAAGAGAATCCTAATGTGATTTCTTTATAATGGGTGTGTTCCTTATCTTATCCTAGTGTCTAAATTCTTCTCCATGGCTGGAACCCCAAATAATATTCCTTTACGTGCTAAGGGGTATCTAGAGAGTGGGATAGGTTTACTAACTACCCTAACCCTAACGCGTACCCTAACCCTAACCCCTACCCTAACCCTAACACGTACCCTAATCCTAACCCGTACCTTAAACCGAGCCCTAACCCTAACGCTAACCCTAACCCTAACCCTAACCCATACCCTATGCCGTACCCGAACCCCTCCCCGAACCCATTCCCCAAGCCGTACCCTAAACCTAACCCTAAGCCTAACCCTAACCCTAGGCTACCCTTGACTGCTTCTGCCTCCAATAGATTTCCTAAGCACTAGTGTTTTAAGGAACAGCTTAAAAAGAGAATCCTAATGTGATTTCTTTATAATGGGTGTGTTCCTTATCTTATCCTAGTGTCTAAATTCTTCTCCATGGCTGGAACCCCAAATAATATTCCTTTACGTGCTAAGGGGTATCTAGAGAGTGGGATAGGTTTACTAACTACCCTAACCCTAACGCGTACCCTAACCCTAACCCCTACCCTAAACCTAACACGTACCCTAATCCTAACCGTACCCTAAACCGAGCCCTAACCCTAACACTAACCCTAACCCTAACCCTAACCCATACCCTACGCCGTACCCGAAACCCTCCCCGAACCCGTACCCTAAGCCGTACCCTAAGCCTAACCCTAAGCCTAACCCTAACCCTAGGCTACCCTTGACTGCTTCTGCCTCCAAGAGATTTCCTAAGCACTAGTGTTTTAAGGAACAGCTTAAAAAGAGAATCCTAATGTGATTTCTTTATAATGGGTGTGTTCCTTATCTTATCCTAGTGTCTAAACTCTTCTCCATGGCTGGACCCTCAAATAATATTCCTTTACGTGCTAAGGGGTATCTAGAGAGTGGGATAGGTTTAATAACTACCCTAACCCTAACGCGTACCCTAACCCTAACCCCTACCCTAACCCTAACACGTACCCTAATACTAACCTGTACCCTAAACCGAGCCCTAACCCTAACACTAACCCTAACCCTAACCCTAACCCATACCCTACGCCGTACCCGCACCCCTCCCCGAACCCGTACCCTAAGCCTAACCCTAACCCTAGGCTACCCTTGACTGCTTCTGCCTCCAATAGATTTCCTAAGCACTAGTGTTTTAAGGAACAGCTTAAAAAGAGAATCCTAATGTGATTTCTTTATAATGGGTGTGTTCCTTATCTTATCCTAGTGTCTAAATTCTTCTCCATAGCTGGAACCCCAAATAATATTCCTTTACGTGCTAAGGGGTATCTAGAGAGTGGGATAGGTTTACTAACTACCCTAACCCTAACGCGTACCCTAACCCTAACCGCTACCCTAAACCTAACACGTACCCTAATCCTAACCGTACCCTAAACCGAGCCCTAACCCTAACACTAACCCTAACCCTAACCCTAACCCATACCCTACGCCGTACCCGAAACCCTCCCCGAACCCGTACCCTAAGCCGTACCCTAAGCCTAACCCTAAGCCTAACCCTAACCCTAGGCTACCCTTGACTGCTTCTGCCTCCAATAGATTTCCTAAGCACTAGTGTTTTAAGGAACAGCTTAAAAAGAGAATCCTAATGTGATTTCTTTATAATGGGTGTGTTCCTTATCTTATCCTAGTGTCTAAACTCTTCTCCATGGCTGGACCCCCAAATACTATTCCTTTACGTGCTAAGGGGTATCTAGAGAGTGGGATAGGTTTAATAACTACCCTAACCCTAACGCGTACCCTAACCCTAACCCCTACCCTAACCCTAACACGTACCCTAATCCTAACCCGTACCCTAAACCGAGCCCTAACCCTAACACTAACCCTAACCCTAACCCTAACCCATACCCTACGCCGTACCCGCACCCCTCCCCGAACCCGTACCCTAAGCCGTACCCTAAGCCTAACCCTAAGCCTAACCCTAACCCTAGGCTACCCTTGACTGCTTCTGCCTCCAATAGATTTCCTAAGCACTAGTGTTTTAAGGAACAGCTTAAAAAGGGAATCCTAATGTGATTTCTTTATAATGGGTGTGTTCCTTATCTTATCCTAGTGTCTAAACTCTTCTCCATGGCTGGACCCCCAAATAATATTCCTTTACGTGCTAAGGGGTATCTAGAGAGTGGGATAGGTTTAATAACTACCCTAACCATAACGCATACCCTAACCCTAACCCCTACCCTAACCCTAACACGTACCCTAATCCTAACCCGTACCCTAAACCGAGCCCTAACCCTAACACTAACCCTAACCCTAACCCTAACCCATACCCTACGCCGTACCCGAACCCCTCCCCGAACCCATTCCCCAAGCCGTACCCTAAACCTAACCCTAAGCCTAACCCTAACCCTAGGCTACCCTTGACTGCTTCTGCCTCCAATAGATTTCCTAAGCACTAGTGTTTTAAGGAACAGCTTAAAAAGAGAATCCTAATGTGATTTCTTTATAATGGGTGTGTTCCTTATCTTATCCTAGTGTCTAAACTCTTCTCCATGGCTGCACCCCCAAATAATATTGCCTTACGTGCTAAGGGGTATCTAGAGAGTGGGATAGGTTTAATAACTACCCTAAACCTAATGCGTACTCTAACCCTAACCCCTACCCTAACACTAACACGTACCCTAATCCTAACCCGTACCCTAAACCGAGCCCTAACCCTAACACTAACACTAACCCTAACCCTAACCCATACCCTACGCCGTACCTGAAACCCTTCCCAAACCCGTACCCTAAGCCGTACCCTAAGCCTAACCCTAAGCCTAACACTTACCATAGGCAACCCTTGACTGCTTCTGCCTCCAATAGATTTCCTAAGCACTAGTGTTTTAAGCAACAGCTTAAAAAGAGAATCCTAATGTGATTTCTTTATAATGGGTGTGTTCCTTATCTTATCCTAGTGTCTAAATTCTTCTCCATGGCTGGAACCCCAAATAATATTCCTTTACGTGCTAAGGGGTATCTAGAGAGTGGGATAGGTTTACTAACTACCCTAACCCTAACGCGTACCCTAACCCTAACCCCTACCCTAACCCTAACACGTACCCTAATCCTAACCCGTACCCTAAACCGAGCCCTAACCCTAACGCTAACCCTAACCCTAACCCTAACCCATACCCTACGCCGTACCCGAACCCCTCCCCGAACCCATTCCCCAAGCCGTACCCTAAACCTAACCCTAAGCCTAAGCCTAACCCTAGGCTACCCTTGACTGCTTCTGCCTCCAATAGATTTCCTAAGCACTAGTGTTTTAAGGAACAGCTTAAAAAGAGAATCCTAATGTGATTTCTTTATAATGGGTGTGTTCCTTATCTTATCCTAGTGTCTAAATTCTTCTCCATGGCTGGAACCCCAAATAATATTCCTTTACGTGCTAAGGGGTATCTAGAGAGTGGGATAGGTTTACTAACTACCCTAACCCTAACGCGTACCCTAACCCTAACCCCTACCCTAAACCTAACACGTACCCTAATCCTAACCGTACCCTAAACCGAGCCCTAACCCTAACACTAACCCTAACCCTAACCCTAACCCATACCCTACGCCGTACCCGAAACCCTCCCCGAACCCGTACCCTAAGCCGTACCCTAAGCCTAACCCTAAGCCTAACCCTAACCCTAGGCTACCCTTGACTGCTTCTGCCTCCAATAGATTTCCTAAGCACTAGTGTTTTAAGGAACAGCTTAAAAAGAGAATCCTAATGTGATTTCTTTATAATGGGTGTGTTCCTTATCTTATCCTAGTGTCTAAACTCTTCTCCATGGCTGGACCCCCAAATAATATTCCTTTACGTGCTAAGGGGTATCTAGAGAGTGGGATAGGTTTAATAACTACCCTAACCCTAACGCGTACCCTAACCCTAACCCCTACCCTAACCCTAACACGTACCCTAATCCTAACCCGTACCCTAAACCGAGGCCTAACCCTAACACTAACCCTAACCCTAACCCTAACCCATACCCTACGCCGTACCCGAAACCCTCCCCGAACCCGTACCCTAAGCCGTACCCTAAGCCTAACCCTAAGCCTAACCCTAACCCTAGGCTACCCTTGACTGCTTCTGCCTCCAATAGATTTCCTAAGCACTAGTGTTTTAAGGAACAGCTTAAAAAGAGAATCCTAATGTGATTTCTTTATAATGGGTGTGTTCCTTATCTTATCCTAGTGTCTAAACTCTTCTCCATGGCTGGACCCTCAAATAATATTCCTTTACGTGCTAAGGGGTATCTAGAGAGTGGGATAGGTTTAATAACTACCCTAACCCTAACGCGTACCCTAACCCTAACCCCTACCCTAACCCTAACACGTACCCTAATACTAACCTGTACCCTAAACCGAGCCCTAACCCTAACACTAACCCTAACCCTAACCCTAACCCATACCCTACGCCGTACCCGCACCCCTCCCCGAACCCGTACCCTAAGCCGTACCCTAAGCCTAACCCTAAGCCTAACCCTAACCCTAGGCTACCCTTGACTGCTTCTGCCTCCAATAGATTTCCTAAGCACTAGTGTTTTAAGGAACAGCTTAAAAAGAGAATCCTAATGTGATTTCTTTATAATGGGTGTGTTCCTTATCTTATCCTAGTGTCTAAACTCTTCTCCATGGCTGGACCCCCAAATAATATTGCCTTACGTGCTAAGGGGTATCTAGAGAGTGGGATAGGTTTAATAACTACCCTAAACCTAATGCGTACTCTAACCCTAACCCCTACCCTAACACTAACACGTACCCTAATCCTAACCCGTACCCTAAACCGAGCCCTAACCCTAACACTAACACTAACCCTAACCCTAACCCATACCCTACGCCGTACCTGAACCCCTCCCCAAACCCGTACCCTAAGCCGTACCCTAAGCCTAACCCTAAGCCTAACACTTACCATAGGCAACCCTTGACTGCTTCTGCCTCCAATAGATTTCCTAAGCACTAGTGTTTTAAGCAACAGCTTAAAAAGAGAATCCTAATGTGATTTCTTTATAATGGGTGTGTTCCTTATCTTATCCTAGTGTCTAAATTCTTCTCCATGGCTGGAACCCCAAATAATATTCCTTTACGTGCTAAGGGGTATCTAGAGAGTGGGATAGGTTTACTAACTACCCTAACCCTAACGCGTACCCTAACCCTAACCCCTACCCTAACACTAACACGTACCCTAATCCTAACCCGTACCCTAAACCGAGCCCTAACCCTAACGCTAACCCTAACCGTAACCCTAACCCATACCCTACGCCGTACCCGAACCCCTCCCCGAACCCATTCCCCAAGCCGTACCCTAAACCTAACCCTAAGCCTAACCCTAACCCTAGGCTACCCTTGACTGCTTCTGCCTCCAATAGATTTCCTAAGCACTAGTGTTTTAAGGAACAGCTTAAAAAGAGAATCCTAATGTGATTTCTTTATAATGGGTGTGTTCCTTATCTTATCCTAGTGTCTAAACTCTTCTCCATGGCTGCACCCCCAAATAATATTGCCTTACGTGCTAAGGGGTATCTAGAGAGTGGGATAGGTTTAATAACTACCCTAAACCTAATGCGTACTCTAACCCTAACCCCTACCCTAACACTAACACGTACCCTAATCCTAACCCGTACCCTAAACCGAGCCCTAACCCTAACACTAACACTAACCCTAACCCTAACCCATACCCTACGCCGTACCTGAACCCCTCCCCAAACCCGTACCCTAAGCCGTACCCTAAGCCTAACCCTAAGCCTAACACTTACCATAGGCAACCCTTGACTGCTTCTGCCTCCAATAGATTTCCTAAGCACTAGTGTTTTAAGCAACAGCTTAAAAAGAGAATCCTAATGTGATTTCTTTATAATGGGTGTGTTCCTTATCTTATCCTAGTGTCTAAATTCTTCTCCATGGCTGGAACCCCAAATAATATTCCTTTACGTGCTAAGGGGTATCTAGAGAGTGGGATAGGTTTAATAACTACCCTAACCCTAACGCATACCCTAACCCTAACCCCTACCCTAACCCTAACACGTACCCTAATCCTAACCCGTACCCTAAACCGAGCCCTAACCCTAACGCTAACCCTAACCCTAACCCTAACCCATACCCTACGCCGTACCCGAAACCCTCCCCGAACCCATTCCCCAAGCCGTACCCTAAACCTAACCCTAAGCCTAACCCTAACCCTAGGCTACCCTTGACTGCTTCTGCCTCCAATAGATTTCCTAAGCACTAGTGTTTTAAGGAACAGCTTAAAAAGAGAATCCTAATGTGATTTCTTTATAATGGGTGTGTTCCTTATCTTATCCTAGTGTCTAAATTCTTCTCCATGGCTGGAACCCCAAATAGTATTCCTTTACGTGCTAAGGGGTATCTAGAGAGTGGGATAGGTTTACTAACTACCCTAACCCTAACGCGTACCCTAACCCTAACCCCTACCCTAAACCTAACACGTACCCTAATCCTAACCGTACCCTAAACCGAGCCCTAACCCTAACACTAACCCTAACCCTAACCCTAACCCATACCCTACGCCGTACCCGAAACCCTCCCCGAACCCGTACCCTAAGCCGTACCCTAAGCCTAACCCTAAGCCTAACCCTAACCCTAGGCTACCCTTGACTGCTTCTGCCTCCAATAGATTTCCTAAGCACTAGTGTTTTAAGGAACAGCTTAAAAAGAGAATCCTAATGTGATTTCTTTATAATGGGTGTGTTCATTATCTTATCCTAGTGTCTAAACTCTTCTCCATGGCTGGACCCCCAAATAATATTCCTTTACGTGCTAAGGGGTATCTAAAGAGTGGGATAGGTTTAATAACTACCCTAACCCTAACGCGTACCCTAACCCTAACCCCTACCCTAACCCTAACACGTACCCTAATCCTAACCCGTACCCTAAACCGAGCCCTAACCCTAATACTAACCCTAACCCTAACCCTAACACATACCCTACGCCGTACCCGAAACCCTCCCCGAACCCGTACCCTAAGCCGTACCCTAAGCCTAACCCTAAGCCTAACCCTAACCCTACGCTACCCTTGACTGCTTCTGCCTCCAATAGATTTCCTAAGCACTAGTGTTTTAAGGAACAGCTTAAAAAGAGAATCCTAATGTGATTTCTTTATAATGGGTGTGTTCCTTATCTTATCCTAGTGTCTAAACTCTTCTCCATGGCTGGACCCTCAAATAATATTCCTTTACGTGCTAAGGGGTATCTAGAGAGTGGGATAGGTTTAATAACTACCCTAACCCTAACGCGTACCCTAACCCTAACCCCTACCCTAACCCTAACACGTACCCTAATACTAACCTGTACCCTAAACCGAGTCCTAACCCTAACACTAACCCTAACCCTAACCCATACCCTACGCCGTACCCGCACCCCTCCCCGAACCCGTACCCTAAGCCGTACCCTAAGCCTAACCCTAAGCCTAACCCTAACCCTAGGCTACCCTTGACTGCTTCTGCCTCCAATAGATTTCCTAAGCACTAGTGTTTTAAGGAACAGCTTAAAAAGAGAATCCTAATGTGATTTCTTTATAATGGGTGTGTTCCTTATCTTATCCTAGTGTCTAAACTCTTCTCCATGGCTGGACCCTCAAATAATATTCCTTTACGTGCTAAGGGGTATCTAGAGAGTGGGATAGGTTTAATAACTACCCTAACCCTAACGCGTACCCTAACCCTAACCCCTACCCTAACCCTAACACGTACCCTAATACTAACCTGTACCCTAAACCGAGCCCTAACCCTAACACTAACCCTAACCCTAACCCTAACCCATACCCTACGCCGTACCCGCACCCCTCCCCGAACCCGTACCCTAAGCCGTACCCTAAGCCTAACCCTAAGCCTAACCCTAACCCTAGGCTACCCTTGACTGCTTCTGCCTCCAATAGATTTCCTAAGCACTAGTGTTTTAAGGAACAGCTTAAAAAGAGAATCCTAATGTGATTTCTTTATAATGGGTGTGTTCCTTATCTTATCCTAGTGTCTAAACTCTTCTCCATGGCTGGACCCTCAAATAATATTCCTTTACGTGCTAAGGGGTATCTAGAGAGTGGGATAGGTTTAATAACTACCCTAACCCTAACGCGTACCCTAACCCTAACCCCTACCCTAACCCTAACACGTACCCTAATACTAACCTGTACCCTAAACCGAGCCCTAACCCTAACACTAACCCTAACCCTAACCCTAACCCATACCCTACGCCGTACCCGCACCCCTCCCCGAACCCGTACCCTAAGCCGTACCCTAAGCCTAACCCTAAGCCTAACCCTAACCCTAGGCTACCCTTGACTGCTTCTGCCTCCAATAGACTTCCTAAGCACTAGTGTTTTAAGGAACAGCTTAAAAAGGGAATCCTAATGTGATTTCTTTATAATGGGTGTGTTCCTTATCTTATCCTAGTGTCTAAACTCTTCTCCATGGCTGGACCCCCAAATAATATTCCTTTACGTGCTAAGGGGTATCTAGAGAGTGGGATAGGTTTAATAACTACCCTAACCCTAACGCATACCCTAACCCTAACCCCTACCCTAACCCTAACACGTACCCTAATCCTAACCCGTACCCTAAACCGAGCCCTAACCCTAACACTAACCCTAACCCTAACCCTAACCCATACCCTACGCCGTACCCGAACCCCTCCCCGAACCCATTCCCCAAGCCGTACCCTAAACCTAACCCTAAGCCTAACCCTAACCCTAGGCTACCCTTGACTGCTTCTGCCTCCAATAGATTTCCTAAGCACTAGTGTTTTAAGGAACAGCTTAAAAAGAGAATCCTAATGTGATTTCTTTATAATGGGTGTGTTCCTTATCTTATCCTAGTGTCTAAACTCTTCTCCATGGCTGCACCCCCAAATAATATTGCCTTACGTGCTAAGGGGTATCTAGAGAGTGGGATAGGTTTAATAACTACCCTAAACCTAATGCGTACTCTAACCCTAACCCCTACCCTAACACTAACACGTACCCTAATCCTAACCCGTACCCTAAACCGAGCCCTAACCCTAACACTAACACTAACCCTAACCCTAACCCATACCCTACGCCGTACCTGAACCCCTCCCCAAACCCGTACCCTAAGCCGTACCCTAAGCCTAACCCTAAGCCTAACACTTACCATAGGCAACCCTTGACTGCTTCTGCCTCCAATAGATTTCCTAAGCACTAGTGTTTTAAGCAACAGCTTAAAAAGAGAATCCTAATGTGATTTCTTTATAATGGGTGTGTTCCTTATCTTATCCTAGTGTCTAAATTCTTCTCCATGGCTGGAACCCCAAATAATATTCCTTTACGTGCTGAGGGGTATCTAGAGAGTGGGATAGGTTTACTAACTACCCTAACCCTAACGCGTACCCTAACCCTAACCCCTACCCTAAACCTAACACGTACCCTAATCCTAACCGTACCCTAAACCGAGCCCTAACCCTAACACTAACCCTAACCCTAACCCTAACCCATACCCTACGCCGTACCCGAAACCCTCCCCGAACCCGTACCCTAAGCCGTACCCTAAGCCTAACCCTAAGCCTAACCCTAACCCTAGGCTACCCTTGACTGCTTCTGCCTCCAATAGATTTCCTAAGCACTAGTGTTTTAAGGAACAGCTTAAAAAGAGAATCCTAATGTGATTTCTTTATAATGGGTGTGTTCCTTATCTTATCCTAGTGTCTAAACTCTTCTCCATGGCTGGACCCCCAAATAATATTCCTTTACGTGCTAAGGGGTATCTAGAGAGTGGGATAGGTTTAATAACTACCCTAACCCTAACGCGTACCCTAACCCTAACCCCTACCCTAACACTAACACGTACCCTAATCCTAACCCGTACCCTAAACCGAGCCCTAACCCTAACACTAACCCTAACCCTAACCCTAACCCATACCCTACGCCGTACCCGAAACCCTCCCCGAACCCGTACCCTAAGCCGTACCCTAAGCCTAACCCTAAGCCTAACCCTAACCCTAGGCTACCCTTGACTGCTTCTGCCTCCAATAGATTTCCTAAGCACTAGTGTTTTAAGGAACAGCTTAAAAAGAGAATCCTAATGTGATTTCTTTATAATGGGTGTGTTCCTTATCTTATCCTAGTGTCTAAACTCTTCTCCATGGCTGGACCCTCAAATAATATTCCTTTACGTGCTAAGGGGTATCTAGAGAGTGGGATAGGTTTAATAACTACCCTAACCCTAATGCGTACCCTAACCCTAACCCCTACCCTAACCCTAACACGTACCCTAATACTAACCTGTACCCTAAACCGAGCCCTAACCCTAACACTAACCCTAACCCTAACCCTAACCCATACCGTACGCCGTACCCGCACCCCTCCCCGAACCCGTACCCTAAGCCGTACCCTAAGCCTAACCCTAAGCCTAACCCTAACCCTAGGCTACCCTTGACTGCTTCTGCCTCCAATAGATTTCCTAAGCACTAGTGTTTTAAGGAACAGCTTAAAAAGAGAATCCTAATGTGATTTCTTTATAATGGGTGTGTTCCTTATCTTATCCTAGTGTCTAAACTCTTCTCCATGGCTGGACCCCCAAATAATATTCCTTTACGTGCTAAGGGGTATCTAGAGAGTGGGATAGGTTTAATAACTACCCTAACCCTAACGCATACCCTAACCCTAACCCCTACCCTAACCCTAACACGTACCCTAATCCTAACCCGTACCCTAAACCGAGCCCTAACCCTAACACTAACCCTAACCCTAACCCTAACCCATACCCTACGCCGTACCCGAACCCCTCCCCGAACCCATTCCCCAAGCCGTACCCTAAACCTAACCCTAAGCCTAACCCTAACCCTAGGCTACCCTTGACTGCTTCTGCCTCCAATAGATTTCCTAAGCACTAGTGTTTTAAGGAACAGCTTAAAAAGAGAATCCTAATGTGATTTCTTTATAATGGGTGTGTTCCTTATCTTATCCTAGTGTCTAAACTCTTCTCCATGGCTGGACCCTCAAATAATATTCCTTTACGTGCTAAGGGGTATCTAGAGAGTGGGATAGGTTTAATAACTACCCTAACCCTAATGCGTACCCTAACCCTAACCCCTACCCTAACCCTAACACGTACCCTAATACTAACCTGTACCCTAAACCGAGCCCTAACCCTAACACTAACCCTAACCCTAACCCATACCGTACGCCGTACCCGCACCCCTCCCCGAACCCGTACCCTAAGCCGTACCCTAAGCCTAACCCTAAGCCTAACCCTAACCCTAGGCTACCCTTGACTGCTTCTGCCTCCAATAGATTTCCTAAGCACTAGTGTTTTAAGGAACAGCTTAAAAAGAGAATCCTAATGTGATTTCTTTATAATGGGTGTGTTCCTTATCTTATCCTAGTGTCTAAACTCTTCTCCATGGCTGGACCCCGAAATAATATTCCTTTACGTGCTAAGGGGTATCTAGAGAGTGGGATAGGTTTAATAACTACCCTAACCCTAACGCATACCCTAACCCTAACCCCTACCCTAACCCTAACACGTACCCTAATCCTAACCCGTACCCTAAACCGAGCCCTAACCCTAACACTAACCCTAACCCTAACCCTAACCCATACCCTACGCCGTACCCGAACCCCTCCCCGAACCCATTCCCCAAGCCGTACCCTAAACCTAACCCTAAGCCTAACCCTAACCCTAGGCTACCCTTGACTGCTTCTGCCTCCAATAGATTTCCTAAGCACTAGTGTTTTAAGGAACAGCTTAAAAAGAGAATCCTAATGTGATTTCTTTATAATGGGTGTGTTCCTTATCTTATCCTAGTGTCTAAATTCTTCTCCATGGCTGGAACCCCAAATAATATTCCTTTACGTGCTAAGGGGTATCTAGAGAGTGGGATAGGTTTACTAACTACCCTAACTCTAACGCGTACCCTAACCCTAACCCCTACCCTAAACCTAACACGTACCCTAATCCTAACCGTACCCTAAACCGAGCCCTAACCCTAACACTAACCCTAACCCTAACCCTAACCCATACCCTACGCCGTACCCGAAACCCTCCCCGAACCCGTACCCTAAGCCGTACCCTAAGCCTAACCCTAAGCCTAACCCTAACCCTAGGCTACCCTTGACTGCTTCTGCCTCCAATAGATTTCCTAAGCACTACTGTTTTAAGGAACAGCTTAAAAAGAGAATCCTAATGTGATGTCTTTATAATGGGTGTGTTCCTTATCTTATCCTAGTGTCTAAACTCTTCTCCATGGCTGGACCCCCAAATAATATTCCTTTACGTGCTAAGGGGTATCTAAAGAGTGGGATAGGTTTAATAACTACCCTAACCCTAACGCGTACCCTAACCCTAACCCCTACCCTAACCCTAACACGTACCCTAATCCTAACCCGTACCCTAAACCGAGCCCTAACCCTAACACTAACCCTAACCCTAACCCTAACCCATACCCTACGCCGTACCCGAAACCCTCCCCGAACCCGTACCCTACGCCGTACCCTAAGCCTAACCCTAAGCCTAACCCTAACCCTAGGCTACCTTTGACTGCTTCTGCCTCCAATAGATTTCCTAAGCACTAGTGTTTTAAGGAACAGCTTAAAAAGAGAATCCTAATGTGATTTCTTTATAATGGGTGTGTTTCTTATCTTATCCTAGTGTCTAAACTCTTCTCCATGGCTGGACCCTCAAATAATATTCCTTTACGTGCTAAGGGGTATCTAGAGAGTGGGATAGGTTTAATAACTACCCTAACCCTAACGCGTACCCTAACCCTAACACCTACCCTAACCCTAACACGTACCCTAATACTAACCTGTACCCTAAACCGAGCCCTAACCCTAACCCTAACCCTAACCCTAACCCATACCCTACGCCGTACCCGCACCCCTCCCCGAACCCGTACCCTAAGCCGTACCCTAAGCCTAACCCTAAGCCTAACCCTAACCCTAGGCTACCCTTGACTGCTTCTGCCTCCAATAGATTTCCTAAGCACTAGTGTTTTAAGGAACAGCTTAAAAAGAGAATCCTAATGTGATTTCTTTATAATGGGTGTGTTCCGTATCTTATCCTAGTGTCTAAACTCTTCTCCATGGCTGGACCCTCAAATAATATTCCTTTACGTGCTAAGGGGTATCTAGAGAGTGGGATAGGTTTAATAACTACCCTAACCCTAACGCGTACCCTAACCCTAACCCCTACCCTAACCCTAACACGTACCCTAATACTAACCTGTACCCTAAACCGAGCCCTAACCCTAACACTAACCCTAACCCTAACCCTAACCCATACCCTACGCCGTACCCGCACCCCTCCCCGAACCCGTACCCTAAGCCGTACCCTAAGCCTAACCCTAAGCCTAACCCTAACCCTAGGCTACCCTTGACTGCTTCTGCCTCCAATAGATTTCCTAAGCACTAGTGTTTTAAGGAACAGCTTAAAAAGGGAATCCTAATGTGATTTCTTTATAATGGGTGTGTTCCTTATCTTATCCTAGTGTCTAAACTCTTCTCCATGGCTGGACCCCCAAATAATATTCCTTTACGTGCTAAGGGGTATCTAGAGAGTGGGATAGGTTTAATAACTACCCTAACCCTAACGCATACCCTAACCCTAACCCCTACCCTAACCCTAACACGTACCCTAATCCTAACCCGTACCCTAAACCGAGCCCTAACCCTAACACTAACCCTAACCCTAACCCTAACCCATACCCTACGCCGTACCCGAACCCCTCCCCGAACCCATTCCCCAAGCCGTACCCTAAACCTAACCCTAAGCCTAACCCTAACCCTAGGCTACCCTTGACTGCTTCTGCCTCCAATAGATTTCCTAAGCACTAGTGTTTTAAGGAACAGCTTAAAAAGAGAATCCTAATGTGATTTCTTTATAATGGGTGTGTTCCTTATCTTATCCTAGTGTCTAAACTCTTCTCCATGGCTGCACCCCCAAATAATATTGCCTTACGTGCTAAGGGGTATCTAGAGAGTGGGATAGGTTTAATAACTACCCTAAACCTAATGCGTACTCTAACCCTAACCCCTACCCTAACACTAACACGTACCCTAATCCTAACCCGTACCCTAAACCGAGCCCTAACCCTAACACTAACACTAACCCTAACCCTAACCCATACCCTACGCCGTACCTGAACCCCTCCCCAAACCCGTACCCTAAGCCGTACCCTAAGCCTAACCCTAAGCCTAACACTTACCATAGGCAACCCTTGACTGCTTCTGCCTCCAATAGATTTCCTAAGCACTAGTGTTTTAAGCAACAGCTTAAAAAGAGAATCCTAATGTGATTTCTTTATAATGGGTGTGTTCCTTATCTTATCCTAGTGTCTAAATTCTTCTCCATGGCTGGAACCCCAAATAATATTCCTTTACGTGCTAAGGGGTATCTAGAGAGTGGGATAGGTTTACTAACTACCCTAACCCTAACGCGTACCCTAACCCTAACCCCTACCCTAAACCTAACACGTACCCTAATCCTAACCGTACCCTAAACCGAGCCCTAACCCTAACACTAACCCTAACCCTAACCCTAACCCATACCCTACGCCGTACCCGAAACCCTCCCCGAACCCGTACCCTAAGCCGTACCCTAAGCCTAACCCTAAGCCTAACCCTAACCCTAGGCTACCCTTGACTGCTTCTGCCTCCAATAGATTTCCTAAGCACTAGTGTTTTAAGGAACAGCTTAAAAAGAGAATCCTAATGTGATTTCTTTATAATGGGTGTGTTCCTTATCTTATCCTAGTGTCTAAACTCTTCTCCATGGCTGGACCCCCAAATAATATTCCTTTACGTGCTAAGGGGTATCTAGAGAGTGGGATAGGTTTAATAACTACCCTAACCCTAACGCGTACCCTAACCCTAACCCCTACCCTAACCCTAACACTTACCCTAATCCTAACCCGTACCCTAAACCGAGGCCTAACCCTAACACTAACCCTAACCCTAACCCTAACCCATACCCTACGCCGTACCCGAAACCCTCCCCGAACCCGTACCCTAAGCCGTACCCTAAGCCTAACCCTAAGCCTAACCCTAACCCTAGGCTACCCTTGACTGCTTCTGCCTCCAATAGATTTCCTAAGCACTAGTGTTTTAAGGAACAGCTTAAAAAGAGAATCCTAATGTGATTTCTTTATAATGGGTGTGTTCCTTATCTTATCCTAGTGTCTAAACTCTTCTCCATGGCTGGACCCTCAAATAATATTCCTTTACGTGCTAAGGGGTATCTAGAGAGTGGGATAGGTTTAATAACTACCCTAACCCTAATGCGTACCCTAACACTAACCCCTACCCTAACCCTAACACGTACCCTAATACTAACCTGTACCCTAAACCGAGCCCTAACCCTAACACTAACCCTAACCCTAACCCATACCGTACGCCGTACCCGCACCCCTCCCCGAACCCGTACCCTAAGCCGTACCCTAAGCCTAACCCTAAGCCTAACCCTAACCCTAGGCTACCCTTGACTGCTTCTGCCTCCAATAGATTTCCTAAGCACTAGTGTTTTAAGGAACAGCTTAAAAAGAGAATCCTAATGTGATTTCTTTATAATGGGTGTGTTCCTTATCTTATCCTAGTGTCTAAACTCTTCTCCATGGCTGGACCCCCAAATAATATTCCTTTACGTGCTAAGGGGTATCTAGAGAGTGGGATAGGTTTAATAACTACCCTAACCCTAACGCATACACTAACCCTAACCCCTACCCTAACCCTAACACGTACCCTAATCCTAACCCGTACCCTAAACCGAGCCCTAACCCTAACACTAACCCTAACCCTAACCCTAACCCATACCCTACGCCGTACCCGAACCCCTCCCCGAACCCATTCCCCAAGCCGTACCCTAAACCTAACCCTAAGCCTAACCCTAACCCTAGGCTACCCTTGACTGCTTCTGCCTCCAATAGATTTCCTAAGCACTAGTGTTTTAAGGAACAGCTTAAAAAGAGAATCCTAATGTGATTTCTTTATAATGGGTGTGTTCCTTATCTTATCCTAGTGTCTAAATTCTTCTCCATGGCTGGAACCCCAAATAATATTCCTTTACGTGCTAAGGGGTATCTAGAGAGTGGGATAGGTTTACTAACTACCCTAACCCTAACGCGTACCCTAACCCTAACCCCTACCCTAAACCTAACACGTACCCTAATCCTAACCCGTACCCTAAACCGAGCCCTAACCCTAACACTAACCCTAACACTAACCCTAACCCATACCCTACGCCGTACCCGAAACCCTCCCCGAACTCGTACCCTAAGCCGTACCCTAAGCCTAACCCTAAGCCTAACCCTAACCCTAGGCTACCCTTGACTGCTTCTGCCTCCAATAGATTTCCTAAGCACTAGTGTTTTAAGGAACAGCTTAAAAAGAGAATCCTAATGTGATTTCTTTATAATGGGTGTATTCCTTATCTTATCCTAGTGTCTAAACTTTTCTCCATGGCTGGACCCTCAAATAATATTCCTTTACGTGCTAAGGGGTATCTAGAGATTGGGATAGGTTTAATAACTACCCTAACCCTAACGCGTACCCTAACCCTAACCCCTACCCTAACCCTAACACGTACCCTAATCCTAACCCGTACCCTAAACCGAGCCCTAACCCTAACACTAACCCTAACCCTAACCCTAACCCATACCCTACGCCGTACCCGCACCCCTCCCTGAACCCGTACCCTAAGCCGTACCCTAAGCCTAACCCTAAGCCTAACCCTAACCCTAGGCTACCCTTGACTGCTTCTGCCTCCAATAGATTTCCTAAGCACTAGTGTTTTAACGAACAGCTTAAAAAGAGAATCCTAAAGTGATTTCTTTATAATGGGTGTGTTCCTTATCTTATCCTAGTGTCTAAACTCTTCTCCATGGCTGGACCCCCAAATAATATTCCTTTACGTGCTAAGGGGTATCTAGAGAGTGGGATAGGTTTAATAACTACCCTAACCCTAACGCGTACCCTAACCCTAACCCCTACCCTAACCCTAACACGTACCCTAATCCTAACCCGTACCCTAAACCGAGCCCTAACCCTAACACTAACCCTAACCCTAACCCATACCCTACGCCGTACCCGAAACCCTCCCCGAACCCGTACCCTAAGCCTTACCCTAAGCCTCACCCTAAGCCTAACCTTATCCTAGGCTACCCTTGACTGCTTCTGCCTCCAATAGATTTCCTAAGCACTAGTGTTTTAAGGAACAGCTTAAAAAGAGAATCCTAATGTGATTTCTTTATAATGGGTGTGTTCCTTATCTTATCCTAGTGTCTAAACTCTTCTCCATGGCTGCACCCCCAAATAATATTGCCTTACGTGCTAAGGGGTATCTAGAGAGTGGGATAGGTTTAATAACTACCCTAAACCTAATGCGTACTCTAACCCTAACCCCTACCCTAACACTAACACGTACCCTAATCCTAACCCGTACCCTAAACCGAGCCCTAACCCTAACACTAACACTAACCCTAACCCTAACCCATACCCTATGCCGTACCTGAACCCCTCCCCAAACCCGTACCCTAAGCCGTACCCTAAGCCTAACCCTAAGCCTAACACTAACCCTAGGCTACCCTTGACTGCTTCTGCCTCCAATAGATTTCCTAAGCACTAGTGTTTTAAGCAACAGCTTAAAAAGAGAATCCTAATGTGATTTCTTTATAATGGGTGTGTTCCTTATCTTATCCTAGTGTCTAAATTCTTCTCCATGGCTGGAACCCCAAATAATATTCCTTTACGTGCTAAGGGGTATCTAGAGAGTGGGATAGGTTTACTAACTACCCTAACCCTAACGCGTACCCTAACCCTAACCCCTACCCTAACCCTAACACGTACCCTAATCCTAACCCGTACCCTAAACCGAGCCCTAACCCTAACAATAACCCTAACCCTAAACCTAACCCATACCCTACGCCGTACCCGAAACCCTCCCCGATCCCGTACCCTAAGCCGTACCCTAAGCCTAACCCTAAGCCTAACCCTAACCCTAGGTTACCCTTGACTGCTTCTGCCTCCAATAGATTTCCTAAGCACTAGTGTTTTAAGGAACAGCTTAAAAAGAGAATCCTAATGTGATTTCTTTATAATGGGTGTGTTCCTTATCTTATCCTAGTGTCTAAACTCTTCTCCATGGCTGGACCCTCAAATAATATTCCTTTACGTGCTAAGGGGTATCTAGAGAGTGGGATAGGTTTAATAACTACCCTAACCCTAACGCGTACCCTAACCCTAACCCCTACCCTAACCCTAACACGTACCCTAATCCTAACCCGTACCCTAAACCGAGCCCTAACCCTAACACTAACCCTAACCCTAACCCTAACCCATACCCTACGCCGTACCCGCACCCCTCCCTGAACCCGTACCCTAAGCCGTACCCTAAGCCTAACCCTAAGCCTAACCCTAACCCTAGGCTACCCTTGACTGCTTCTGCCTCCAATAGATTTCCTAAGCACTAGTGTTTTAACGAACAGCTTAAAAAGAGAATCCTAAAGTGATTTCTTTATAATGGGTGTGTTCCTTATCTTATCCTAGTGTCTAAACTCTTCTCCATGGCTGGACCCCCAAATAATATTCCTTTACGTGCTAAGGGGTATCTAGAGAGTGGGATAGGTTTAATAACTACCCTAACCCTAACGCGTACCCTAACCCTAACCCCTACCCTAACCCTAACACGTACCCTAATCCTAACCCGTACCCTAAACCGAGCCCTAACCCTAACACTAACCCTAACCCTAACCCATACCCTACGCCGTACCCGAAACCCTCCCCGAACCCGTACCCTAAGCCGTACCCTAAGCCTCACCCTAAGCCTAACCTTATCCTAGGCTACCCTTGACTGCTTCTGCCTCCAATAGATTTCCTAAGCACTAGTGTTTTAAGGAACAGCTTAAAAAGAGAATCCTAATGTGATTTCTTTATAATGGGTGTGTTCCTTATCTTATCCTAGTGTCTAAACTCTTCTCCATGGCTGGACCCCCAAATAATATTCCTTTACGTGCTAAGGGGTATCTAGAGAGTGGGATAGGTTTAATAACTACCCTAACCCTAACGCATACCCTAACCCTAACCCCTACCCTAACCCTAACACGTACCCTAATCCTAACCCGTACCCTAAACCGAGCCCTAACCCTAACACTAACCCTAACCCTAACCCTAACCCATACCCTACGCCGTACCCGAACCCCTCCCCGAACCCATTCCCCAAGCCGTACCCTAAACCTAACCCTAAGCCTAACCCTAACCCTAGGCTACCCTTGACTGCTTCTGCCTCCAATAGATTTCCTAAGCACTAGTGTTTTAAGGAACAGCTTAAAAAGAGAATCCTAATGTGATTTCTTTATAATGGGTGTGTTCCTTATCTTATCCTAGTGTCTAAACTCTTCTCCATGGCTGGACCCTCAAATAATATTCCTTTACGTGCTAAGGGGTATCTAGAGAGTGGGATAGGTTTAATAACTACCCTAACCCTAATGCGTACCCTAACCCTAACCCCTACCCTAACCCTAACACGTACCCTAATACTAACCTGTACCCTAAACCGAGCCCTAACCCTAACACTAACCCTAACCCTAACCCATACCGTACGCCGTACCCGCACCCCTCCCCGAACCCGTACCCTAAGCCGTACCCTAAGCCTAACCCTAAGCCTAACCCTAACCCTAGGCTACCCTTGACTGCTTCTGCCTCCAATAGATTTCCTAAGCACTAGTGTTTTAAGGAACAGCTTAAAAAGAGAATCCTAATGTGATTTCTTTATAATGGGTGTGTTCCTTATCTTATCCTAGTGTCTAAACTCTTCTCCATGGCTGGACCCCGAAATAATATTCCTTTACGTGCTAAGGGGTATCTAGAGAGTGGGATAGGTTTAATAACTACCCTAACCCTAACGCATACCCTAACCCTAACCCCTACCCTAACCCTAACACGTACCCTAATCCTAACCCGTACCCTAAACCGAGCCCTAACCCTAACACTAACCCTAACCCTAACCCTAACCCATACCCTACGCCGTACCCGAACCCCTCCCCGAACCCATTCCCCAAGCCGTACCCTAAACCTAACCCTAAGCCTAACCCTAACCCTAGGCTACCCTTGACTGCTTCTGCCTCCAATAGATTTCCTAAGCACTAGTGTTTTAAGGAACAGCTTAAAAAGAGAATCCTAATGTGATTTCTTTATAATGGGTGTGTTCCTTATCTTATCCTAGTGTCTAAATTCTTCTCCATGGCTGGAACCCCAAATAATATTCCTTTACGTGCTAAGGGGTATCTAGAGAGTGGGATAGGTTTACTAACTACCCTAACTCTAACGCGTACCCTAACCCTAACCCCTACCCTAAACCTAACACGTACCCTAATCCTAACCGTACCCTAAACCGAGCCCTAACCCTAACACTAACCCTAACCCTAACCCTAACCCATACCCTACGCCGTACCCGAAACCCTCCCCGAACCCGTACCCTAAGCCGTACCCTAAGCCTAACCCTAAGCCTAACCCTAACCCTAGGCTACCCTTGACTGCTTCTGCCTCCAATAGATTTCCTAAGCACTACTGTTTTAAGGAACAGCTTAAAAAGAGAATCCTAATGTGATGTCTTTATAATGGGTGTGTTCCTTATCTTATCCTAGTGTCTAAACTCTTCTCCATGGCTGGACCCCCAAATAATATTCCTTTACGTGCTAAGGGGTATCTAAAGAGTGGGATAGGTTTAATAACTACCCTAACCCTAACGCGTACCCTAACCCTAACCCCTACCCTAACCCTAACACGTACCCTAATCCTAACCCGTACCCTAAACCGAGCCCTAACCCTAACACTAACCCTAACCCTAACCCTAACCCATACCCTACGCCGTACCCGAAACCCTCCCCGAACCCGTACCCTACGCCGTACCCTAAGCCTAACCCTAAGCCTAACCCTAACCCTAGGCTACCTTTGACTGCTTCTGCCTCCAATAGATTTCCTAAGCACTAGTGTTTTAAGGAACAGCTTAAAAAGAGAATCCTAATGTGATTTCTTTATAATGGGTGTGTTTCTTATCTTATCCTAGTGTCTAAACTCTTCTCCATGGCTGGACCCTCAAATAATATTCCTTTACGTGCTAAGGGGTATCTAGAGAGTGGGATAGGTTTAATAACTACCCTAACCCTAACGCGTACCCTAACCCTAACACCTACCCTAACCCTAACACGTACCCTAATACTAACCTGTACCCTAAACCGAGCCCTAACCCTAACCCTAACCCTAACCCTAACCCATACCCTACGCCGTACCCGCACCCCTCCCCGAACCCGTACCCTAAGCCGTACCCTAAGCCTAACCCTAAGCCTAACCCTAACCCTAGGCTACCCTTGACTGCTTCTGCCTCCAATAGATTTCCTAAGCACTAGTGTTTTAAGGAACAGCTTAAAAAGAGAATCCTAATGTGATTTCTTTATAATGGGTGTGTTCCGTATCTTATCCTAGTGTCTAAACTCTTCTCCATGGCTGGACCCTCAAATAATATTCCTTTACGTGCTAAGGGGTATCTAGAGAGTGGGATAGGTTTAATAACTACCCTAACCCTAACGCGTACCCTAACCCTAACCCCTACCCTAACCCTAACACGTACCCTAATACTAACCTGTACCCTAAACCGAGCCCTAACCCTAACACTAACCCTAACCCTAACCCTAACCCATACCCTACGCCGTACCCGCACCCCTCCCCGAACCCGTACCCTAAGCCGTACCCTAAGCCTAACCCTAAGCCTAACCCTAACCCTAGGCTACCCTTGACTGCTTCTGCCTCCAATAGATTTCCTAAGCACTAGTGTTTTAAGGAACAGCTTAAAAAGGGAATCCTAATGTGATTTCTTTATAATGGGTGTGTTCCTTATCTTATCCTAGTGTCTAAACTCTTCTCCATGGCTGGACCCCCAAATAATATTCCTTTACGTGCTAAGGGGTATCTAGAGAGTGGGATAGGTTTAATAACTACCCTAACCCTAACGCATACCCTAACCCTAACCCCTACCCTAACCCTAACACGTACCCTAATCCTAACCCGTACCCTAAACCGAGCCCTAACCCTAACACTAACCCTAACCCTAACCCTAACCCATACCCTACGCCGTACCCGAACCCCTCCCCGAACCCATTCCCCAAGCCGTACCCTAAACCTAACCCTAAGCCTAACCCTAACCCTAGGCTACCCTTGACTGCTTCTGCCTCCAATAGATTTCCTAAGCACTAGTGTTTTAAGGAACAGCTTAAAAAGAGAATCCTAATGTGATTTCTTTATAATGGGTGTGTTCCTTATCTTATCCTAGTGTCTAAACTCTTCTCCATGGCTGCACCCCCAAATAATATTGCCTTACGTGCTAAGGGGTATCTAGAGAGTGGGATAGGTTTAATAACTACCCTAAACCTAATGCGTACTCTAACCCTAACCCCTACCCTAACACTAACACGTACCCTAATCCTAACCCGTACCCTAAACCGAGCCCTAACCCTAACACTAACACTAACCCTAACCCTAACCCATACCCTACGCCGTACCTGAACCCCTCCCCAAACCCGTACCCTAAGCCGTACCCTAAGCCTAACCCTAAGCCTAACACTTACCATAGGCAACCCTTGACTGCTTCTGCCTCCAATAGATTTCCTAAGCACTAGTGTTTTAAGCAACAGCTTAAAAAGAGAATCCTAATGTGATTTCTTTATAATGGGTGTGTTCCTTATCTTATCCTAGTGTCTAAATTCTTCTCCATGGCTGGAACCCCAAATAATATTCCTTTACGTGCTAAGGGGTATCTAGAGAGTGGGATAGGTTTACTAACTACCCTAACCCTAACGCGTACCCTAACCCTAACCCCTACCCTAAACCTAACACGTACCCTAATCCTAACCGTACCCTAAACCGAGCCCTAACCCTAACACTAACCCTAACCCTAACCCTAACCCATACCCTACGCCGTACCCGAAACCCTCCCCGAACCCGTACCCTAAGCCGTACCCTAAGCCTAACCCTAAGCCTAACCCTAACCCTAGGCTACCCTTGACTGCTTCTGCCTCCAATAGATTTCCTAAGCACTAGTGTTTTAAGGAACAGCTTAAAAAGAGAATCCTAATGTGATTTCTTTATAATGGGTGTGTTCCTTATCTTATCCTAGTGTCTAAACTCTTCTCCATGGCTGGACCCCCAAATAATATTCCTTTACGTGCTAAGGGGTATCTAGAGAGTGGGATAGGTTTAATAACTACCCTAACCCTAACGCGTACCCTAACCCTAACCCCTACCCTAACCCTAACACTTACCCTAATCCTAACCCGTACCCTAAACCGAGGCCTAACCCTAACACTAACCCTAACCCTAACCCTAACCCATACCCTACGCCGTACCCGAAACCCTCCCCGAACCCGTACCCTAAGCCGTACCCTAAGCCTAACCCTAAGCCTAACCCTAACCCTAGGCTACCCTTGACTGCTTCTGCCTCCAATAGATTTCCTAAGCACTAGTGTTTTAAGGAACAGCTTAAAAAGAGAATCCTAATGTGATTTCTTTATAATGGGTGTGTTCCTTATCTTATCCTAGTGTCTAAACTCTTCTCCATGGCTGGACCCTCAAATAATATTCCTTTACGTGCTAAGGGGTATCTAGAGAGTGGGATAGGTTTAATAACTACCCTAACCCTAATGCGTACCCTAACACTAACCCCTACCCTAACCCTAACACGTACCCTAATACTAACCTGTACCCTAAACCGAGCCCTAACCCTAACACTAACCCTAACCCTAACCCATACCGTACGCCGTACCCGCACCCCTCCCCGAACCCGTACCCTAAGCCGTACCCTAAGCCTAACCCTAAGCCTAACCCTAACCCTAGGCTACCCTTGACTGCTTCTGCCTCCAATAGATTTCCTAAGCACTAGTGTTTTAAGGAACAGCTTAAAAAGAGAATCCTAATGTGATTTCTTTATAATGGGTGTGTTCCTTATCTTATCCTAGTGTCTAAACTCTTCTCCATGGCTGGACCCCCAAATAATATTCCTTTACGTGCTAAGGGGTATCTAGAGAGTGGGATAGGTTTAATAACTACCCTAACCCTAACGCATACACTAACCCTAACCCCTACCCTAACCCTAACACGTACCCTAATCCTAACCCGTACCCTAAACCGAGCCCTAACCCTAACACTAACCCTAACCCTAACCCTAACCCATACCCTACGCCGTACCCGAACCCCTCCCCGAACCCATTCCCCAAGCCGTACCCTAAACCTAACCCTAAGCCTAACCCTAACCCTAGGCTACCCTTGACTGCTTCTGCCTCCAATAGATTTCCTAAGCACTAGTGTTTTAAGGAACAGCTTAAAAAGAGAATCCTAATGTGATTTCTTTATAATGGGTGTGTTCCTTATCTTATCCTAGTGTCTAAATTCTTCTCCATGGCTGGAACCCCAAATAATATTCCTTTACGTGCTAAGGGGTATCTAGAGAGTGGGATAGGTTTACTAACTACCCTAACCCTAACGCGTACCCTAACCCTAACCCCTACCCTAAACCTAACACGTACCCTAATCCTAACCCGTACCCTAAACCGAGCCCTAACCCTAACACTAACCCTAACACTAACCCTAACCCATACCCTACGCCGTACCCGAAACCCTCCCCGAACTCGTACCCTAAGCCGTACCCTAAGCCTAACCCTAAGCCTAACCCTAACCCTAGGCTACCCTTGACTGCTTCTGCCTCCAATAGATTTCCTAAGCACTAGTGTTTTAAGGAACAGCTTAAAAAGAGAATCCTAATGTGATTTCTTTATAATGGGTGTATTCCTTATCTTATCCTAGTGTCTAAACTTTTCTCCATGGCTGGACCCTCAAATAATATTCCTTTACGTGCTAAGGGGTATCTAGAGATTGGGATAGGTTTAATAACTACCCTAACCCTAACGCGTACCCTAACCCTAACCCCTACCCTAACCCTAACACGTACCCTAATCCTAACCCGTACCCTAAACCGAGCCCTAACCCTAACACTAACCCTAACCCTAACCCTAACCCATACCCTACGCCGTACCCGCACCCCTCCCTGAACCCGTACCCTAAGCCGTACCCTAAGCCTAACCCTAAGCCTAACCCTAACCCTAGGCTACCCTTGACTGCTTCTGCCTCCAATAGATTTCCTAAGCACTAGTGTTTTAACGAACAGCTTAAAAAGAGAATCCTAAAGTGATTTCTTTATAATGGGTGTGTTCCTTATCTTATCCTAGTGTCTAAACTCTTCTCCATGGCTGGACCCCCAAATAATATTCCTTTACGTGCTAAGGGGTATCTAGAGAGTGGGATAGGTTTAATAACTACCCTAACCCTAACGCGTACCCTAACCCTAACCCCTACCCTAACCCTAACACGTACCCTAATCCTAACCCGTACCCTAAACCGAGCCCTAACCCTAACACTAACCCTAACCCTAACCCATACCCTACGCCGTACCCGAAACCCTCCCCGAACCCGTACCCTAAGCCTTACCCTAAGCCTCACCCTAAGCCTAACCTTATCCTAGGCTACCCTTGACTGCTTCTGCCTCCAATAGATTTCCTAAGCACTAGTGTTTTAAGGAACAGCTTAAAAAGAGAATCCTAATGTGATTTCTTTATAATGGGTGTGTTCCTTATCTTATCCTAGTGTCTAAACTCTTCTCCATGGCTGCACCCCCAAATAATATTGCCTTACGTGCTAAGGGGTATCTAGAGAGTGGGATAGGTTTAATAACTACCCTAAACCTAATGCGTACTCTAACCCTAACCCCTACCCTAACACTAACACGTACCCTAATCCTAACCCGTACCCTAAACCGAGCCCTAACCCTAACACTAACACTAACCCTAACCCTAACCCATACCCTATGCCGTACCTGAACCCCTCCCCAAACCCGTACCCTAAGCCGTACCCTAAGCCTAACCCTAAGCCTAACACTAACCCTAGGCTACCCTTGACTGCTTCTGCCTCCAATAGATTTCCTAAGCACTAGTGTTTTAAGCAACAGCTTAAAAAGAGAATCCTAATGTGATTTCTTTATAATGGGTGTGTTCCTTATCTTATCCTAGTGTCTAAATTCTTCTCCATGGCTGGAACCCCAAATAATATTCCTTTACGTGCTAAGGGGTATCTAGAGAGTGGGATAGGTTTACTAACTACCCTAACCCTAACGCGTACCCTAACCCTAACCCCTACCCTAACCCTAACACGTACCCTAATCCTAACCCGTACCCTAAACCGAGCCCTAACCCTAACAATAACCCTAACCCTAAACCTAACCCATACCCTACGCCGTACCCGAAACCCTCCCCGATCCCGTACCCTAAGCCGTACCCTAAGCCTAACCCTAAGCCTAACCCTAACCCTAGGTTACCCTTGACTGCTTCTGCCTCCAATAGATTTCCTAAGCACTAGTGTTTTAAGGAACAGCTTAAAAAGAGAATCCTAATGTGATTTCTTTATAATGGGTGTGTTCCTTATCTTATCCTAGTGTCTAAACTCTTCTCCATGGCTGGACCCTCAAATAATATTCCTTTACGTGCTAAGGGGTATCTAGAGAGTGGGATAGGTTTAATAACTACCCTAACCCTAACGCGTACCCTAACCCTAACCCCTACCCTAACCCTAACACGTACCCTAATCCTAACCCGTACCCTAAACCGAGCCCTAACCCTAACACTAACCCTAACCCTAACCCTAACCCATACCCTACGCCGTACCCGCACCCCTCCCTGAACCCGTACCCTAAGCCGTACCCTAAGCCTAACCCTAAGCCTAACCCTAACCCTAGGCTACCCTTGACTGCTTCTGCCTCCAATAGATTTCCTAAGCACTAGTGTTTTAACGAACAGCTTAAAAAGAGAATCCTAAAGTGATTTCTTTATAATGGGTGTGTTCCTTATCTTATCCTAGTGTCTAAACTCTTCTCCATGGCTGGACCCCCAAATAATATTCCTTTACGTGCTAAGGGGTATCTAGAGAGTGGGATAGGTTTAATAACTACCCTAACCCTAACGCGTACCCTAACCCTAACCCCTACCCTAACCCTAACACGTACCCTAATCCTAACCCGTACCCTAAACCGAGCCCTAACCCTAACACTAACCCTAACCCTAACCCATACCCTACGCCGTACCCGAAACCCTCCCCGAACCCGTACCCTAAGCCGTACCCTAAGCCTCACCCTAAGCCTAACCTTATCCTAGGCTACCCTTGACTGCTTCTGCCTCCAATAGATTTCCTAAGCACTAGTGTTTTAAGGAACAGCTTAAAAAGAGAATCCTAATGTGATTTCTTTATAATGGGTGTGTTCCTTATCTTATCCTAGTGTCTAAACTCTTCTCCATGGCTGGACCCCCAAATAATATTCCTTTACGTGCTAAGGGGTATCTAGAGAGTGGGATAGGTTTAATAACTACCCTAACCCTAACGCGTACCCTAACCCTAACCCCTACCCTAACCCTAACACGTACCCTAATCCTAACCCGTACCCTAAACCGAGCCCTAACCCTAACAATAACCCTAACCCTAACCCTAACCCATACCCTACGCCGTACCCGAAACCCTCCCCGAACCCGTACCCTAAGCCGTACCCTAAGCCTAACCCTAAGCCTAACCCTAACCCTAGGTTACCCTTGACTGCTTCTGCCTCCAATAGATTTCCTAAGCACTAGTGTTTTAAGGAACAGCTTAAAAAGAGAATCCTAATGTGATTTCTTTATAATGGGTGTGTTCCTTATCTTATCCTAGTGTCTAAACTCTTCTCCATGGCTGGACCCTCAAATAATATTCCTTTACGTGCTAAGGGGTATCTAGAGAGTGGGATAGGTTTAATAACTACCCTAACCCTAACGCGTACCCTAACCCTAACCCCTACCCTAACCCTAACACGTACCCTAATACTAACCTGTACCCTAAACCGAGCCCTAACCCTAACACTAACCCTAACCCTAACCCATACCCTACGCCGTACCCGCACCGCTCCCCGAACCCGTACCCTAAGCCGTACCCTAAGCCTAACCCTAAGCCTAACCCTAACCCTAGGCTACCCTTGACTGCTTCTGCCTCCAATAGATTTCCTAAGCACTAGTGTTTTAAGGAACAGCTTAAAAAGAGAATCCTAATGTGATTTCTTTATAATGGGTGTGTTCCTTATCTTATCCTAGTGTCTAAACTCTTCTCCATGGCTGGACCCCCAAATAATATTCCTTTACGTGCTAAGGGGTATCTAGAGAGTGGGATAGGTTTAATAACTACCCTAACCCTAACGCATACCCTAACCCTAAACCCTACCCTAACCCTAACACGTACCCTAATCCTAACCCGTACCCTAAACCGAGCCCTAACCCTAACACTAACCCTAACCCTAACCCTAACCCATACCCTACGCCGTACCCGAACCCCTCCCCGAACCCATTCCCCAAGCCGTACCCTAAACCTAACCCTAAGCCTAACCCTAACCCTAGGCTACCCTTGACTGCTTCTGCCTCCAATAGATTTCCTAAGCACTAGTGTTTTAAGGAACAGCTTAAAAAGAGAATCCTAATGTGATTTCTTTATAATGGGTGTGTTCCTTATCTTATCCTAGTGTCTAAACTCTTCTCCATGGCTGGACCCCCAAATAATATTCCTTTACGTGCTAAGGGGTATCTAAAGAGTGGGATAGGTTTAATAACTACCCTAACCCTAACGCGTACCCTAACCCTAACCCCTACCCTAACCCTAACACGTACCCTAATCCTAACCCGTACCCTAAACCGAGCCCTAACCCTAACACTAACCCTAACCCTAACCCTAACCCATACCCTACGCCGTACCCGAAACCCTCCCCGAACCCGTACCCTAAGCCGTACCCTAAGCCTAACCCTAAGCCTAACCCTAACCCTAGGCTACCTTTGACTGCTTCTGCCTCCAATAGATTTCCTAAGCACTAGTGTTTTAAGGAACAGCTTAAAAAGAGAATCCTAATGTGATTTCTTTATAATGGGTGTGTTCCTTATCTTATCCTAGTGTCTAAACTCTTCTCCATGGCTGGACCCCCAAATAATATTCCTTTACGTGCTAAGGGGGAGCTAGAGAGTGGGATAGGTTTACTAACTACCCTAGCCCTAACGCGTAACCTAACCCTAACCCCTACCCTAAACCTAACACGTTCCCTAATCCTAACCCGTACCCTAAACCGAGCCCTAACCCTAACACTAACCCTAACCCAAACCCTACGCCGTACACGAACACCTCCCCGAACCCATACCCCAAGCCGTACCCTAACCCTAACCCTAAGCCTAACCCTAACCCTAGGCTACCCTTGACTGCTTCTGCCTCCAATAGATTTCCTAAGCACTACTGTTTTAAGGAACAGCTTAAAAAGAGAATCCTAAAGTGATTTCTTTATAATGGGTGTGTTCCTTATCTTATCCTAGTGTCTAAACTCTTCTCCATGGCTGGACCCTCAAATAATATTCCTTTACGTGCTAAGGGGTATCTAGAGAGTGGGATAGGTTTAATAACTACCCTAACCCTAACGCGTACCCTAACCCTAACCCCTACCCTAACCCTAACACGTACCCTAATACTAACCTGTACCCTAAACCGAGCCCTAACCCTAACACTAACCCTAACCCTAACCCATACCCTACGCCGTACCCGCACCCCTCCCCGAACCCGTACCCTAAGCCATACCCTAAGCCTAACCCTAAGCCTAACCCTAACCCTAGGCTACCCTTGACTGCTTCTGCCTCCAATAGATTTCCTAAGCACTAGTGTTTTAAGGAACAGCTTAAAAAGAGAATCCTAATGTGATTTCTTTATAATGGGTGTGTTCCTTATCTTATCCTAGTGTCTAAACTCTTCTCCATGGCTGGACCCCCAAATAATATTCCTTTACGTGCTAAGGGGTATCTAGAGAGTGGGATAGGTTTAATAACTACCCTAACCCTAACGCATACCCTAACCCTAAACCCTACCCTAACCCTAACACGTACCCTAATCCTAACCCGTACCCTAAACCGAGCCCTAACCCTAACACTAACCCTAACCCTAACCCTAACCCATACCCTACGCCGTACCCGAACCCCTCCCCGAACCCATTCCCCAAGCCGTACCCTAAACCTAACCCTAAGCCTAACCCTAACCCTAGGCTACCCTTGACTGCTTCTGCCTCCAATAGATTTCCTAAGCACTAGTGTTTTAAGGAACAGCTTAAAAAGAGAATCCTAATGTGATTTCTTTATAATGGGTGTGTTCCTTATCTTATCCTAGTGTCTAAACTCTTCTCCATGGCTGGACCCCCAAATAATATTCCTTTACGTGCTAAGGGGTATCTAAAGAGTGGGATAGGTTTAATAACTACCCTAACCCTAACGCGTACCCTAACCCTAACCCCTACCCTAACCCTAACACGTACCCTAATCCTAACCCGTACCCTAAACCGAGCCCTAACCCTAACACTAACCCTAACCCTAACCCTAACCCATACCCTACGCCGTACCCGAAACCCTCCCCGAACCCGTACCCTAAGCCGTACCCTAAGCCTAACCCTAAGCCTAACCCTAACCCTAGGCTACCTTTGACTGCTTCTGCCTCCAATAGATTTCCTAAGCACTAGTGTTTTAAGGAACAGCTTAAAAAGAGAATCCTAATGTGATTTCTTTATAATGGGTGTGTTCCTTATCTTATCCTAGTGTCTAAACTCTTCTCCATGGCTGGACCCCCAAATAATATTCCTTTACGTGCTAAGGGGGAGCTAGAGAGTGGGATAGGTTTACTAACTACCCTAGCCCTAACTCGTAACCTAACCCTAACCCCTACCCTAAACCTAACACGTTCCCTAATCCTAACCCGTACCCTAAACCGAGCCCTAACCCTAACACTAACCCTAACCCAAACCCTACGCCGTACACGAACACCTCCCCGAACCCATACCCCAAGCCGTACCCTAACCCTAACCCTAAGCCTAACCCTAACCCTAGGCTACCCTTGACTGCTTCTGCCTCCAATAGATTTCCTAAGCACTACTGTTTTAAGGAACAGCTTAAAAAGAGAATCCTAAAGTGATTTCTTTATAATGGGTGTGTTCCTTATCTTATCCTAGTGTCTAAACTCTTCTCCATGGCTGGACCCCCAAATAATATTCCTTTACGTGCTAAGGGGTATCTAGAGAGTGGGATAGGTTTAATAACTACCCTAACCCTAACGCGTACCCTAACCCTAACCCCTACCCTAACCCTAACACGTACCCTAATCCTAACCCGTACCCTAAACCGAGCCCTAACCCTAACACTAACCCTAACACTAACCCTAACCCATACCCTACGCCGTACCCGAAACCCTCCCCGAACTCGTACCCTAAGCCGTACCCTAAGCCTAACCCTAAGCCTAACCCTAACCCTAGGCTACCCTTGACTGCTTCTGCCTCCAATAGATTTCCTAAGCACTAGTGTTTTAAGGAACAGCTTAAAAAGAGAATCCTAATGTGATTTCTTTATAATGGGTGTATTCCTTATCTTATCCTAGTGTCTAAATTTTTCTCCATGGCTGGACCCTCAAATAATATTCCTTTACGTGCTAAGGGGTATCTAGAGATTGGGATAGGTTTAATAACTACCCTAACCCTAACGCGTACCCTAACCCTAACCCCTACCCTAACCCTAACACGTACCCTAATCCTAACCCGTACCCTAAACCGAGCCCTAACCCTAACACTAACCCTAACCCTAACCCTAACCCATACCCTACGCCGTACCCGCACCCCTCCCTGAACCCGTACCCTAAGCCGTACCCTAAGCCTAACCCTAAGCCTAACCCTAACCCTAGGCTACCCTTGACTGCTTCTGCCTCCAATAGATTTCCTAAGCACTAGTGTTTTAACGAACAGCTTAAAAAGAGAATCCTAAAGTGATTTCTTTATAATGGGTGTGTTCCTTATCTTATCCTAGTGTCTAAACTCTTCTCCATGGCTGGACCCCCAAATAATATTCCTTTACGTGCTAAGGGGTATCTAGAGAGTGGGATAGGTTTAATAACTACCCTAACCCTAACGCGTACCCTAACCCTAACCCCTACCCTAACCCTAACACGTACCCTAATCCTAACCCGTACCCTAAACCGAGCCCTAACCCTAACACTAACCCTAACCCTAACCCATACCCTACGCCGTACCCGAAACCCTCCCCGAACCCGTACCCTAAGCCGTACCCTAAGCCTCACCCTAAGCCTAACCTTATCCTAGGCTACCCTTGACTGCTTCTGCCTCCAATAGATTTCCTAAGCACTAGTGTTTTAAGGAACAGCTTAAAAAGAGAATCCTAATGTGATTTCTTTATAATGGGTGTGTTCCTTATCTTATCCTAGTGTCTAAACTCTTCTCCATGGCTGCACCCCCAAATAATATTGCCTTACGTGCTAAGGGGTATCTAGAGAGTGGGATAGGTTTAATAACTACCCTAAACCTAATGCGTACTCTAACCCTAACCCCTACCCTAACACTAACACGTACCCTAATCCTAACCCGTACCCTAAACCGAGCCCTAACCCTAACACTAACACTAACCCTAACCCTAACCCATACCCTATGCCGTACCTGAACCCCTCCCCAAACCCGTACCCTAAGCCGTACCCTAAGCCTAACCCTAAGCCTAACACTAACCCTAGGCTACCCTTGACTGCTTCTGTCTCCAATAGATTTCCTAAGCACTAGTGTTTTAAGCAACAGCTTAAAAAGAGAATCCTAATGTGATTTCTTTATAATGGGTGTGTTCCTTATCTTATCCTAGTGTCTAAATTCTTCTCCATGGCTGGAACCCCAAATAATATTCCTTTACGTGCTAAGGGGTATCTAGAGAGTGGGATAGGTTTACTAACTACCCTAACCCTAACGCGTACCCTAACCCTAACCCCTACCCTAACCCTAACACGTACCCTAATCCTAACCCGTACCCTAAACCGAGCCCTAACCCTAACAATAACCCTAACCCTAACCCTAACCCATACCCTACGCCGTACCCGAAACCCTCCCCGATCCCGTACCCTAAGCCGTACCCTAAGCCTAACCCTAAGCCTAACCCTAACCCTAGGTTACCCTTGACTGCTTCTGCCTCCAATAGATTTCCTAAGCACTAGTGTTTTAAGGAACAGCTTAAAAAGAGAATCCTAATGTGATTTCTTTATAATGGGTGTGTTCCTTATCTTATCCTAGTGTCTAAACTCTTCTCCATGGCTGGACCCTCAAATAATATTCCTTTACGTGCTAAGGGGTATCTAGAGAGTGGGATAGGTTTAATAACTACCCTAACCCTAACGCGTACCCTAACCCTAACCCCTACCCTAACCCTAACACGTACCCTAATCCTAACCCGTACCCTAAACCGAGCCCTAACCCTAACACTAACCCTAACCCTAACCCTAACCCATACCCTACGCCGTACCCGCACCCCTCCCTGAACCCGTACCCTAAGCCGTACCCTAAGCCTAACCCTAAGCCTAACCCTAACCCTAGGCTACCCTTGACTTCTTCTGCCTCCAATAGATTTCCTAAGCACTAGTGTTTTAACGAACAGCTTAAAAAGAGAATCCTAAAGTGATTTCTTTATAATGGGTGTGTTCCTTATCTTATCCTAGTGTCTAAACTCTTCTCCATGGCTGGACCCCCAAATAATATTCCTTTACGTGCTAAGGGGTATCTAGAGAGTGGGATAGGTTTAATAACTACCCTAACCCTAACGCGTACCCTAACCCTAACCCCTACCCTAACCCTAACACGTACCCTAATCCTAACCCGTACCCTAAACCGAGCCCTAACCCTAACACTAACCCTAACCCTAACCCATACCCTACGCCGTACCCGAAACCCTCCCCGAACCCGTACCCTAAGCCGTACCCTAAGCCTCACCCTAAGCCTAACCTTATCCTAGGCTACCCTTGACTGCTTCTGCCTCCAATAGATTTCCTAAGCACTAGTGTTTTAAGGAACAGCTTAAAAAGAGAATCCTAATGTGATTTCTTTATAATGGGTGTGTTCCTTATCTTATCCTAGTGTCTAAACTCTTCTCCATGGCTGGACCCCCAAATAATATTCCTTTACGTGCTAAGGGGTATCTAGAGAGTGGGATAGGTTTAATAACTACCCTAACCCTAACGCGTACCCTAACCCTAACCCCTACCCTAACCCTAACACGTACCCTAATCCTAACCCGTACCCTAAACCGAGCCCTAACCCTAACAATAACCCTAACCCTAACCCTAACCCATACCCTACGCCGTACCCGAAACCCTCCCCGAACCCGTACCCTAAGCCGTACCCTAAGCCTAACCCTAAGCCTAACCCTAACCCTAGGTTACCCTTGACTGCTTCTGCCTCCAATAGATTTCCTAAGCACTAGTGTTTTAAGGAACAGCTTAAAAAGAGAATCCTAATGTGATTTCTTTATAATGGGTGTGTTCCTTATCTTATCCTAGTGTCTAAACTCTTCTCCATGGCTGGACCCTCAAATAATATTCCTTTACGTGCTAAGGGGTATCTAGAGAGTGGGATAGGTTTAATAACTACCCTAACCCTAACGCGTACCCTAACCCTAACCCCTACCCTAACCCTAACACGTACCCTAATACTAACCTGTACCCTAAACCGAGCCCTAACCCTAACACTAACCCTAACCCTAACCCATACCCTACGCCGTACCCGCACCCCTCCCCGAACCCGTACCCTAAGCCGTACCCTAAGCCTAACCCTAAGCCTAACCCTAACCCTAGGCTACCCTTGACTGCTTCTGCCTCCAATAGATTTCCTAAGCACTAGTGTTTTAAGGAACAGCTTAAAAAGAGAATCCTAATGTGATTTCTTTATAATGGGTGTGTTCCTTATCTTATCCTAGTGTCTAAACTCTTCTCCATGGCTGGACCCCCAAATAATATTCCTTTACGTGCTAAGGGGTATCTAGAGAGTGGGATAGGTTTAATAACTACCCTAACCCTAACGCATACCCTAACCCTAAACCCTACCCTAACCCTAACACGTACCCTAATCCTAACCCGTACCCTAAACCGAGCCCTAACCCTAACACTAACCCTAACCCTAACCCTAACCCATACCCTACGCCGTACCCGAACCCCTCCCCGAACCCATTCCCCAAGCCGTACCCTAAACCTAACCCTAAGCCTAACCCTAACCCTAGGCTACCCTTGACTGCTTCTGCCTCCAATAGATTTCCTAAGCACTAGTGTTTTAAGGAACAGCTTAAAAAGAGAATCCTAATGTGATTTCTTTATAATGGGTGTGTTCCTTATCTTATCCTAGTGTCTAAACTCTTCTCCATGGCTGGACCCCCAAATAATATTCCTTTACGTGCTAAGGGGTATCTAAAGAGTGGGATAGGTTTAATAACTACCCTAACCCTAACGCGTACCCTAACCCTAACCCCTACCCTAACCCTAACACGTACCCTAATCCTAACCCGTACCCTAAACCGAGCCCTAACCCTAACACTAACCCTAACCCTAACCCTAACCCATACCCTACGCCGTACCCGAAACCCTCCCCGAACCCGTACCCTAAGCCGTACCCTAAGCCTAACCCTAAGCCTAACCCTAACCCTAGGCTACCTTTGACTGCTTCTGCCTCCAATAGATTTCCTAAGCACTAGTGTTTTAAGGAACAGCTTAAAAAGAGAATCCTAATGTGATTTCTTTATAATGGGTGTGTTCCTTATCTTATCCTAGTGTCTAAACTCTTCTCCATGGCTGGACCCCCAAATAATATTCCTTTACGTGCTAAGGGGGAGCTAGAGAGTGGGATAGGTTTACTAACTACCCTAGCCCTAACGCGTAACCTAACCCTAACCCCTACCCTAAACCTAACACGTTCCCTAATCCTAACCCGTACCCTAAACCGAGCCCTAACCCTAACACTAACCCTAACCCAAACCCTACGCCGTACACGAACACCTCCCCGAACCCATACCCCAAGCCGTACCCTAACCCTAACCCTAAGCCTAACCCTAACCCTAGGCTACCCTTGACTGCTTCTGCCTCCAATAGATTTCCTAAGCACTACTGTTTTAAGGAACAGCTTAAAAAGAGAATCCTAAAGTGATTTCTTTATAATGGGTGTGTTCCTTATCTTATCCTAGTGTCTAAACTCTTCTCCATGGCTGGACCCCCAAATAATATTCCTTTACGTGCTAAGGGGTATCTAGAGAGTGGGATAGGTTTAATAACTACCCTAACCCTAACGCGTACCCTAACCCTAACCCCTACCCTAACCCTAACACGTACCCTAATCCTAACCCGTACCCTAAACCGAGCCCTAACCCTAACACTAACCCTAACACTAACCCTAACCCATACCCTACGCCGTACCCGAAACCCTCCCCGAACTCGTACCCTAAGCCGTACCCTAAGCCTAACCCTAAGCCTAACCCTAACCCTAGGCTACCCTTGACTGCTTCTGCCTCCAATAGATTTCCTAAGCACTAGTGTTTTAAGGAACAGCTTAAAAAGAGAATCCTAATGTGATTTCTTTATAATGGGTGTATTCCTTATCTTATCCTAGTGTCTAAACTTTTCTCCATGGCTGGACCCTCAAATAATATTCCTTTACGTGCTAAGGGGTATCTAGAGATTGGGATAGGTTTAATAACTACCCTAACCCTAACGCGTACCCTAACCCTAACCCCTACCCTAACCCTAACACGTACCCTAATCCTAACCCGTACCCTAAACCGAGCCCTAACCCTAACACTAACCCTAACCCTAACCCTAACCCATACCCTACGCCGTACCCGCACCCCTCCCTGAACCCGTACCCTAAGCCGTACCCTAAGCCTAACCCTAAGCCTAACCCTAACCCTAGGCTACCCTTGACTGCTTCTGCCTCCAATAGATTTCCTAAGCACTAGTGTTTTAACGAACAGCTTAAAAAGAGAATCCTAAAGTGATTTCTTTATAATGGGTGTGTTCCTTATCTTATCCTAGTGTCTAAACTCTTCTCCATGGCTGGACCCCCAAATAATATTCCTTTACGTGCTAAGGGGTATCTAGAGAGTGGGATAGGTTTAATAACTACCCTAACCCTAACGCGTACCCTAACCCTAACCCCTACCCTAACCCTAACACGTACCCTAATCCTAACCCGTACCCTAAACCGAGCCCTAACCCTAACACTAACCCTAACCCTAACCCATACCCTACGCCGTACCCGAAACCCTCCCCGAACCCGTACCCTAAGCCGTACCCTAAGCCTCACCCTAAGCCTAACCTTATCCTAGGCTACCCTTGACTGCTTCTGCCTCCAATAGATTTCCTAAGCACTAGTGTTTTAAGGAACAGCTTAAAAAGAGAATCCTAATGTGATTTCTTTATAATGGGTGTGTTCCTTATCTTATCCTAGTGTCTAAACTCTTCTCCATGGCTGCACCCCCAAATAATATTGCCTTACGTGCTAAGGGGTATCTAGAGAGTGGGATAGGTTTAATAACTACCCTAAACCTAATGCGTACTCTAACCCTAACCCCTACCCTAACACTAACACGTACCCTAATCCTAACCCGTACCCTAAACCGAGCCCTAACCCTAACACTAACACTAACCCTAACCCTAACCCATACCCTATGCCGTACCTGAACCCCTCCCCAAACCCGTACCCTAAGCCGTACCCTAAGCCTAACCCTAAGCCTAACACTAACCCTAGGCTACCCTTGACTGCTTCTGCCTCCAATAGATTTCCTAAGCACTAGTGTTTTAAGCAACAGCTTAAAAAGAGAATCCTAATGTGATTTCTTTATAATGGGTGTGTTCCTTATCTTATCCTAGTGTCTAAATTCTTCTCCATGGCTGGAACCCCAAATAATATTCCTTTACGTGCTAAGGGGTATCTAGAGAGTGGGATAGGTTTACTAACTACCCTAACCCTAACGCGTACCCTAACCCTAACCCCTACCCTAACCCTAACACGTACCCTAATCCTAACCCGTACCCTAAACCGAGCCCTAACCCTAACAATAACCCTAACCCTAACCCTAACCCATACCCTACGCCGTACCCGAAACCCTCCCCGATCCCGTACCCTAAGCCGTACCCTAAGCCTAACCCTAAGCCTAACCCTAACCCTAGGTTACCCTTGACTGCTTCTGCCTCCAATAGATTTCCTAAGCACTAGTGTTTTAAGGAACAGCTTAAAAAGAGAATCCTAATGTGATTTCTTTATAATGGGTGTGTTCCTTATCTTATCCTAGTGTCTAAACTCTTCTCCATGGCTGGACCCTCAAATAATATTCCTTTACGTGCTAAGGGGTATCTAGAGAGTGGGATAGGTTTAATAACTACCCTAACCCTAACGCGTACCCTAACCCTAACCCCTACCCTAACCCTAACACGTACCCTAATCCTAACCCGTACCCTAAACCGAGCCCTAACCCTAACACTAACCCTAACCCTAACCCTAACCCATACCCTACGCCGTACCCGCACCCCTCCCTGAACCCGTACCCTAAGCCGTACCCTAAGCCTAACCCTAAGCCTAACCCTAACCCTAGGCTACCCTTGACTTCTTCTGCCTCCAATAGATTTCCTAAGCACTAGTGTTTTAACGAACAGCTTAAAAAGAGAATCCTAAAGTGATTTCTTTATAATGGGTGTGTTCCTTATCTTATCCTAGTGTCTAAACTCTTCTCCATGGCTGGACCCCCAAATAATATTCCTTTACGTGCTAAGGGGTATCTAGAGAGTGGGATAGGTTTAATAACTACCCTAACCCTAACGCGTACCCTAACCCTAACCCCTACCCTAACCCTAACACGTACCCTAATCCTAACCCGTACCCTAAACCGAGCCCTAACCCTAACACTAACCCTAACCCTAACCCATACCCTACGCCGTACCCGAAACCCTCCCCGAACCCGTACCCTAAGCCGTACCCTAAGCCTCACCCTAAGCCTAACCTTATCCTAGGCTACCCTTGACTGCTTCTGCCTCCAATAGATTTCCTAAGCACTAGTGTTTTAAGGAACAGCTTAAAAAGAGAATCCTAATGTGATTTCTTTATAATGGGTGTGTTCCTTATCTTATCCTAGTGTCTAAACTCTTCTCCATGGCTGGACCCCCAAATAATATTCCTTTACGTGCTAAGGGGTATCTAGAGAGTGGGATAGGTTTAATAACTACCCTAACCCTAACGCGTACCCTAACCCTAACCCCTACCCTAACCCTAACACGTACCCTAATCCTAACCCGTACCCTAAACCGAGCCCTAACCCTAACAATAACCCTAACCCTAACCCTAACCCATACCCTACGCCGTACCCGAAACCCTCCCCGAACCCGTACCCTAAGCCGTACCCTAAGCCTAACCCTAAGCCTAACCCTAACCCTAGGTTACCCTTGACTGCTTCTGCCTCCAATAGATTTCCTAAGCACTAGTGTTTTAAGGAACAGCTTAAAAAGAGAATCCTAATGTGATTTCTTTATAATGGGTGTGTTCCTTATCTTATCCTAGTGTCTAAACTCTTCTCCATGGCTGGACCCTCAAATAATATTCCTTTACGTGCTAAGGGGTATCTAGAGAGTGGGATAGGTTTAATAACTACCCTAACCCTAACGCGTACCCTAACCCTAACCCCTACCCTAACCCTAACACGTACCCTAATACTAACCTGTACCCTAAACCGAGCCCTAACCCTAACACTAACCCTAACCCTAACCCATACCCTACGCCGTACCCGCACCCCTCCCCGAACCCGTACCCTAAGCCGTACCCTAAGCCTAACCCTAAGCCTAACCCTAACCCTAGGCTACCCTTGACTGCTTCTGCCTCCAATAGATTTCCTAAGCACTAGTGTTTTAAGGAACAGCTTAAAAAGAGAATCCTAATGTGATTTCTTTATAATGGGTGTGTTCCTTATCTTATCCTAGTGTCTAAACTCTTCTCCATGGCTGGACCCCCAAATAATATTCCTTTACGTGCTAAGGGGTATCTAGAGAGTGGGATAGGTTTAATAACTACCCTAACCCTAACGCATACCCTAACCCTAAACCCTACCCTAACCCTAACACGTACCCTAATCCTAACCCGTACCCTAAACCGAGCCCTAACCCTAACACTAACCCTAACCCTAACCCTAACCCATACCCTACGCCGTACCCGAACCCCTCCCCGAACCCATTCCCCAAGCCGTACCCTAAACCTAACCCTAAGCCTAACCCTAACCCTAGGCTACCCTTGACTGCTTCTGCCTCCAATAGATTTCCTAAGCACTAGTGTTTTAAGGAACAGCTTAAAAAGAGAATCCTAATGTGATTTCTTTATAATGGGTGTGTTCCTTATCTTATCCTAGTGTCTAAACTCTTCTCCATGGCTGGACCCCCAAATAATATTCCTTTACGTGCTAAGGGGTATCTAAAGAGTGGGATAGGTTTAATAACTACCCTAACCCTAACGCGTACCCTAACCCTAACCCCTACCCTAACCCTAACACGTACCCTAATCCTAACCCGTACCCTAAACCGAGCCCTAACCCTAACACTAACCCTAACCCTAACCCTAACCCATACCCTACGCCGTACCCGAAACCCTCCCCGAACCCGTACCCTAAGCCGTACCCTAAGCCTAACCCTAAGCCTAACCCTAACCCTAGGCTACCTTTGACTGCTTCTGCCTCCAATAGATTTCCTAAGCACTAGTGTTTTAAGGAACAGCTTAAAAAGAGAATCCTAATGTGATTTCTTTATAATGGGTGTGTTCCTTATCTTATCCTAGTGTCTAAACTCTTCTCCATGGCTGGACCCCCAAATAATATTCCTTTACGTGCTAAGGGGGAGCTAGAGAGTGGGATAGGTTTACTAACTACCCTAGCCCTAACTCGTAACCTAACCCTAACCCCTACCCTAAACCTAACACGTTCCCTAATCCTAACCCGTACCCTAAACCGAGCCCTAACCCTAACACTAACCCTAACCCAAACCCTACGCCGTACACGAACACCTCCCCGAACCCATACCCCAAGCCGTACCCTAACCCTAACCCTAAGCCTAACCCTAACCCTAGGCTACCCTTGACTGCTTCTGCCTCCAATAGATTTCCTAAGCACTACTGTTTTAAGGAACAGCTTAAAAAGAGAATCCTAAAGTGATTTCTTTATAATGGGTGTGTTCCTTATCTTATCCTAGTGTCTAAACTCTTCTCCATGGCTGGACCCCCAAATAATATTCCTTTACGTGCTAAGGGGTATCTAGAGAGTGGGATAGGTTTAATAACTACCCTAACCCTAACGCGTACCCTAACCCTAACCCCTACCCTAACCCTAACACGTACCCTAATCCTAACCCGTACCCTAAACCGAGCCCTAACCCTAACACTAACCCTAACACTAACCCTAACCCATACCCTACGCCGTACCCGAAACCCTCCCCGAACTCGTACCCTAAGCCGTACCCTAAGCCTAACCCTAAGCCTAACCCTAACCCTAGGCTACCCTTGACTGCTTCTGCCTCCAATAGATTTCCTAAGCACTAGTGTTTTAAGGAACAGCTTAAAAAGAGAATCCTAATGTGATTTCTTTATAATGGGTGTATTCCTTATCTTATCCTAGTGTCTAAATTTTTCTCCATGGCTGGACCCTCAAATAATATTCCTTTACGTGCTAAGGGGTATCTAGAGATTGGGATAGGTTTAATAACTACCCTAACCCTAACGCGTACCCTAACCCTAACCCCTACCCTAACCCTAACACGTACCCTAATCCTAACCCGTACCCTAAACCGAGCCCTAACCCTAACACTAACCCTAACCCTAACCCTAACCCATACCCTACGCCGTACCCGCACCCCTCCCTGAACCCGTACCCTAAGCCGTACCCTAAGCCTAACCCTAAGCCTAACCCTAACCCTAGGCTACCCTTGACTGCTTCTGCCTCCAATAGATTTCCTAAGCACTAGTGTTTTAACGAACAGCTTAAAAAGAGAATCCTAAAGTGATTTCTTTATAATGGGTGTGTTCCTTATCTTATCCTAGTGTCTAAACTCTTCTCCATGGCTGGACCCCCAAATAATATTCCTTTACGTGCTAAGGGGTATCTAGAGAGTGGGATAGGTTTAATAACTACCCTAACCCTAACGCGTACCCTAACCCTAACCCCTACCCTAACCCTAACACGTACCCTAATCCTAACCCGTACCCTAAACCGAGCCCTAACCCTAACACTAACCCTAACCCTAACCCATACCCTACGCCGTACCCGAAACCCTCCCCGAACCCGTACCCTAAGCCGTACCCTAAGCCTCACCCTAAGCCTAACCTTATCCTAGGCTACCCTTGACTGCTTCTGCCTCCAATAGATTTCCTAAGCACTAGTGTTTTAAGGAACAGCTTAAAAAGAGAATCCTAATGTGATTTCTTTATAATGGGTGTGTTCCTTATCTTATCCTAGTGTCTAAACTCTTCTCCATGGCTGCACCCCCAAATAATATTGCCTTACGTGCTAAGGGGTATCTAGAGAGTGGGATAGGTTTAATAACTACCCTAAACCTAATGCGTACTCTAACCCTAACCCCTACCCTAACACTAACACGTACCCTAATCCTAACCCGTACCCTAAACCGAGCCCTAACCCTAACACTAACACTAACCCTAACCCTAACCCATACCCTATGCCGTACCTGAACCCCTCCCCAAACCCGTACCCTAAGCCGTACCCTAAGCCTAACCCTAAGCCTAACACTAACCCTAGGCTACCCTTGACTGCTTCTGCCTCCAATAGATTTCCTAAGCACTAGTGTTTTAAGCAACAGCTTAAAAAGAGAATCCTAATGTGATTTCTTTATAATGGGTGTGTTCCTTATCTTATCCTAGTGTCTAAATTCTTCTCCATGGCTGGAACCCCAAATAATATTCCTTTACGTGCTAAGGGGTATCTAGAGAGTGGGATAGGTTTACTAACTACCCTAACCCTAACGCGTACCCTAACCCTAACCCCTACCCTAACCCTAACACGTACCCTAATCCTAACCCGTACCCTAAACCGAGCCCTAACCCTAACAATAACCCTAACCCTAACCCTAACCCATACCCTACGCCGTACCCGAAACCCTCCCCGATCCCGTACCCTAAGCCGTACCCTAAGCCTAACCCTAAGCCTAACCCTAACCCTAGGTTACCCTTGACTGCTTCTGCCTCCAATAGATTTCCTAAGCACTAGTGTTTTAAGGAACAGCTTAAAAAGAGAATCCTAATGTGATTTCTTTATAATGGGTGTGTTCCTTATCTTATCCTAGTGTCTAAACTCTTCTCCATGGCTGGACCCTCAAATAATATTCCTTTACGTGCTAAGGGGTATCTAGAGAGTGGGATAGGTTTAATAACTACCCTAACCCTAACGCGTACCCTAACCCTAACCCCTACCCTAACCCTAACACGTACCCTAATCCTAACCCGTACCCTAAACCGAGCCCTAACCCTAACACTAACCCTAACCCTAACCCTAACCCATACCCTACGCCGTACCCGCACCCCTCCCTGAACCCGTACCCTAAGCCGTACCCTAAGCCTAACCCTAAGCCTAACCCTAACCCTAGGCTACCCTTGACTTCTTCTGCCTCCAATAGATTTCCTAAGCACTAGTGTTTTAACGAACAGCTTAAAAAGAGAATCCTAAAGTGATTTCTTTATAATGGGTGTGTTCCTTATCTTATCCTAGTGTCTAAACTCTTCTCCATGGCTGGACCCCCAAATAATATTCCTTTACGTGCTAAGGGGTATCTAGAGAGTGGGATAGGTTTAATAACTACCCTAACCCTAACGCGTACCCTAACCCTAACCCCTACCCTAACCCTAACACGTACCCTAATCCTAACCCGTACCCTAAACCGAGCCCTAACCCTAACACTAACCCTAACCCTAACCCATACCCTACGCCGTACCCGAAACCCTCCCCGAACCCGTACCCTAAGCCGTACCCTAAGCCTCACCCTAAGCCTAACCTTATCCTAGGCTACCCTTGACTGCTTCTGCCTCCAATAGATTTCCTAAGCACTAGTGTTTTAAGGAACAGCTTAAAAAGAGAATCCTAATGTGATTTCTTTATAATGGGTGTGTTCCTTATCTTATCCTAGTGTCTAAACTCTTCTCCATGGCTGGACCCCCAAATAATATTCCTTTACGTGCTAAGGGGTATCTAGAGAGTGGGATAGGTTTAATAACTACCCTAACCCTAACGCGTACCCTAACCCTAACCCCTACCCTAACCCTAACACGTACCCTAATCCTAACCCGTACCCTAAACCGAGCCCTAACCCTAACAATAACCCTAACCCTAACCCTAACCCATACCCTACGCCGTACCCGAAACCCTCCCCGAACCCGTACCCTAAGCCGTACCCTAAGCCTAACCCTAAGCCTAACCCTAACCCTAGGTTACCCTTGACTGCTTCTGCCTCCAATAGATTTCCTAAGCACTAGTGTTTTAAGGAACAGCTTAAAAAGAGAATCCTAATGTGATTTCTTTATAATGGGTGTGTTCCTTATCTTATCCTAGTGTCTAAACTCTTCTCCATGGCTGGACCCTCAAATAATATTCCTTTACGTGCTAAGGGGTATCTAGAGAGTGGGATAGGTTTAATAACTACCCTAACCCTAACGCGTACCCTAACCCTAACCCCTACCCTAACCCTAACACGTACCCTAATACTAACCTGTACCCTAAACCGAGCCCTAACCCTAACACTAACCCTAACCCTAACCCATACCCTACGCCGTACCCGCACCCCTCCCCGAACCCGTACCCTAAGCCGTACCCTAAGCCTAACCCTAAGCCTAACCCTAACCCTAGGCTACCCTTGACTGCTTCTGCCTCCAATAGATTTCCTAAGCACTAGTGTTTTAAGGAACAGCTTAAAAAGAGAATCCTAATGTGATTTCTTTATAATGGGTGTGTTCCTTATCTTATCCTAGTGTCTAAACTCTTCTCCATGGCTGGACCCCCAAATAATATTCCTTTACGTGCTAAGGGGTATCTAGAGAGTGGGATAGGTTTAATAACTACCCTAACCCTAACGCATACCCTAACCCTAAACCCTACCCTAACCCTAACACGTACCCTAATCCTAACCCGTACCCTAAACCGAGCCCTAACCCTAACACTAACCCTAACCCTAACCCTAACCCATACCCTACGCCGTACCCGAACCCCTCCCCGAACCCATTCCCCAAGCCGTACCCTAAACCTAACCCTAAGCCTAACCCTAACCCTAGGCTACCCTTGACTGCTTCTGCCTCCAATAGATTTCCTAAGCACTAGTGTTTTAAGGAACAGCTTAAAAAGAGAATCCTAATGTGATTTCTTTATAATGGGTGTGTTCCTTATCTTATCCTAGTGTCTAAACTCTTCTCCATGGCTGGACCCCCAAATAATATTCCTTTACGTGCTAAGGGGTATCTAAAGAGTGGGATAGGTTTAATAACTACCCTAACCCTAACGCGTACCCTAACCCTAACCCCTACCCTAACCCTAACACGTACCCTAATCCTAACCCGTACCCTAAACCGAGCCCTAACCCTAACACTAACCCTAACCCTAACCCTAACCCATACCCTACGCCGTACCCGAAACCCTCCCCGAACCCGTACCCTAAGCCGTACCCTAAGCCTAACCCTAAGCCTAACCCTAACCCTAGGCTACCTTTGACTGCTTCTGCCTCCAATAGATTTCCTAAGCACTAGTGTTTTAAGGAACAGCTTAAAAAGAGAATCCTAATGTGATTTCTTTATAATGGGTGTGTTCCTTATCTTATCCTAGTGTCTAAACTCTTCTCCATGGCTGGACCCCCAAATAATATTCCTTTACGTGCTAAGGGGGAGCTAGAGAGTGGGATAGGTTTACTAACTACCCTAGCCCTAACGCGTAACCTAACCCTAACCCCTACCCTAAAACTAACACGTTCCCTAATCCTAACCCGTACCCTAAACCGAGCCCTAACCCTAACACTAACCCTAACCCAAACCCTACGCCGTACACGAACACCTCCCCGAACCCATACCCCAAGCCGTACCCTAACCCTAACCCTAAGCCTAACCCTAACCCTAGGCTACCCTTGACTGCTTCTGCCTCCAATAGATTTCCTAAGCACTACTGTTTTAAGGAACAGCTTAAAAAGAGAATCCTAAAGTGATTTCTTTATAATGGGTGTGTTCCTTATCTTATCCTAGTGTCTAAACTCTTCTCCATGGCTGGACCCCCAAATAATATTCCTTTACGTGCTAAGGGGTATCTAGAGAGTGGGATAGGTTTAATAACTACCCTAACCCTAACGCGTACCCTAACCCTAACCCCTACCCTAACCCTAACACGTACCCTAATCCTAACCCGTACCCTAAACCGAGCCCTAACCCTAACACTAACCCTAACACTAACCCTAACCCATACCCTACGCCGTACCCGAAACCCTCCCCGAACTCGTACCCTAAGCCGTACCCTAAGCCTAACCCTAAGCCTAACCCTAACCCTAGGCTACCCTTGACTGCTTCTGCCTCCAATAGATTTCCTAAGCACTAGTGTTTTAAGGAACAGCTTAAAAAGAGAATCCTAATGTGATTTCTTTATAATGGGTGTATTCCTTATCTTATCCTAGTGTCTAAACTTTTCTCCATGGCTGGACCCTCAAATAATATTCCTTTACGTGCTAAGGGGTATCTAGAGATTGGGATAGGTTTAATAACTACCCTAACCCTAACGCGTACCCTAACCCTAACCCCTACCCTAACCCTAACACGTACCCTAATCCTAACCCGTACCCTAAACCGAGCCCTAACCCTAACACTAACCCTAACCCTAACCCTAACCCATACCCTACGCCGTACCCGCACCCCTCCCTGAACCCGTACCCTAAGCCGTACCCTAAGCCTAACCCTAAGCCTAACCCTAACCCTAGGCTACCCTTGACTGCTTCTGCCTCCAATAGATTTCCTAAGCACTAGTGTTTTAACGAACAGCTTAAAAAGAGAATCCTAAAGTGATTTCTTTATAATGGGTGTGTTCCTTATCTTATCCTAGTGTCTAAACTCTTCTCCATGGCTGGACCCCCAAATAATATTCCTTTACGTGCTAAGGGGTATCTAGAGAGTGGGATAGGTTTAATAACTACCCTAACCCTAACGCGTACCCTAACCCTAACCCCTACCCTAACCCTAACACGTACCCTAATCCTAACCCGTACCCTAAACCGAGCCCTAACCCTAACACTAACCCTAACCCTAACCCATACCCTACGCCGTACCCGAAACCCTCCCCGAACCCGTACCCTAAGCCGTACCCTAAGCCTCACCCTAAGCCTAACCTTATCCTAGGCTACCCTTGACTGCTTCTGCCTCCAATAGATTTCCTAAGCACTAGTGTTTTAAGGAACAGCTTAAAAAGAGAATCCTAATGTGATTTCTTTATAATGGGTGTGTTCCTTATCTTATCCTAGTGTCTAAACTCTTCTCCATGGCTGCACCCCCAAATAATATTGCCTTACGTGCTAAGGGGTATCTAGAGAGTGGGATAGGTTTAATAACTACCCTAAACCTAATGCGTACTCTAACCCTAACCCCTACCCTAACACTAACACGTACCCTAATCCTAACCCGTACCCTAAACCGAGCCCTAACCCTAACACTAACACTAACCCTAACCCTAACCCATACCCTATGCCGTACCTGAACCCCTCCCCAAACCCGTACCCTAAGCCGTACCCTAAGCCTAACCCTAAGCCTAACACTAACCCTAGGCTACCCTTGACTGCTTCTGCCTCCAATAGATTTCCTAAGCACTAGTGTTTTAAGCAACAGCTTAAAAAGAGAATCCTAATGTGATTTCTTTATAATGGGTGTGTTCCTTATCTTATCCTAGTGTCTAAATTCTTCTCCATGGCTGGAACCCCAAATAATATTCCTTTACGTGCTAAGGGGTATCTAGAGAGTGGGATAGGTTTACTAACTACCCTAACCCTAACGCGTACCCTAACCCTAACCCCTACCCTAACCCTAACACGTACCCTAATCCTAACCCGTACCCTAAACCGAGCCCTAACCCTAACAATAACCCTAACCCTAACCCTAACCCATACCCTACGCCGTACCCGAAACCCTCCCCGATCCCGTACCCTAAGCCGTACCCTAAGCCTAACCCTAAGCCTAACCCTAACCCTAGGTTACCCTTGACTGCTTCTGCCTCCAATAGATTTCCTAAGCACTAGTGTTTTAAGGAACAGCTTAAAAAGAGAATCCTAATGTGATTTCTTTATAATGGGTGTGTTCCTTATCTTATCCTAGTGTCTAAACTCTTCTCCATGGCTGGACCCTCAAATAATATTCCTTTACGTGCTAAGGGGTATCTAGAGAGTGGGATAGGTTTAATAACTACCCTAACCCTAACGCGTACCCTAACCCTAACCCCTACCCTAACCCTAACACGTACCCTAATCCTAACCCGTACCCTAAACCGAGCCCTAACCCTAACACTAACCCTAACCCTAACCCTAACCCATACCCTACGCCGTACCCGCACCCCTCCCTGAACCCGTACCCTAAGCCGTACCCTAAGCCTAACCCTAAGCCTAACCCTAACCCTAGGCTACCCTTGACTTCTTCTGCCTCCAATAGATTTCCTAAGCACTAGTGTTTTAACGAACAGCTTAAAAAGAGAATCCTAAAGTGATTTCTTTATAATGGGTGTGTTCCTTATCTTATCCTAGTGTCTAAACTCTTCTCCATGGCTGGACCCCCAAATAATATTCCTTTACGTGCTAAGGGGTATCTAGAGAGTGGGATAGGTTTAATAACTACCCTAACCCTAACGCGTACCCTAACCCTAACCCCTACCCTAACCCTAACACGTACCCTAATCCTAACCCGTACCCTAAACCGAGCCCTAACCCTAACACTAACCCTAACCCTAACCCATACCCTACGCCGTACCCGAAACCCTCCCCGAACCCGTACCCTAAGCCGTACCCTAAGCCTCACCCTAAGCCTAACCTTATCCTAGGCTACCCTTGACTGCTTCTGCCTCCAATAGATTTCCTAAGCACTAGTGTTTTAAGGAACAGCTTAAAAAGAGAATCCTAATGTGATTTCTTTATAATGGGTGTGTTCCTTATCTTATCCTAGTGTCTAAACTGTTCTCCATGGCTGGACCCCCAAATAATATTCCTTTACGTGCTAAGGGGTATCTAGAGAGTGGGATAGGTTTAATAACTACCCTAACCCTAACGCGTACCCTAACCCTAACCCCTACCCTAACCCTAACACGTACCCTAATCCTAACCCGTACCCTAAACCGAGCCCTAACCCTAACAATAACCCTAACCCTAACCCTAACCCATACCCTACGCCGTACCCGAAACCCTCCCCGAACCCGTACCCTAAGCCGTACCCTAAGCCTAACCCTAAGCCTAACCCTAACCCTAGGTTACCCTTGACTGCTTCTGCCTCCAATAGATTTCCTAAGCACTAGTGTTTTAAGGAACAGCTTAAAAAGAGAATCCTAATGTGATTTCTTTATAATGGGTGTGTTCCTTATCTTATCCTAGTGTCTAAACTCTTCTCCATGGCTGGACCCTCAAATAATATTCCTTTACGTGCTAAGGGGTATCTAGAGAGTGGGATAGGTTTAATAACTACCCTAACCCTAACGCGTACCCTAACCCTAACCCCTACCCTAACCCTAACACGTACCCTAATACTAACCTGTACCCTAAACCGAGCCCTAACCCTAACACTAACCCTAACCCTAACCCATACCCTACGCCGTACCCGCACCCCTCCCCGAACCCGTACCCTAAGCCGTACCCTAAGCCTAACCCTAAGCCTAACCCTAACCCTAGGCTACCCTTGACTGCTTCTGCCTCCAATAGATTTCCTAAGCACTAGTGTTTTAAGGAACAGCTTAAAAAGAGAATCCTAATGTGATTTCTTTATAATGGGTGTGTTCCTTATCTTATCCTAGTGTCTAAACTCTTCTCCATGGCTGGACCCCCAAATAATATTCCTTTACGTGCTAAGGGGTATCTAGAGAGTGGGATAGGTTTAATAACTACCCTAACCCTAACGCATACCCTAACCCTAAACCCTACCCTAACCCTAACACGTACCCTAATCCTAACCCGTACCCTAAACCGAGCCCTAACCCTAACACTAACCCTAACCCTAACCCTAACCCATACCCTACGCCGTACCCGAACCCCTCCCCGAACCCATTCCCCAAGCCGTACCCTAAACCTAACCCTAAGCCTAACCCTAACCCTAGGCTACCCTTGACTGCTTCTGCCTCCAATAGATTTCCTAAGCACTAGTGTTTTAAGGAACAGCTTAAAAAGAGAATCCTAATGTGATTTCTTTATAATGGGTGTGTTCCTTATCTTATCCTAGTGTCTAAACTCTTCTCCATGGCTGGACCCCCAAATAATATTCCTTTACGTGCTAAGGGGTATCTAAAGAGTGGGATAGGTTTAATAACTACCCTAACCCTAACGCGTACCCTAACCCTAACCCCTACCCTAACCCTAACACGTACCCTAATCCTAACCCGTACCCTAAACCGAGCCCTAACCCTAACACTAACCCTAACCCTAACCCTAACCCATACCCTACGCCGTACCCGAAACCCTCCCCGAACCCGTACCCTAAGCCGTACCCTAAGCCTAACCCTAAGCCTAACCCTAACCCTAGGCTACCTTTGACTGCTTCTGCCTCCAATAGATTTCCTAAGCACTAGTGTTTTAAGGAACAGCTTAAAAAGAGAATCCTAATGTGATTTCTTTATAATGGGTGTGTTCCTTATCTTATCCTAGTGTCTAAACTCTTCTCCATGGCTGGACCCTCAAATAATATTCCTTTACGTGCTAAGGGGTATCTAGAGAGTGGGATAGGTTTAATAACTACCCTAACCCTAACGCGTACCCTAACCCTAACCCCTACCCTAACCCTAACACGTACCCTAATACTAACCTGTACCCTAAACCGAGCCCTAACCCTAACCCTAACCCTAACCCTAACCCATACCCTACGCCGTACCCGCACCCCTCCCCGAACCCGTACCCTAAGCCGTACCCTAAGCCTAACCCTAAGCCTAACCCTAACCCTAGGCTACCCTTGACTGCTTCTGCCTCCAATAGATTTCGTAAGCACTAGTGTTTTAAGGAACAGCTTAAAAAGAGAATCCTAATGTGATTTCTTTATAATGGGTGTGTTCCTTATCTTATCCTAGTGTCTAAACTCTTCTCCATGGCTGGACCCCCAAATAATATTCCTTTACGTGCTAAGGGGTATCTAGAGAGTGGGATAGGTTTAATAACTACCCTAACCCTAACGCATACCCTAACCCTAACCCCTACCCTAACCCTAACACGTACCCTAATCCTAACCCGTACCCTAAACCGAGCCCTAACCCTAACACTAACCCTAACCCTAACCCTAACCCATACCCTACGCCGTACCCGAACCCCTCCCCGAACCCATTCCCCAAGCCGTACCCTAAACCTAACCCTAAGCCTAACCCTAACCCTAGGCTACCCTTGACTGCTTCTGCCTCCAATAGATTTCCTAAGCACTAGTGTTTTAAGGAACAGCTTAAAAAGAGAATCCTAATGTGATTTCTTTATAATGGGTGTGTTCCTTATCTTATCCTAGTGTCTAAACTCTTCTCCATGGCTGCACCCCCAAATAATATTGCCTTACGTGCTAAGGGGTATCTAGAGAGTGGGATAGGTTTAATAACTACCCTAACCCTAATGCGTACTCTAACCCTAACCTCTACCCTAACACTAACACGTACCCTAATCCTAACCCGTACCCTAAACCGAGCCCTAACCCTAACACTAACACTAACCCTAACCCTAACCCATACCCTACGCCGTACCTGAACCCCTCCCCAAACCCGTACTCTAAGTGGTACCCTAAGCCTAACCCTAAGCCTAACACTAACCCTAGGCTACCCTTGACTGCTTCTGCCTCCAATAGATTTCCTAAGCACTAGTGTTTTAAGCAACAGCTTAAAAAGAGAATCCTAATGTGATTTCTTTATAATGGGTGTGTTCCTTATCTTATCCTAGTGTCTAAATTCTTCTCCATGGCTGGAACCCCAAATAATATTCCTTTACGTGCTAAGGGGTATCTAGAGAGTGGGATAGGTTTACTAACTACCCTAACCCTAACGCGTACCCTAACCCTAACCCCTACCCTAAACCTAACACGTACCCTAATCCTAACCGTACCCTAAACCGAGCCCTAACCCTAACACTAACCCTAACCCTAACCCTAACCCATACCCTACGCCGTACCCGCACCCCTCCCCGAACCCGTACCCTAAGCCGTACCCTAAGCCTAACCCTAAGCCTAACCCTAACCCTAGGCTACCCTTGACTGCTTCTGCCTCCAATAGATTTCCTAAGCACTAGTGTTTTAAGGAACAGCTTAAAAAGAGAATCCTAATGTGATTTCTTTATAATGGGTGTGTTCCTTATCTTATCCTAGTGTCTAAACTCTTCTCCATGGCTGGACCCCCAAATAATATTCCTTTACGTGCTAAGGGGTATCTAGAGAGTGGGATAGGTTTAATAACTACCCTAACCCTAACGCATACCCTAACCCTAACCCCTACCCTAAACCTAACACGTACCCTAATCCTAACCGTACCCTAAACCGAGCCCTAACCCTAACACTAACCCTAACCCTAACCCTAACCCATACCCTACGCCGTACCCGCACCCCTCCCCGAACCCGTAACCTAAGCCGTACCCTAAGCCTAACCCTAAGCCTAACCCTAACCCTAGGCTACCCTTGACTGCTTCTGCCTCCAATAGATTTCCTAAGCACTACTGTTTTAAGGAACAGCTTAAAAAGAGAATCCTAATGTGATTTCTTTATAATGGGTGTGTTCCTTATCTTATCCTAGTGTCTAAACTCTTCTCCATGGCTGCACCCCCAAATAATATTCCCTTACGTGCTAAGGGGTATCTAGAGAGTGGGATAGGTTTAATAACTACCCTAACCCTAACGCGTACCCTAACCCTAACCCCTACCCTAACCCTAACACGTACCCTAATCCTAACCTGTACCCTAAACCGAGGCCTAACCCTAACACTAACCCTAACCCTAACCCTAACACATACCCTACGCCGTACCCGAAACCCTCCCCGAACCCGTACCCTAAGCCATACCCTAAACCTAACCCTAAGCCTAACCCTAACCCTAGGCTACCCTTGACTGCTTCTGCCTCCAATTGATTTCCTAAGCAGTAGTGTTTTAAGGAACAGCTTAAAAAGAGAATCCTAATGTGATTTCTTTATAATGGGTGTGTTCCTTATCTTATCCTAGTGTCTAAACTCTTCTCCATGGCTGGACCCCCAAATAATATTCCTTTACGTGCTAAGGGGGAGCTAGAGAGTGGGATAGGTTTACTAACTACCCTAGCCCTAACGCGTAACCTAACCCTAACCCCTACACTAAACCTAACACGTTCCCTAATCCTAACCCGTACCCTAAACCGAGCCCTAACCCTAACACTAACCCTAACCCAAACCCTAACCCATACCCTACGCCGTACACGAACACCTCCCCGAACCCATACCCCAAGCCGTACCCTAACCCTAACCCTAAGCCTAACCCTAACCCTAGGCTACCCTTGACTGCTTCTGCCTCCAATAGATTTCCTAAGCACTAGTGTTTTAAGGAACAGCTTAAAAAGAGAATCCTAATGTGATTTCTTTATAATGGGTGTGTTCCTTATCTTATCCTAGTGTCTAAACTCTTCTCCATGGCTGGACCCCCAAATAATATTCCTTTACGTGCTAAGGGGTATCTAGAGAGTGGGATAGGTTTAATAACTACCCTAACCCTAACGCGTACCCTAACCCTAACCCCTACCCTAACCCTAACACGTACCCTAATCCTAACCCGTACCCTAAACCGAGCCCTAACCCTAACACTAACCCTAACACTAACCCTAACCCATACCCTACGCCGTACCCGAAACCCTCCCCGAACTCGTACCCTAAGCCGTACCCTAAGCCTAACCCTAAGCCTAACCCTAACCCTAGGCTACCCTTGACTGCTTCTGCCTCCAATAGATTTCCTAAGCACTAGTGTTTTAAGGAACAGCTTAAAAAGAGAATCCTAATGTGATTTCTTTATAATGGGTGTATTCCTTATCTTATCCTAGTGTCTAAACTTTTCTCCATGGCTGGACCCTCAAATAATATTCCTTTACGTGCTAAGGGGTATCTAGAGATTGGGATAGGTTTAATAACTACCCTAACCCTAACGCGTACCCTAACCCTAACCCCTACCCTAACCCTAACACGTACCCTAATCCTAACCCGTACCCTAAACCGAGCCCTAACCCTAACACTAACCCTAACCCTAACCCTAACCCATACCCTACGCCGTACCCGCACCCCTCCCTGAACCCGTACCCTAAGCCTAACCCTAAGCCTAACCCTAACCCTAGGCTACCCTTGACTGCTTCTGCCTCCAATAGATTTCCTAAGCACTAGTGTTTTAACGAACAGCTTAAAAAGAGAATCCTAAAGTGATTTCTTTATAATGGGTGTGTTCCTTATCTTATCCTAGTGTCTAAACTCTTCTCCATGGCTGGACCCCCAAATAATATTCCTTTACGTGCTAAGGGGTATCTAGAGAGTGGGATAGGTTTAATAACTACCCTAACCCTAACGCGTACCCTAACCCTAACCCCTACCCTAACCCTAACACGTACCCTAATCCTAACCCGTACCCTAAACCGAGCCCTAACCCTAACACTAACCCTAACCCTAACCCATACCCTACGCCGTACCCGAAACCCTCCCCGAACCCGTACCCTAAGCCGTACCCTAAGCCTCACCCTAAGCCTAACCTTATCCTAGGCTACCCTTGACTGCTTCTGCCTCCAATAGATTTCCTAAGCACTAGTGTTTTAAGGAACAGCTTAAAAAGAGAATCCTAATGTGATTTCTTTATAATGGGTGTGTTCCTTATCTTATCCTAGTGTCTAAACTCTTCTCCATGGCTGCACCCCCAAATAATATTGCCTTACGTGCTAAGGGGTATCTAGAGAGTGGGATAGGTTTAATAACTACCCTAAACCTAATGCGTACTCTAACCCTAACCCCTACCCTAACACTAACACGTACCCTAATCCTAACCCGTACCCTAAACCGAGCCCTAACCCTAACACTAACACTAACCCTAACCCTAACCCATACCCTATGCCGTACCTGAACCCCTCCCCAAACCCGTACCCTAAGCCGTACCCTAAGCCTAACCCTAAGCCTAACACTAACCCTAGGCTACCCTTGACTGCTTCTGCCTCCAATAGATTTCCTAAGCACTAGTGTTTTAAGCAACAGCTTAAAAAGAGAATCCTAATGTGATTTCTTTATAATGGGTGTGTTCCTTATCTTATCCTAGTGTCTAAATTCTTCTCCATGGCTGGAACCCCAAATAATATTCCTTTACGTGCTAAGGGGTATCTAGAGAGTGGGATAGGTTTACTAACTACCCTAACCCTAACGCGTACCCTAACCCTAACCCCTACCCTAACCCTAACACGTACCCTAATCCTAACCCGTACCCTAAACCGAGCCCTAACCCTAACAATAACCCTAACCCTAACCCTAACCCATACCCTACGCCGTACCCGAAACCCTCCCCGATCCCGTACCCTAAGCCGTACCCTAAGCCTAACCCTAAGCCTAACCCTAACCCTAGGTTACCCTTGACTGCTTCTGCCTCCAATAGATTTCCTAAGCACTAGTGTTTTAAGGAACAGCTTAAAAAGAGAATCCTAATGTGATTTCTTTATAATGGGTGTGTTCCTTATCTTATCCTAGTGTCTAAACTCTTCTCCATGGCTGGACCCTCAAATAATATTCCTTTACGTGCTAAGGGGTATCTAGAGAGTGGGATAGGTTTAATAACTACCCTAACCCTAACGCGTACCCTAACCCTAACCCCTACCCTAACCCTAACACGTACCCTAATACTAACCTGTACCCTAAACCGAGCCCTAACCCTAACACTAACCCTAACCCTAACCCTAACCCATACCCTACGCCGTACCCGCACCCCTCCCCGAACCCGTACCCTAAGCCGTACCCTAAGCCTAACCCTAAGCCTAACCCTAACCCTAGGCTACCCTTGACTGCTTCTGCCTCCAATAGATTTCCTAAGCACTAGTGTTTTAAGGAACAGCTTAAAAAGGGAATCCTAATGTGATTTCTTTATAATGGGTGTGTTCCTTATCTTATCCTAGTGTCTAAACTCTTCTCCATGGCTGGACCCCCAAATAATATTCCTTTACGTGCTAAGGGGTATCTAGAGAGTGGGATAGGTTTAATAACTACCCTAACCCTAACGCGTACCCTAACCCTAACCCCTACCCTAACCCTAACACGTACCCTAATCCTAACCCGTACCCTAAACCGAGCCCTAACCCTAACACTAACCCTAACCCTAACCCATACCCTACGCCGTACCCGAAACCCTCCCCGAACCCGTACCCTAAGCCGTACCCTAAGCCTCACCCTAAGCCTAACCTTATCCTAGGCTACCCTTGACTGCTTCTGCCTCCAATAGATTTCCTAAGCACTAGTGTTTTAAGGAACAGCTTAAAAAGAGAATCCTAATGTGATTTCTTTATAATGGGTGTGTTCCTTATCTTATCCTAGTGTCTAAACTCTTCTCCATGGCTGCACCCCCAAATAATATTGCCTTACGTGCTAAGGGGTATCTAGAGAGTGGGATAGGTTTAATAACTACCCTAAACCTAATGCGTACTCTAACCCTAACCCCTACCCTAACACTAACACGTACCCTAATCCTAACCCGTACCCTAAACCGAGCCCTAACCCTAACACTAACACTAACCCTAACCCTAACCCATACCCTATGCCGTACCTGAACCCCTCCCCAAACCCGTACCCTAAGCCGTACCCTAAGCCTAACCCTAAGCCTAACACTAACCCTAGGCTACCCTTGACTGCTTCTGCCTCCAATAGATTTCCTAAGCACTAGTGTTTTAAGCAACAGCTTAAAAAGAGAATCCTAATGTGATTTCTTTATAATGGGTGTGTTCCTTATCTTATCCTAGTGTCTAAATTCTTCTCCATGGCTGGAACCCCAAATAATATTCCTTTACGTGCTAAGGGGTATCTAGAGAGTGGGATAGGTTTACTAACTACCCTAACCCTAACGCGTACCCTAACCCTAACCCCTACCCTAACCCTAACACGTACCCTAATCCTAACCCGTACCCTAAACCGAGCCCTAACCCTAACAATAACCCTAACCCTAACCCTAACCCATACCCTACGCCGTACCCGAAACCCTCCCCGATCCCGTACCCTAAGCCGTACCCTAAGCCTAACCCTAAGCCTAACCCTAACCCTAGGTTACCCTTGACTGCTTCTGCCTCCAATAGATTTCCTAAGCACTAGTGTTTTAAGGAACAGCTTAAAAAGAGAATCCTAATGTGATTTCTTTATAATGGGTGTGTTCCTTATCTTATCCTAGTGTCTAAACTCTTCTCCATGGCTGGACCCTCAAATAATATTCCTTTACGTGCTAAGGGGTATCTAGAGAGTGGGATAGGTTTAATAACTACCCTAACCCTAACGCGTACCCTAACCCTAACCCCTACCCTAACCCTAACACGTACCCTAATCCTAACCCGTACCCTAAACCGAGCCCTAACCCTAACACTAACCCTAACCCTAACCCTAACCCATACCCTACGCCGTACCCGCACCCCTCCCTGAACCCGTACCCTAAGCCGTACCCTAAGCCTAACCCTAAGCCTAACCCTAACCCTAGGCTACCCTTGACTTCTTCTGCCTCCAATAGATTTCCTAAGCACTAGTGTTTTAACGAACAGCTTAAAAAGAGAATCCTAAAGTGATTTCTTTATAATGGGTGTGTTCCTTATCTTATCCTAGTGTCTAAACTCTTCTCCATGGCTGGACCCCCAAATAATATTCCTTTACGTGCTAAGGGGTATCTAGAGAGTGGGATAGGTTTAATAACTACCCTAACCCTAACGCGTACCCTAACCCTAACCCCTACCCTAACCCTAACACGTACCCTAATCCTAACCCATACCCTAAACCGAGCCCTAACCCTAACACTAACCCTAACCCTAACCCATACCCTACGCCGTACCCGAAACCCTCCCCGAACCCGTACCCTAAGCCGTACCCTAAGCCTCACCCTAAGCCTAACCTTATCCTAGGCTACCCTTGACTGCTTCTGCCTCCAATAGATTTCCTAAGCACTAGTGTTTTAAGGAACAGCTTAAAAAGAGAATCCTAATGTGATTTCTTTATAATGGGTGTGTTCCTTATCTTATCCTAGTGTCTAAACTCTTCTCCATGGCTGGACCCCCAAATAATATTCCTTTACGTGCTAAGGGGTATCTAGAGAGTGGGATAGGTTTAATAACTACCCTAACCCTAACGCGTACCCTAACCCTAACCCCTACCCTAACCCTAACACGTACCCTAATCCTAACCCGTACCCTAAACCGAGCCCTAACCCTAACAATAACCCTAACCCTAACCCTAACCCATACCCTACGCCGTACCCGAAACCCTCCCCGAACCCGTACCCTAAGCCGTACCCTAAGCCTAACCCTAAGCCTAACCCTAACCCTAGGTTACCCTTGACTGCTTCTGCCTCCAATAGATTTCCTAAGCACTAGTGTTTTAAGGAACAGCTTAAAAAGAGAATCCTAATGTGATTTCTTTATAATGGGTGTGTTCCTTATCTTATCCTAGTGTCTAAACTCTTCTCCATGGCTGGACCCTCAAATAATATTCCTTTACGTGCTAAGGGGTATCTAGAGAGTGGGATAGGTTTAATAACTACCCTAACCCTAACGCGTACCCTAACCCTAACCCCTACCCTAACCCTAACACGTACCCTAATACTAACCTGTACCCTAAACCGAGCCCTAACCCTAACACTAACCCTAACCCTAACCCATACCCTACGCCGTACCCGCACCCCTCCCCGAACCCGTACCCTAAGCCGTACCCTAAGCCTAACCCTAAGCCTAACCCTAACCCTAGGCTACCCTTGACTGCTTCTGCCTCCAATAGATTTCCTAAGCACTAGTGTTTTAAGGAACAGCTTAAAAAGAGAATCCTAATGTGATTTCTTTATAATGGGTGTGTTCCTTATCTTATCCTAGTGTCTAAACTCTTCTCCATGGCTGGACCCCCAAATAATATTCCTTTACGTGCTAAGGGGTATCTAGAGAGTGGGATAGGTTTAATAACTACCCTAACCCTAACGCATACCCTAACCCTAAACCCTACCCTAACCCTAACACGTACCCTAATCCTAACCCGTACCCTAAACCGAGCCCTAACCCTAACACTAACCCTAACCCTAACCCTAACCCATACCCTACGCCGTACCCGAACCCCTCCCCGAACCCATTCCCCAAGCCGTACCCTAAACCTAACCCTAAGCCTAACCCTAACCCTAGGCTACCCTTGACTGCTTCTGCCTCCAATAGATTTCCTAAGCACTAGTGTTTTAAGGAACAGCTTAAAAAGAGAATCCTAATGTGATTTCTTTATAATGGGTGTGTTCCTTATCTTATCCTAGTGTCTAAACTCTTCTCCATGGCTGGACCCCCAAATAATATTCCTTTACGTGCTAAGGGGTATCTAAAGAGTGGGATAGGTTTAATAACTACCCTAACCCTAACGCGTACCCTAACCCTAACCCCTACCCTAACCCTAACACGTACCCTAATCCTAACCCGTACCCTAAACCGAGCCCTAACCCTAACACTAACCCTAACCCTAACCCTAACCCATACCCTACGCCGTACCCGAAACCCTCCCCGAACCCGTACCCTAAGCCGTACCCTAAGCCTAACCCTAAGCCTAACCCTAACCCTAGGCTACCTTTGACTGCTTCTGCCTCCAATAGATTTCCTAAGCACTAGTGTTTTAAGGAACAGCTTAAAAAGAGAATCCTAATGTGATTTCTTTATAATGGGTGTGTTCCTTATCTTATCCTAGTGTCTAAACTCTTCTCCATGGCTGGACCCCCAAATAATATTCCTTTACGTGCTAAGGGGGAGCTAGAGAGTGGGATAGGTTTACTAACTACCCTAGCCCTAACGCGTAACCTAACCCTAACCCCTACCCTAAACCTAACACGTTCCCTAATCCTAACCCGTACCCTAAACCGAGCCCTAACCCTAACACTAACCCTAACCCAAACCCTACGCCGTACACGAACACCTCCCCGAACCCATACCCCAAGCCGTACCCTAACCCTAACCCTAAGCCTAACCCTAACCCTAGGCTACCCTTGACTGCTTCTGCCTCCAATAGATTTCCTAAGCACTACTGTTTTAAGGAACAGCTTAAAAAGAGAATCCTAAAGTGATTTCTTTATAATGGGTGTGTTCCTTATCTTATCCTAGTGTCTAAACTCTTCTCCATGGCTGGACCCCCAAATAATATTCCTTTACGTGCTAAGGGGTATCTAGAGAGTGGGATAGGTTTAATAACTACCCTAACCCTAACGCGTACCCTAACCCTAACCCCTACCCTAACCCTAACACGTACCCTAATCCTAACCCGTACCCTAAACCGAGCCCTAACCCTAACACTAACCCTAACACTAACCCTAACCCATACCCTACGCCGTACCCGAAACCCTCCCCGAACTCGTACCCTAAGCCGTACCCTAAGCCTAACCCTAAGCCTAACCCTAACCCTAGGCTACCCTTGACTGCTTCTGCCTCCAATAGATTTCCTAAGCACTAGTGTTTTAAGGAACAGCTTAAAAAGAGAATCCTAATGTGATTTCTTTATAATGGGTGTATTCCTTATCTTATCCTAGTGTCTAAACTTTTCTCCATGGCTGGACCCTCAAATAATATTCCTTTACGTGCTAAGGGGTATCTAGAGATTGGGATAGGTTTAATAACTACCCTAACCCTAACGCGTACCCTAACCCTAACCCCTACCCTAACCCTAACACGTACCCTAATCCTAACCCGTACCCTAAACCGAGCCCTAACCCTAACACTAACCCTAACCCTAACCCTAACCCATACCCTACGCCGTACCCGCACCCCTCCCTGAACCCGTACCCTAAGCCGTACCCTAAGCCTAACCCTAAGCCTAACCCTAACCCTAGGCTACCCTTGACTGCTTCTGCCTCCAATAGATTTCCTAAGCACTAGTGTTTTAACGAACAGCTTAAAAAGAGAATCCTAAAGTGATTTCTTTATAATGGGTGTGTTCCTTATCTTATCCTAGTGTCTAAACTCTTCTCCATGGCTGGACCCCCAAATAATATTCCTTTACGTGCTAAGGGGTATCTAGAGAGTGGGATAGGTTTAATAACTACCCTAACCCTAACGCGTACCCTAACCCTAACCCCTACCCTAACCCTAACACGTACCCTAATCCTAACCCGTACCCTAAACCGAGCCCTAACCCTAACACTAACCCTAACCCTAACCCATACCCTACGCCGTACCCGAAACCCTCCCCGAACCCGTACCCTAAGCCGTACCCTAAGCCTCACCCTAAGCCTAACCTTATCCTAGGCTACCCTTGACTGCTTCTGCCTCCAATAGATTTCCTAAGCACTAGTGTTTTAAGGAACAGCTTAAAAAGAGAATCCTAATGTGATTTCTTTATAATGGGTGTGTTCCTTATCTTATCCTAGTGTCTAAACTCTTCTCCATGGCTGCACCCCCAAATAATATTGCCTTACGTGCTAAGGGGTATCTAGAGAGTGGGATAGGTTTAATAACTACCCTAAACCTAATGCGTACTCTAACCCTAACCCCTACCCTAACACTAACACGTACCCTAATCCTAACCCGTACCCTAAACCGAGCCCTAACCCTAACACTAACACTAACCCTAACCCTAACCCATACCCTATGCCGTACCTGAACCCCTCCCCAAACCCGTACCCTAAGCCGTACCCTAAGCCTAACCCTAAGCCTAACACTAACCCTAGGCTACCCTTGACTGCTTCTGCCTCCAATAGATTTCCTAAGCACTAGTGTTTTAAGCAACAGCTTAAAAAGAGAATCCTAATGTGATTTCTTTATAATGGGTGTGTTCCTTATCTTATCCTAGTGTCTAAATTCTTCTCCATGGCTGGAACCCCAAATAATATTCCTTTACGTGCTAAGGGGTATCTAGAGAGTGGGATAGGTTTACTAACTACCCTAACCCTAACGCGTACCCTAACCCTAACCCCTACCCTAACCCTAACACGTACCCTAATCCTAACCCGTACCCTAAACCGAGCCCTAACCCTAACAATAACCCTAACCCTAACCCTAACCCATACCCTACGCCGTACCCGAAACCCTCCCCGATCCCGTACCCTAAGCCGTACCCTAAGCCTAACCCTAAGCCTAACCCTAACCCTAGGTTACCCTTGACTGCTTCTGCCTCCAATAGATTTCCTAAGCACTAGTGTTTTAAGGAACAGCTTAAAAAGAGAATCCTAATGTGATTTCTTTATAATGGGTGTGTTCCTTATCTTATCCTAGTGTCTAAACTCTTCTCCATGGCTGGACCCTCAAATAATATTCCTTTACGTGCTAAGGGGTATCTAGAGAGTGGGATAGGTTTAATAACTACCCTAACCCTAACGCGTACCCTAACCCTAACCCCTACCCTAACCCTAACACGTACCCTAATCCTAACCCGTACCCTAAACCGAGCCCTAACCCTAACACTAACCCTAACCCTAACCCTAACCCATACCCTACGCCGTACCCGCACCCCTCCCTGAACCCGTACCCTAAGCCGTACCCTAAGCCTAACCCTAAGCCTAACCCTAACCCTAGGCTACCCTTGACTTCTTCTGCCTCCAATAGATTTCCTAAGCACTAGTGTTTTAACGAACAGCTTAAAAAGAGAATCCTAAAGTGATTTCTTTATAATGGGTGTGTTCCTTATCTTATCCTAGTGTCTAAACTCTTCTCCATGGCTGGACCCCCAAATAATATTCCTTTACGTGCTAAGGGGTATCTAGAGAGTGGGATAGGTTTAATAACTACCCTAACCCTAACGCGTACCCTAACCCTAACCCCTACCCTAACCCTAACACGTACCCTAATCCTAACCCGTACCCTAAACCGAGCCCTAACCCTAACACTAACCCTAACCCTAACCCATACCCTACGCCGTACCCGAAACCCTCCCCGAACCCGTACCCTAAGCCGTACCCTAAGCCTCACCCTAAGCCTAACCTTATCCTAGGCTACCCTTGACTGCTTCTGCCTCCAATAGATTTCCTAAGCACTAGTGTTTTAAGGAACAGCTTAAAAAGAGAATCCTAATGTGATTTCTTTATAATGGGTGTGTTCCTTATCTTATCCTAGTGTCTAAACTCTTCTCCATGGCTGGACCCCCAAATAATATTCCTTTACGTGCTAAGGGGTATCTAGAGAGTGGGATAGGTTTAATAACTACCCTAACCCTAACGCGTACCCTAACCCTAACCCCTACCCTAACCCTAACACGTACCCTAATCCTAACCCGTACCCTAAACCGAGCCCTAACCCTAACAATAACCCTAACCCTAACCCTAACCCATACCCTACGCCGTACCCGAAACCCTCCCCGAACCCGTACCCTAAGCCGTACCCTAAGCCTAACCCTAAGCCTAACCCTAACCCTAGGTTACCCTTGACTGCTTCTGCCTCCAATAGATTTCCTAAGCACTAGTGTTTTAAGGAACAGCTTAAAAAGAGAATCCTAATGTGATTTCTTTATAATGGGTGTGTTCCTTATCTTATCCTAGTGTCTAAACTCTTCTCCATGGCTGGACCCTCAAATAATATTCCTTTACGTGCTAAGGGGTATCTAGAGAGTGGGATAGGTTTAATAACTACCCTAACCCTAACGCGTACCCTAACCCTAACCCCTACCCTAACCCTAACACGTACCCTAATACTAACCTGTACCCTAAACCGAGCCCTAACCCTAACACTAACCCTAACCCTAACCCATACCCTACGCCGTACCCGCACCCCTCCCCGAACCCGTACCCTAAGCCGTACCCTAAGCCTAACCCTAAGCCTAACCCTAACCCTAGGCTACCCTTGACTGCTTCTGCCTCCAATAGATTTCCTAAGCACTAGTGTTTTAAGGAACAGCTTAAAAAGAGAATCCTAATGTGATTTCTTTATAATGGGTGTGTTCCTTATCTTATCCTAGTGTCTAAACTCTTCTCCATGGCTGGACCCCCAAATAATATTCCTTTACGTGCTAAGGGGTATCTAGAGAGTGGGATAGGTTTAATAACTACCCTAACCCTAACGCATACCCTAACCCTAAACCCTACCCTAACCCTAACACGTACCCTAATCCTAACCCGTACCCTAAACCGAGCCCTAACCCTAACACTAACCCTAACCCTAACCCTAACCCATACCCTACGCCGTACCCGAACCCCTCCCCGAACCCATTCCCCAAGCCGTACCCTAAACCTAACCCTAAGCCTAACCCTAACCCTAGGCTACCCTTGACTGCTTCTGCCTCCAATAGATTTCCTAAGCACTAGTGTTTTAAGGAACAGCTTAAAAAGAGAATCCTAATGTGATTTCTTTATAATGGGTGTGTTCCTTATCTTATCCTAGTGTCTAAACTCTTCTCCATGGCTGGACCCCCAAATAATATTCCTTTACGTGCTAAGGGGTATCTAAAGAGTGGGATAGGTTTAATAACTACCCTAACCCTAACGCGTACCCTAACCCTAACCCCTACCCTAACCCTAACACGTACCCTAATCCTAACCCGTACCCTAAACCGAGCCCTAACCCTAACACTAACCCTAACCCTAACCCTAACCCATACCCTACGCCGTACCCGAAACCCTCCCCGAACCCGTACCCTAAGCCGTACCCTAAGCCTAACCCTAAGCCTAACCCTAACCCTAGGCTACCTTTGACTGCTTCTGCCTCCAATAGATTTCCTAAGCACTAGTGTTTTAAGGAACAGCTTAAAAAGAGAATCCTAATGTGATTTCTTTATAATGGGTGTGTTCCTTATCTTATCCTAGTGTCTAAACTCTTCTCCATGGCTGGACCCTCAAATAATATTCCTTTACGTGCTAAGGGGTATCTAGAGAGTGGGATAGGTTTAATAACTACCCTAACCCTAACGCGTACCCTAACCCTAACCCCTACCCTAACCCTAACACGTACCCTAATACTAACCTGTACCCTAAACCGAGCCCTAACCCTAACCCTAACCCTAACCCTAACCCATACCCTACGCCGTACCCGCACCCCTCCCCGAACCCGTACCCTAAGCCGTACCCTAAGCCTAACCCTAAGCCTAACCCTAACCCTAGGCTACCCTTGACTGCTTCTGCCTCCAATAGATTTCGTAAGCACTAGTGTTTTAAGGAACAGCTTAAAAAGAGAATCCTAATGTGATTTCTTTATAATGGGTGTGTTCCTTATCTTATCCTAGTGTCTAAACTCTTCTCCATGGCTGGACCCCCAAATAATATTCCTTTACGTGCTAAGGGGTATCTAGAGAGTGGGATAGGTTTAATAACTACCCTAACCCTAACGCATACCCTAACCCTAACCCCTACCCTAACCCTAACACGTACCCTAATCCTAACCCGTACCCTAAACCGAGCCCTAACCCTAACACTAACCCTAACCCTAACCCTAACCCATACCCTACGCCGTACCCGAACCCCTCCCCGAACCCATTCCCCAAGCCGTACCCTAAACCTAACCCTAAGCCTAACCCTAACCCTAGGCTACCCTTGACTGCTTCTGCCTCCAATAGATTTCCTAAGCACTAGTGTTTTAAGGAACAGCTTAAAAAGAGAATCCTAATGTGATTTCTTTATAATGGGTGTGTTCCTTATCTTATCCTAGTGTCTAAACTCTTCTCCATGGCTGCACCCCCAAATAATATTGCCTTACGTGCTAAGGGGTATCTAGAGAGTGGGATAGGTTTAATAACTACCCTAACCCTAATGCGTACTCTAACCCTAACCTCTACCCTAACACTAACACGTACCCTAATCCTAACCCGTACCCTAAACCGAGCCCTAACCCTAACACTAACACTAACCCTAACCCTAACCCATACCCTACGCCGTACCTGAACCCCTCCCCAAACCCGTACTCTAAGTGGTACCCTAAGCCTAACCCTAAGCCTAACCCTAACCCTAGGCTACCCTTGACTGCTTCTGCCTCCAATAGATTTCCTAAGCACTAGTGTTTTAAGCAACAGCTTAAAAAGAGAATCCTAATGTGATTTCTTTATAATGGGTGTGTTCCTTATCTTATCCTAGTGTCTAAATTCTTCTCCATGGCTGGAACCCCAAATAATATTCCTTTACGTGCTAAGGGGTATCTAGAGAGTGGGATAGGTTTACTAACTACCCTAACCCTAACGCGTACCCTAACCCTAACCCCTACCCTAAACCTAACACGTACCCTAATCCTAACCGTACCCTAAACCGAGCCCTAACCCTAACACTAACCCTAACCCTAACCCTAACCCATACCCTACGCCGTACCCGCACCCCTCCCCGAACCCGTACCCTAAGCCGTACCCTAAGCCTAACCCTAAGCCTAACCCTAACCCTAGGCTACCCTTGACTGCTTCTGCCTCCAATAGATTTCCTAAGCACTAGTGTTTTAAGGAACAGCTTAAAAAGAGAATCCTAATGTGATTTCTTTATAATGGGTGTGTTCCTTATCTTATCCTAGTGTCTAAACTCTTCTCCATGGCTGGACCCCCAAATAATATTCCTTTACGTGCTAAGGGGTATCTAGAGAGTGGGATAGGTTTAATAACTACCCTAACCCTAACGCATACCCTAACCCTAACCCCTACCCTAAACCTAACACGTACCCTAATCCTAACCGTACCCTAAACCGAGCCCTAACCCTAACACTAACCCTAACCCTAACCCTAACCCATACCCTACGCCGTACCCGCACCCCTCCCCGAACCCGTACCCTAAGCCGTACCCTAAGCCTAACCCTAAGCCTAACCCTAACCCTAGGCTACCCTTGACTGCTTCTGCCTCCAATAGATTTCCTAAGCACTAGTGTTTTAAGGAACAGCTTAAAAAGAGAATCCTAATGTGATTTCTTTATAATGGGTGTGTTCCTTATCTTATCCTAGTGTCTAAACTCTTCTCCATGGCTGCACCCCCAAATAATATTCCCTTACGTGCTAAGGGGTATCTAGAGAGTGGGATAGGTTTAATAACTACCCTAACCCTAACGCGTACCCTAACCCTAACCCCTACCCTAACCCTAACACGTACCCTAATCCTAACCTGTACCCTAAACCGAGGCCTAACCCTAACACTAACCCTAACCCTAACCCTAACACATACCCTACGCCGTACCCGAAACCCTCCCCGAACCCGTACCCTAAGCCATACCCTAAACCTAACCCTAAGCCTAACCCTAACCCTAGGCTACCCTTGACTGCTTCTGCCTCCAATTGATTTCCTAAGCAGTAGTGTTTTAAGGAACAGCTTAAAAAGAGAATCCTAATGTGATTTCTTTATAATGGGTGTGTTCCTTATCTTATCCTAGTGTCTAAACTCTTCTCCATGGCTGGACCCCCAAATAATATTCCTTTACGTGCTAAGGGGGAGCTAGAGAGTGGGATAGGTTTACTAACTACCCTAGCCCTAACGCGTAACCTAACCCTAACCCCTACACTAAACCTAACACGTTCCCTAATCCTAACCCGTACCCTAAACCGAGCCCTAACCCTAACACTAACCCTAACCCAAACCCTAACCCATACCCTACGCCGTACACGAACACCTCCCCGAACCCATACCCCAAGCCGTACCCTAACCCTAACCCTAAGCCTAACCCTAACCCTAGGCTACCCTTGACTGCTTCTGCCTCCAATAGATTTCCTAAGCACTAGTGTTTTAAGGAACAGCTTAAAAAGAGAATCCTAATGTGATTTCTTTATAATGGGTGTGTTCCTTATCTTATCCTAGTGTCTAAACTCTTCTCCATGGCTGGACCCCCAAATAATATTCCTTTACGTGCTAAGGGGTATCTAGAGAGTGGGATAGGTTTAATAACTACCCTAACCCTAACGCGTACCCTAACCCTAACCCCTACCCTAACCCTAACACGTACCCTAATCCTAACCCGTACCCTAAACCGAGCCCTAACCCTAACACTAACCCTAACCCTAACCCTAACCCATACCCTACGCCGTACCCGAAACCCTCCCCGAACTCGTACCCTAAGCCGTACCCTAAGCCTAACCCTAAGCCTAACCCTAACCCTAGGCTACCCTTGACTGCTTCTGCCTCCAATAGATTTCCTAAGCACTAGTGTTTTAAGGAACAGCTTAAAAAGAGAATCCTAATGTGATTTCTTTATAATGGGTGTATTCCTTATCTTATCCTAGTGTCTAAACTTTTCTCCATGGCTGGACCCTCAAATAATATTCCTTTACGTGCTAAGGGGTATCTAGAGATTGGGATAGGTTTAATAACTACCCTAACCCTAACGCGTACCCTAACCCTAACCCCTACCCTAACCCTAACACGTACCCTAATCCTAACCCGTACCCTAAACCGAGCCCTAACCCTAACACTAACCCTAACCCTAACCCTAACCCATACCCTACGCCGTACCCGCACCCCTCCCTGAACCCGTACCCTAAGCCTAACCCTAAGCCTAACCCTAACCCTAGGCTACCCTTGACTGCTTCTGCCTCCAATAGATTTCCTAAGCACTAGTGTTTTAACGAACAGCTTAAAAAGAGAATCCTAAAGTGATTTCTTTATAATGGGTGTGTTCCTTATCTTATCCTAGTGTCTAAACTCTTCTCCATGGCTGGACCCCCAAATAATATTCCTTTACGTGCTAAGGGGTATCTAGAGAGTGGGATAGGTTTAATAACTACCCTAACCCTAACGCGTACCCTAACCCTAACCCCTACCCTAACCCTAACACGTACCCTAATCCTAACCCGTACCCTAAACCGAGCCCTAACCCTAACACTAACCCTAACCCTAACCCATACCCTACGCCGTACCCGAAACCCTCCCCGAACCCGTACCCTAAGCCGTACCCTAAGCCTCACCCTAAGCCTAACCTTATCCTAGGCTACCCTTGACTGCTTCTGCCTCCAATAGATTTCCTAAGCACTAGTGTTTTAAGGAACAGCTTAAAAAGAGAATCCTAATGTGATTTCTTTATAATGGGTGTGTTCCTTATCTTATCCTAGTGTCTAAACTCTTCTCCATGGCTGCACCCCCAAATAATATTGCCTTACGTGCTAAGGGGTATCTAGAGAGTGGGATAGGTTTAATAACTACCCTAAACCTAATGCGTACTCTAACCCTAACCCCTACCCTAACACTAACACGTACCCTAATCCTAACCCGTACCCTAAACCGAGCCCTAACCCTAACACTAACACTAACCCTAACCCTAACCCATACCCTATGCCGTACCTGAACCCCTCCCCAAACCCGTACCCTAAGCCGTACCCTAAGCCTAACCCTAAGCCTAACACTAACCCTAGGCTACCCTTGACTGCTTCTGCCTCCAATAGATTTCCTAAGCACTAGTGTTTTAAGCAACAGCTTAAAAAGAGAATCCTAATGTGATTTCTTTATAATGGGTGTGTTCCTTATCTTATCCTAGTGTCTAAATTCTTCTCCATGGCTGGAACCCCAAATAATATTCCTTTACGTGCTAAGGGGTATCTAGAGAGTGGGATAGGTTTACTAACTACCCTAACCCTAACGCGTACCCTAACCCTAACCCCTACCCTAACCCTAACACGTACCCTAATCCTAACCCGTACCCTAAACCGAGCCCTAACCCTAACAATAACCCTAACCCTAACCCTAACCCATACCCTACGCCGTACCCGAAACCCTCCCCGATCCCGTACCCTAAGCCGTACCCTAAGCCTAACCCTAAGCCTAACCCTAACCCTAGGTTACCCTTGACTGCTTCTGCCTCCAATAGATTTCCTAAGCACTAGTGTTTTAAGGAACAGCTTAAAAAGAGAATCCTAATGTGATTTCTTTATAATGGGTGTGTTCCTTATCTTATCCTAGTGTCTAAACTCTTCTCCATGGCTGGACCCTCAAATAATATTCCTTTACGTGCTAAGGGGTATCTAGAGAGTGGGATAGGTTTAATAACTACCCTAACCCTAACGCGTACCCTAACCCTAACCCCTACCCTAACCCTAACACGTACCCTAATACTAACCTGTACCCTAAACCGAGCCCTAACCCTAACACTAACCCTAACCCTAACCCTAACCCATACCCTACGCCGTACCCGCACCCCTCCCCGAACCCGTACCCTAAGCCGTACCCTAAGCCTAACCCTAAGCCTAACCCTAACCCTAGGCTACCCTTGACTGCTTCTGCCTCCAATAGATTTCCTAAGCACTAGTGTTTTAAGGAACAGCTTAAAAAGGGAATCCTAATGTGATTTCTTTATAATGGGTGTGTTCCTTATCTTATCCTAGTGTCTAAACTCTTCTCCATGGCTGGACCCCCAAATAATATTCCTTTACGTGCTAAGGGGTATCTAGAGAGTGGGATAGGTTTAATAACTACCCTAACCCTAACGCATACCCTAACCCTAACCCCTACCCTAACCCTAACACGTACCCTAATCCTAACCCGTACCCTAAACCGAGCCCTAACCCTAACACTAACCCTAACCCTAACCCTAACCCATACCCTACGCCGTACCCGAACCCCTCCCCGAACCCATTCCCCAAGCCGTACCCTAAACCTAACCCTAAGCCTAACCCTAACCCTAGGCTACCCTTGACTGCTTCTGCCTCCAATAGATTTCCTAAGCACTAGTGTTTTAAGGAACAGCTTAAAAAGAGAATCCTAATGTGATTTCTTTATAATGGGTGTGTTCCTTATCTTATCCTAGTGTCTAAACTCTTCTCCATGGCTGCACCGCCAAATAATATTGCCTTACGTGCTAAGGGGTATCTAGAGAGTGGGATAGGTTTAATAACTACCCTAAACCTAATGCGTACTCTAACCCTAACCCCTACCCTAACACTAACACGTACCCTAATCCTAACCCGTACCCTAAACCGAGCCCTAACCCTAACACTAACACTAACCCTAACCCTAACCCATACCCTACGCCGTACCTGAACCCCTCCCCAAACCCGTACCCTAAGCCGTACCCTAAGCCTAACCCTAAGCCTAACACTTACCATAGGCAACCCTTGACTGCTTCTGCCTCCAATAGATTTCCTAAGCACTAGTGTTTTAAGCAACAGCTTAAAAAGAGAATCCTAATGTGATTTCTTTATAATGGGTGTGTTCCTTATCTTATCCTAGTGTCTAAATTCTTCTCCATGGCTGGAACCCCAAATAATATTCCTTTACGTGCTAAGGGGTATCTAGAGAGTGGGATAGGTTTACTAACTACCCTAACCCTAACGCGTACCCTAACCCTAACCCCTACCCTAAACCTAACACGTACCCTAATCCTAACCGTACCCTAAACCGAGCCCTAACCCTAACACTAACCCTAACCCTAACCCTAACCCATACCCTACGCCGTACCCGAAACTCTCCCCGAACCCGTACCCTAAGCCGTACCCTAAGCCTAACCCTAAGCCTAACCCTAACCCTAGGCTACCCTTGACTGCTTCTGCCTCCAATAGATTTCCTAAGCACTAGTGTTTTAAGGAACAGCTTAAAAAGAGAATCCTAATGTGATTTCTTTATAATGGGTGTGTTCCTTATCTTATCCTAGTGTCTAAACTCTTCTCCATGGCTGGACCCCCAAATAATATTCCTTTACGTGCTAAGGGGTATCTAGAGAGTGGGATAGGTTTAATAACTACCCTAACCCTAACGCGTACCCTAACCCTAACCCCTACCCTAACCCTAACACGTACCCTAATCCTAACCCGTACCCTAAACCGAGGCCTAACCCTAACACTAACCCTAACCCTAACCCTAACCCATACCCTACGCCGTACCCGAAACCCTCCCCGAACCCGTACCCTAAGCCGTACCCTAAGCCTAACCCTAAGCCTAACCCTAACCCTAGGCTACCCTTGACTGCTTCTGCCTCCAATAGATTTCCTAAGCACTAGTGTTTTAAGGAACAGCTTAAAAAGAGAATCCTAATGTGATTTCTTTATAATGGGTGTGTTCCTTATCTTATCCTAGTGTCTAAACTCTTCTCCATGGCTGGACCCTCAAATAATATTCCTTTACGTGCTAAGGGGTATCTAGAGAGTGGGATAGGTTTAATAACTACCCTAACCCTAATGCGTACCCTAACCCTAACCCCTACCCTAACCCTAACACGTACCCTAATACTAACCTGTACCCTAAACCGAGCCCTAACCCTAACACTAACCCTAACCCTAACCCTAACCCATACCGTACGCCGTACCCGCACCCCTCCCCGAACCCGTACCCTAAGCCGTACCCTAAGCCTAACCCTAAGCCTAACCCTAACCCTAGGCTACCCTTGACTGCTTCTGCCTCCAATAGATTTCCTAAGCACTAGTGTTTTAAGGAACAGCTTAAAAAGAGAATCCTAATGTGATTTCTTTATAATGGGTGTGTTCCTTATCTTATCCTAGTGTCTAAACTCTTCTCCATGGCTGGACCCCCAAATAATATTCCTTTACGTGCTAAGGGGTATCTAGAGAGTGGGATAGGTTTAATAACTACCCTAACCCTAACGCATACACTAACCCTAACCCCTACCCTAACCCTAACACGTACCCTAATCCTAACCCGTACCCTAAACCGAGCCCTAACCCTAACACTAACCCTAAACCTAACCCTAACCCATACCCTACGCCGTACCCGAACCCCTCCCCGAACCCATTCCCCAAGCCGTACCCTAAACCTAACCCTAAGCCTAACCCTAACCCTAGGCTACCCTTGACTGCTTCTGCCTCCAATAGATTTCCTAAGCACTAGTGTTTTAAGGAACAGCTTAAAAAGAGAATCCTAATGTGATTTCTTTATAATGGGTGTGTTCCTTATCTTATCCTAGTGTCTAAATTCTTCTCCATGGCTGGAACCCCAAATAATATTCCTTTACGTGCTAAGGGGTATCTAGAGAGTGGGATAGGTTTACTAACTACCCTAACCCTAACGCGTACCCTAACCCTAACCCCTACCCTAAACCTAACACGTACCCTAATCCTAACCCGTACCCTAAACCGAGCCCTAACCCTAACACTAACCCTAACACTAACCCTAACCCATACCCTACGCCGTACCCGAAACCCTCCCCGAACTCGTACCCTAAGCCGTACCCTAAGCCTAACCCTAAGCCTAACCCTAACCCTAGGCTACCCTTGACTGCTTCTGCCTCCAATAGATTTCCTAAGCACTAGTGTTTTAAGGAACAGCTTAAAAAGAGAATCCTAATGTGATTTCTTTATAATGGGTGTATTCCTTATCTTATCCTAGTGTCTAAACTTTTCTCCATGGCTGGACCCTCAAATAATATTCCTTTACGTGCTAAGGGGTATCTAGAGATTGGGATAGGTTTAATAACTACCCTAACCCTAACGCGTACCCTAACCCTAACCCCTACCCTAACCCTAACACGTACCCTAATCCTAACCCGTACCCTAAACCGAGCCCTAACCCTAACACTAACCCTAACCCTAACCCTAACCCATACCCTACGCCGTACCCGCACCCCTCCCTGAACCCGTACCCTAAGCCGTACCCTAAGCCTAACCCTAAGCCTAACCCTAACCCTAGGCTACCCTTGACTGCTTCTGCCTCCAATAGATTTCCTAAGCACTAGTGTTTTAACGAACAGCTTAAAAAGAGAATCCTAAAGTGATTTCTTTATAATGGGTGTGTTCCTTATCTTATCCTAGTGTCTAAACTCTTCTCCATGGCTGGACCCCCAAATAATATTCCTTTACGTGCTAAGGGGTATCTAGAGAGTGGGATAGGTTTAATAACTACCCTAACCCTAACGCGTACCCTAACCCTAACCCCTACCCTAACCCTAACACGTACCCTAATCCTAACCCGTACCCTAAACCGAGCCCTAACCCTAACACTAACCCTAACCCTAACCCATACCCTACGCCGTACCCGAAACCCTCCCCGAACCCGTACCCTAAGCCTTACCCTAAGCCTCACCCTAAGCCTAACCTTATCCTAGGCTACCCTTGACTGCTTCTGCCTCCAATAGATTTCCTAAGCACTAGTGTTTTAAGGAACAGCTTAAAAAGAGAATCCTAATGTGATTTCTTTATAATGGGTGTGTTCCTTATCTTATCCTAGTGTCTAAACTCTTCTCCATGGCTGCACCCCCAAATAATATTGCCTTACGTGCTAAGGGGTATCTAGAGAGTGGGATAGGTTTAATAACTACCCTAAACCTAATGCGTACTCTAACCCTAACCCCTACCCTAACACTAACACGTACCCTAATCCTAACCCGTACCCTAAACCGAGCCCTAACCCTAACACTAACACTAACCCTAACCCTAACCCATACCCTATGCCGTACCTGAACCCCTCCCCAAACCCGTACCCTAAGCCGTACCCTAAGCCTAACCCTAAGCCTAACACTAACCCTAGGCTACCCTTGACTGCTTCTGCCTCCAATAGATTTCCTAAGCACTAGTGTTTTAAGCAACAGCTTAAAAAGAGAATCCTAATGTGATTTCTTTATAATGGGTGTGTTCCTTATCTTATCCTAGTGTCTAAATTCTTCTCCATGGCTGGAACCCCAAATAATATTCCTTTACGTGCTAAGGGGTATCTAGAGAGTGGGATAGGTTTACTAACTACCCTAACCCTAACGCGTACCCTAACCCTAACCCCTACCCTAACCCTAACACGTACCCTAATCCTAACCCGTACCCTAAACCGAGCCCTAACCCTAACAATAACCCTAACCCTAACCCTAACCCATACCCTACGCCGTACCCGAAACCCTCCCCGATCCCGTACCCTAAGCCGTACCCTAAGCCTAACCCTAAGCCTAACCCTAACCCTAGGTTACCCTTGACTGCTTCTGCCTCCAATAGATTTCCTAAGCACTAGTGTTTTAAGGAACAGCTTAAAAAGAGAATCCTAATGTGATTTCTTTATAATGGGTGTGTTCCTTATCTTATCCTAGTGTCTAAACTCTTCTCCATGGCTGGACCCTCAAATAATATTCCTTTACGTGCTAAGGGGTATCTAGAGAGTGGGATAGGTTTAATAACTACCCTAACCCTAACGCGTACCCTAACCCTAACCCCTACCCTAACCCTAACACGTACCCTAATCCTAACCCGTACCCTAAACCGAGCCCTAACCCTAACACTAACCCTAACCCTAACCCTAACCCATACCCTACGCCGTACCCGCACCCCTCCCTGAACCCGTACCCTAAGCCGTACCCTAAGCCTAACCCTAAGCCTAACCCTAACCCTAGGCTACCCTTGACTGCTTCTGCCTCCAATAGATTTCCTAAGCACTAGTGTTTTAACGAACAGCTTAAAAAGAGAATCCTAAAGTGATTTCTTTATAATGGGTGTGTTCCTTATCTTATCCTAGTGTCTAAACTCTTCTCCATGGCTGGACCCCCAAATAATATTCCTTTACGTGCTAAGGGGTATCTAGAGAGTGGGATAGGTTTAATAACTACCCTAACCCTAACGCGTACCCTAACCCTAACCCCTACCCTAACCCTAACACGTACCCTAATCCTAACCCGTACCCTAAACCGAGCCCTAACCCTAACACTAACCCTAACCCTAACCCATACCCTACGCCGTACCCGAAACCCTCCCCGAACCCGTACCCTAAGCCGTACCCTAAGCCTCACCCTAAGCCTAACCTTATCCTAGGCTACCCTTGACTGCTTCTGCCTCCAATAGATTTCCTAAGCACTAGTGTTTTAAGGAACAGCTTAAAAAGAGAATCCTAATGTGATTTCTTTATAATGGGTGTGTTCCTTATCTTATCCTAGTGTCTAAACTCTTCTCCATGGCTGGACCCCCAAATAATATTCCTTTACGTGCTAAGGGGTATCTAGAGAGTGGGATAGGTTTAATAACTACCCTAACCCTAACGCGTACCCTAACCCTAACCCCTACCCTAACCCTAACACGTACCCTAATCCTAACCCGTACCCTAAACCGAGCCCTAACCCTAACAATAACCCTAACCCTAACCCTAACCCATACCCTACGCCGTACCCGAAACCCTCCCCGAACCCGTACCCTAAGCCGTACCCTAAGCCTAACCCTAAGCCTAACCCTAACCCTAGGTTACCCTTGACTGCTTCTGCCTCCAATAGATTTCCTAAGCACTAGTGTTTTAAGGAACAGCTTAAAAAGAGAATCCTAATGTGATTTCTTTATAATGGGTGTGTTCCTTATCTTATCCTAGTGTCTAAACTCTTCTCCATGGCTGGACCCTCAAATAATATTCCTTTACGTGCTAAGGGGTATCTAGAGAGTGGGATAGGTTTAATAACTACCCTAACCCTAACGCGTACCCTAACCCTAACCCCTACCCTAACCCTAACACGTACCCTAATACTAACCTGTACCCTAAACCGAGCCCTAACCCTAACACTAACCCTAACCCTAACCCATACCCTACGCCGTACCCGCACCCCTCCCCGAACCCGTACCCTAAGCCGTACCCTAAGCCTAACCCTAAGCCTAACCCTAACCCTAGGCTACCCTTGACTGCTTCTGCCTCCAATAGATTTCCTAAGCACTAGTGTTTTAAGGAACAGCTTAAAAAGAGAATCCTAATGTGATTTCTTTATAATGGGTGTGTTCCTTATCTTATCCTAGTGTCTAAACTCTTCTCCATGGCTGGACCCCCAAATAATATTCCTTTACGTGCTAAGGGGTATCTAGAGAGTGGGATAGGTTTAATAACTACCCTAACCCTAACGCATACCCTAACCCTAAACCCTACCCTAACCCTAACACGTACCCTAATCCTAACCCGTACCCTAAACCGAGCCCTAACCCTAACACTAACCCTAACCCTAACCCTAACCCATACCCTACGCCGTACCCGAACCCCTCCCCGAACCCATTCCCCAAGCCGTACCCTAAACCTAACCCTAAGCCTAACCCTAACCCTAGGCTACCCTTGACTGCTTCTGCCTCCAATAGATTTCCTAAGCACTAGTGTTTTAAGGAACAGCTTAAAAAGAGAATCCTAATGTGATTTCTTTATAATGGGTGTGTTCCTTATCTTATCCTAGTGTCTAAACTCTTCTCCATGGCTGGACCCCCAAATAATATTCCTTTACGTGCTAAGGGGTATCTAAAGAGTGGGATAGGTTTAATAACTACCCTAACCCTAACGCGTACCCTAACCCTAACCCCTACCCTAACCCTAACACGTACCCTAATCCTAACCCGTACCCTAAACCGAGCCCTAACCCTAACACTAACACTAACCCTAACCCTAACCCATACCCTACGCCGTACCCGAAACCCTCCCCGAACCCGTACCCTAAGCCGTACCCTAAGCCTAACCCTAAGCCTAACCCTAACCCTAGGCTACCTTTGACTGCTTCTGCCTCCAATAGATTTCCTAAGCACTAGTGTTTTAAGGAACAGCTTAAAAAGAGAATCCTAATGTGATTTCTTTATAATGGGTGTGTTCCTTATCTTATCCTAGTGTCTAAACTCTTCTCCATGGCTGGACCCCCAAATAATATTCCTTTACGTGCTAAGGGGGAGCTAGAGAGTGGGATAGGTTTACTAACTACCCTAGCCCTAACGCGTAACCTAACCCTAACCCCTACCCTAAACCTAACACGTTCCCTAATCCTAACCCGTACCCTAAACCGAGCCCTAACCCTAACACTAACCCTAACCCAAACCCTACGCCGTACACGAACACCTCCCCGAACCCATACCCCAAGCCGTACCCTAACCCTAACCCTAAGCCTAACCCTAACCCTAGGCTACCCTTGACTGCTTCTGCCTCCAATAGATTTCCTAAGCACTACTGTTTTAAGGAACAGCTTAAAAAGAGAATCCTAAAGTGATTTCTTTATAATGGGTGTGTTCCTTATCTTATCCTAGTGTCTAAACTCTTCTCCATGGCTGGACCCCCAAATAATATTCCTTTACGTGCTAAGGGGTATCTAGAGAGTGGGATAGGTTTAATAACTACCCTAACCCTAACGCGTACCCTAACCCTAACCCCTACCCTAACCCTAACACGTACCCTAATCCTAACCCGTACCCTAAACCGAGCCCTAACCCTAACACTAACCCTAACACTAACCCTAACCCATACCCTACGCCGTACCCGAAACCCTCCCCGAACTCGTACCCTAAGCCGTACCCTAAGCCTAACCCTAAGCCTAACCCTAACCCTAGGCTACCCTTGACTGCTTCTGCCTCCAATAGATTTCCTAAGCACTAGTGTTTTAAGGAACAGCTTAAAAAGAGAATCCTAATGTGATTTCTTTATAATGGGTGTATTCCTTATCTTATCCTAGTGTCTAAACTTTTCTCCATGGCTGGACCCTCAAATAATATTCCTTTACGTGCTAAGGGGTATCTAGAGATTGGGATAGGTTTAATAACTACCCTAACCCTAACGCGTACCCTAACCCTAACCCCTACCCTAACCCTAACACGTACCCTAATCCTAACCCGTACCCTAAACCGAGCCCTAACCCTAACACTAACCCTAACCCTAACCCTAACCCATACCCTACGCCGTACCCGCACCCCTCCCTGAACCCGTACCCTAAGCCGTACCCTAAGCCTAACCCTAAGCCTAACCCTAACCCTAGGCTACCCTTGACTGCTTCTGCCTCCAATAGATTTCCTAAGCACTAGTGTTTTAACGAACAGCTTAAAAAGAGAATCCTAAAGTGATTTCTTTATAATGGGTGTGTTCCTTATCTTATCCTAGTGTCTAAACTCTTCTCCATGGCTGGACCCCCAAATAATATTCCTTTACGTGCTAAGGGGTATCTAGAGAGTGGGATAGGTTTAATAACTACCCTAACCCTAACGCGTACCCTAACCCTAACCCCTACCCTAACCCTAACACGTACCCTAATCCTAACCCGTACCCTAAACCGAGCCCTAACCCTAACACTAACCCTAACCCTAACCCATACCCTACGCCGTACCCGAAACCCTCCCCGAACCCGTACCCTAAGCCGTACCCTAAGCCTCACCCTAAGCCTAACCTTATCCTAGGCTACCCTTGACTGCTTCTGCCTCCAATAGATTTCCTAAGCACTAGTGTTTTAAGGAACAGCTTAAAAAGAGAATCCTAATGTGATTTCTTTATAATGGGTGTGTTCCTTATCTTATCCTAGTGTCTAAACTCTTCTCCATGGCTGCACCCCCAAATAATATTGCCTTACGTGCTAAGGGGTATCTAGAGAGTGGGATAGGTTTAATAACTACCCTAAACCTAATGCGTACTCTAACCCTAACCCCTACCCTAACACTAACACGTACCCTAATCCTAACCCGTACCCTAAACCGAGCCCTAACCCTAACACTAACACTAACCCTAACCCTAACCCATACCCTATGCCGTACCTGAACCCCTCCCCAAACCCGTACCCTAAGCCGTACCCTAAGCCTAACCCTAAGCCTAACACTAACCCTAGGCTACCCTTGACTGCTTCTGCCTCCAATAGATTTCCTAAGCACTAGTGTTTTAAGCAACAGCTTAAAAAGAGAATCCTAATGTGATTTCTTTATAATGGGTGTGTTCCTTATCTTATCCTAGTGTCTAAATTCTTCTCCATGGCTGGAACCCCAAATAATATTCCTTTACGTGCTAAGGGGTATCTAGAGAGTGGGATAGGTTTAATAACTACCCTAACCCTAACGCGTACCCTAACCCTAACCCCTACCCTAACCCTAACACGTACCCTAATCCTAACCCGTACCCTAAACCGAGCCCTAACCCTAACACTAACCCTAACCCTAACCCTAACCCATACCCTACGCCGTACCCGCACCCCTCCCTGAACCCGTACCCTAAGCCGTACCCTAAGCCTAACCCTAAGCCTAACCCTAACCCTAGGCTACCCTTGACTTCTTCTGCCTCCAATAGATTTCCTAAGCACTAGTGTTTTAACGAACAGCTTAAAAAGAGAATCCTAAAGTGATTTCTTTATAATGGGTGTGTTCCTTATCTTATCCTAGTGTCTAAACTCTTCTCCATGGCTGGACCCCCAAATAATATTCCTTTACGTGCTAAGGGGTATCTAGAGAGTGGGATAGGTTTAATAACTACCCTAACCCTAACGCGTACCCTAACCCTAACCCCTACCCTAACCCTAACACGTACCCTAATCCTAACCCGTACCCTAAACCGAGCCCTAACCCTAACACTAACCCTAACCCTAACCCATACCCTACGCCGTACCCGAAACCCTCCCCGAACCCGTACCCTAAGCCGTACCCTAAGCCTCACCCTAAGCCTAACCTTATCCTAGGCTACCCTTGACTGCTTCTGCCTCCAATAGATTTCCTAAGCACTAGTGTTTTAAGGAACAGCTTAAAAAGAGAATCCTAATGTGATTTCTTTATAATGGGTGTGTTCCTTATCTTATCCTAGTGTCTAAACTCTTCTCCATGGCTGGACCCCCAAATAATATTCCTTTACGTGCTAAGGGGTATCTAGAGAGTGGGATAGGTTTAATAACTACCCTAACCCTAACGCGTACCCTAACCCTAACCCCTACCCTAACCCTAACACGTACCCTAATCCTAACCCGTACCCTAAACCGAGCCCTAACCCTAACAATAACCCTAACCCTAACCCTAACCCATACCCTACGCCGTACCCGAAACCCTCCCCGAACCCGTACCCTAAGCCGTACCCTAAGCCTAACCCTAAGCCTAACCCTAACCCTAGGTTACCCTTGACTGCTTCTGCCTCCAATAGATTTCCTAAGCACTAGTGTTTTAAGGAACAGCTTAAAAAGAGAATCCTAATGTGATTTCTTTATAATGGGTGTGTTCCTTATCTTATCCTAGTGTCTAAACTCTTCTCCATGGCTGGACCCTCAAATAATATTCCTTTACGTGCTAAGGGGTATCTAGAGAGTGGGATAGGTTTAATAACTACCCTAACCCTAACGCGTACCCTAACCCTAACCCCTACCCTAACCCTAACACGTACCCTAATACTAACCTGTACCCTAAACCGAGCCCTAACCCTAACACTAACCCTAACCCTAACCCATACCCTACGCCGTACCCGCACCCCTCCCCGAACCCGTACCCTAAGCCGTACCCTAAGCCTAACCCTAAGCCTAACCCTAACCCTAGGCTACCCTTGACTGCTTCTGCCTCCAATAGATTTCCTAAGCACTAGTGTTTTAAGGAACAGCTTAAAAAGAGAATCCTAATGTGATTTCTTTATAATGGGTGTGTTCCTTATCTTATCCTAGTGTCTAAACTCTTCTCCATGGCTGGACCCCCAAATAATATTCCTTTACGTGCTAAGGGGTATCTAGAGAGTGGGATAGGTTTAATAACTACCCTAACCCTAACGCATACCCTAACCCTAAACCCTACCCTAACCCTAACACGTACCCTAATCCTAACCCGTACCCTAAACCGAGCCCTAACCCTAACACTAACCCTAACCCTAACCCTAACCCATACCCTACGCCGTACCCGAACCCCTCCCCGAACCCATTCCCCAAGCCGTACCCTAAACCTAACCCTAAGCCTAACCCTAACCCTAGGCTACCCTTGACTGCTTCTGCCTCCAATAGATTTCCTAAGCACTAGTGTTTTAAGGAACAGCTTAAAAAGAGAATCCTAATGTGATTTCTTTATAATGGGTGTGTTCCTTATCTTATCCTAGTGTCTAAACTCTTCTCCATGGCTGGACCCCCAAATAATATTCCTTTACGTGCTAAGGGGTATCTAAAGAGTGGGATAGGTTTAATAACTACCCTAACCCTAACGCGTACCCTAACCCTAACCCCTACCCTAACCCTAACACGTACCCTAATCCTAACCCGTACCCTAAACCGAGCCCTAACCCTAACACTAACCCTAACCCTAACCCTAACCCATACCCTACGCCGTACCCGAAACCCTCCCCGAACCCGTACCCTAAGCCGTACCCTAAGCCTAACCCTAAGCCTAACCCTAACCCTAGGCTACCTTTGACTGCTTCTGCCTCCAATAGATTTCCTAAGCACTAGTGTTTTAAGGAACAGCTTAAAAAGAGAATCCTAATGTGATTTCTTTATAATGGGTGTGTTCCTTATCTTATCCTAGTGTCTAAACTCTTCTCCATGGCTGGACCCTCAAATAATATTCCTTTACGTGCTAAGGGGTATCTAGAGAGTGGGATAGGTTTAATAACTACCCTAACCCTAACGCGTACCCTAACCCTAACCCCTACCCTAACCCTAACACGTACCCTAATACTAACCTGTACCCTAAACCGAGCCCTAACCCTAACCCTAACCCTAACCCTAACCCATACCCTACGCCGTACCCGCACCCCTCCCCGAACCCGTACCCTAAGCCGTACCCTAAGCCTAACCCTAAGCCTAACCCTAACCCTAGGCTACCCTTGACTGCTTCTGCCTCCAATAGATTTCGTAAGCACTAGTGTTTTAAGGAACAGCTTAAAAAGAGAATCCTAATGTGATTTCTTTATAATGGGTGTGTTCCTTATCTTATCCTAGTGTCTAAACTCTTCTCCATGGCTGGACCCCCAAATAATATTCCTTTACGTGCTAAGGGGTATCTAGAGAGTGGGATAGGTTTAATAACTACCCTAACCCTAACGCATACCCTAACCCTAACCCCTACCCTAACCCTAACACGTACCCTAATCCTAACCCGTACCCTAAACCGAGCCCTAACCCTAACACTAACCCTAACCCTAACCCTAACCCATACCCTACGCCGTACCCGAACCCCTCCCCGAACCCATTCCCCAAGCCGTACCCTAAACCTAACCCTAAGCCTAACCCTAACCCTAGGCTACCCTTGACTGCTTCTGCCTCCAATAGATTTCCTAAGCACTAGTGTTTTAAGGAACAGCTTAAAAAGAGAATCCTAATGTGATTTCTTTATAATGGGTGTGTTCCTTATCTTATCCTAGTGTCTAAACTCTTCTCCATGGCTGCACCCCCAAATAATATTGCCTTACGTGCTAAGGGGTATCTAGAGAGTGGGATAGGTTTAATAACTACCCTAACCCTAATGCGTACTCTAACCCTAACCTCTACCCTAACACTAACACGTACCCTAATCCTAACCCGTACCCTAAACCGAGCCCTAACCCTAACACTAACACTAACCCTAACCCTAACCCATACCCTACGCCGTACCTGAACCCCTCCCCAAACCCGTACTCTAAGTGGTACCCTAAGCCTAACCCTAAGCCTAACCCTAACCCTAGGCTACCCTTGACTGCTTCTGCCTCCAATAGATTTCCTAAGCACTAGTGTTTTAAGGAACAGCTTAAAAAGAGAATCCTAATGTGATTTCTTTATAATGGGTGTGTTCCTTATCTTATCCTAGTGTCTAAACTCTTCTCCATGGCTGGACCCCCAAATAATATTCCTTTACGTGCTAAGGGGTATCTAGAGAGTGGGATAGGTTTAATAACTACCCTAACCCTAACGCATACACTAACCCTAACCCCTACCCTAACCCTAACACGTACCCTAATCCTAACCCGTACCCTAAACCGAGCCCTAACCCTAACACTAACCCTAAACCTAACCCTAACCCATACCCTACGCCGTACCCGAACCCCTCCCCGAACCCATTCCCCAAGCCGTACCCTAAACCTAACCCTAAGCCTAACCCTAACCCTAGGCTACCCTTGACTGCTTCTGCCTCCAATAGATTTCCTAAGCACTAGTGTTTTAAGGAACAGCTTAAAAAGAGAATCCTAATGTGATTTCTTTATAATGGGTGTGTTCCTTATCTTATCCTAGTGTCTAAATTCTTCTCCATGGCTGGAACCCCAAATAATATTCCTTTACGTGCTAAGGGGTATCTAGAGAGTGGGATAGGTTTACTAACTACCCTAACCCTAACGCGTACCCTAACCCTAACCCCTACCCTAAACCTAACACGTACCCTAATCCTAACCCGTACCCTAAACCGAGCCCTAACCCTAACACTAACCCTAACACTAACCCTAACCCATACCCTACGCCGTACCCGAAACCCTCCCCGAACTCGTACCCTAAGCCGTACCCTAAGCCTAACCCTAAGCCTAACCCTAACCCTAGGCTACCCTTGACTGCTTCTGCCTCCAATAGATTTCCTAAGCACTAGTGTTTTAAGGAACAGCTTAAAAAGAGAATCCTAATGTGATTTCTTTATAATGGGTGTATTCCTTATCTTATCCTAGTGTCTAAACTTTTCTCCATGGCTGGACCCTCAAATAATATTCCTTTACGTGCTAAGGGGTATCTAGAGATTGGGATAGGTTTAATAACTACCCTAACCCTAACGCGTACCCTAACCCTAACCCCTACCCTAACCCTAACACGTACCCTAATCCTAACCCGTACCCTAAACCGAGCCCTAACCCTAACACTAACCCTAACCCTAACCCTAACCCATACCCTACGCCGTACCCGCACCCCTCCCTGAACCCGTACCCTAAGCCGTACCCTAAGCCTAACCCTAAGCCTAACCCTAACCCTAGGCTACCCTTGACTGCTTCTGCCTCCAATAGATTTCCTAAGCACTAGTGTTTTAACGAACAGCTTAAAAAGAGAATCCTAAAGTGATTTCTTTATAATGGGTGTGTTCCTTATCTTATCCTAGTGTCTAAACTCTTCTCCATGGCTGGACCCCCAAATAATATTCCTTTACGTGCTAAGGGGTATCTAGAGAGTGGGATAGGTTTAATAACTACCCTAACCCTAACGCGTACCCTAACCCTAACCCCTACCCTAACCCTAACACGTACCCTAATCCTAACCCGTACCCTAAACCGAGCCCTAACCCTAACACTAACCCTAACCCTAACCCATACCCTACGCCGTACCCGAAACCCTCCCCGAACCCGTACCCTAAGCCTTACCCTAAGCCTCACCCTAAGCCTAAACTTATCCTAGGCTACCCTTGACTGCTTCTGCCTCCAATAGATTTCCTAAGCACTAGTGTTTTAAGGAACAGCTTAAAAAGAGAATCCTAATGTGATTTCTTTATAATGGGTGTGTTCCTTATCTTATCCTAGTGTCTAAACTCTTCTCCATGGCTGCACCCCCAAATAATATTGCCTTACGTGCTAAGGGGTATCTAGAGAGTGGGATAGGTTTAATAACTACCCTAAACCTAATGCGTACTCTAACCCTAACCCCTACCCTAACACTAACACGTACCCTAATCCTAACCCGTACCCTAAACCGAGCCCTAACCCTAACACTAACACTAACCCTAACCCTAACCCATACCCTATGCCGTACCTGAACCCCTCCCCAAACCCGTACCCTAAGCCGTACCCTAAGCCTAACCCTAAGCCTAACACTAACCCTAGGCTACCCTTGACTGCTTCTGCCTCCAATAGATTTCCTAAGCACTAGTGTTTTAAGCAACAGCTTAAAAAGAGAATCCTAATGTGATTTCTTTATAATGGGTGTGTTCCTTATCTTATCCTAGTGTCTAAATTCTTCTCCATGGCTGGAACCCCAAATAATATTCCTTTACGTGCTAAGGGGTATCTAGAGAGTGGGATAGGTTTACTAACTACCCTAACCCTAACGCGTACCCTAACCCTAACCCCTACCCTAACCCTAACACGTACCCTAATCCTAACCCGTACCCTAAACCGAGCCCTAACCCTAACAATAACCCTAACCCTAACCCTAACCCATACCCTACGCCGTACCCGAAACCCTCCCCGATCCCGTACCCTAAGCCGTACCCTAAGCCTAACCCTAAGCCTAACCCTAACCCTAGGTTACCCTTGACTGCTTCTGCCTCCAATAGATTTCCTAAGCACTAGTGTTTTAAGGAACAGCTTAAAAAGAGAATCCTAATGTGATTTCTTTATAATGGGTGTGTTCCTTATCTTATCCTAGTGTCTAAACTCTTCTCCATGGCTGGACCCTCAAATAATATTCCTTTACGTGCTAAGGGGTATCTAGAGAGTGGGATAGGTTTAATAACTACCCTAACCCTAACGCGTACCCTAACCCTAACCCCTACCCTAACCCTAACACGTACCCTAATCCTAACCCGTACCCTAAACCGAGCCCTAACCCTAACACTAACCCTAACCCTAACCCTAACCCATACCCTACGCCGTACCCGCACCCCTCCCTGAACCCGTACCCTAAGCCGTACCCTAAGCCTAACCCTAAGCCTAACCCTAACCCTAGGCTACCCTTGACTGCTTCTGCCTCCAATAGATTTCCTAAGCACTAGTGTTTTAACGAACAGCTTAAAAAGAGAATCCTAAAGTGATTTCTTTATAATGGGTGTGTTCCTTATCTTATCCTAGTGTCTAAACTCTTCTCCATGGCTGGACCCCCAAATAATATTCCTTTACGTGCTAAGGGGTATCTAGAGAGTGGGATAGGTTTAATAACTACCCTAACCCTAACGCGTACCCTAACCCTAACCCCTACCCTAACCCTAACACGTACCCTAATCCTAACCCGTACCCTAAACCGAGCCCTAACCCTAACACTAACCCTAACCCTAACCCATACCCTACGCCGTACCCGAAACCCTCCCCGAACCCGTACCCTAAGCCGTACCCTAAGCCTCACCCTAAGCCTAACCTTATCCTAGGCTACCCTTGACTGCTTCTGCCTCCAATAGATTTCCTAAGCACTAGTGTTTTAAGGAACAGCTTAAAAAGAGAATCCTAATGTGATTTCTTTATAATGGGTGTGTTCCTTATCTTATCCTAGTGTCTAAACTCTTCTCCATGGCTGGACCCCCAAATAATATTCCTTTACGTGCTAAGGGGTATCTAGAGAGTGGGATAGGTTTAATAACTACCCTAACCCTAACGCGTACCCTAACCCTAACCCCTACCCTAACCCTAACACGTACCCTAATCCTAACCCGTACCCTAAACCGAGCCCTAACCCTAACAATAACCCTAACCCTAACCCTAACCCATACCCTACGCCGTACCCGAAACCCTCCCCGAACCCGTACCCTAAGCCGTACCCTAAGCCTAACCCTAAGCCTAACCCTAACCCTAGGCTACCCTTGACTGCTTCTGCCTCCAATAGATTTCCTAAGCACTAGTGTTTTAAGGAACAGCTTAAAAAGAGAATCCTAATGTGATTTCTTTATAATGGGTGTGTTCCTTATCTTATCCTAGTGTCTAAACTCTTCTCCATGGCTGGACCCTCAAATAATATTCCTTTACGTGCTAAGGGGTATCTAGAGAGTGGGATAGGTTAAATAACTACCCTAACCCTAACGCGTACCCTAACCCTAACCCCTACCCTAACCCTAACACGTACCCTAATACTAACCTGTACCCTAAACCGAGCCCTAACCCTAACACTAACCCTAACCCTAACCCATACCCTACGCCGTACCCGCACCCCTCCCCGAACCCGTACCCTAAGCCGTACCCTAAGCCTAACCCTAAGCCTAACCCTAACCCTAGGCTACCCTTGACTGCTTCTGCCTCCAATAGATTTCCTAAGCACTAGTGTTTTAAGGAACAGCTTAAAAAGAGAATCCTAATGTGATTTCTTTATAATGGGTGTGTTCCTTATCTTATCCTAGTGTCTAAACTCTTCTCCATGGCTGGACCCCCAAATAATATTCCTTTACGTGCTAAGGGGTATCTAGAGAGTGGGATAGGTTTAATAACTACCCTAACCCTAACGCATACCCTAACCCTAAACCCTACCCTAACCCTAACACGTACCCTAATCCTAACCCGTACCCTAAACCGAGCCCTAACCCTAACACTAACCCTAACCCTAACCCTAACCCATACCCTACGCCGTACCCGAACCCCTCCCCGAACCCATTCCCCAAGCCGTACCCTAAACCTAACCCTAAGCCTAACCCTAACCCTAGGCTACCCTTGACTGCTTCTGCCTCCAATAGATTTCCTAAGCACTAGTGTTTTAAGGAACAGCTTAAAAAGAGAATCCTAATGTGATTTCTTTATAATGGGTGTGTTCCTTATCTTATCCTAGTGTCTAAACTCTTCTCCATGGCTGGACCCCCAAATAATATTCCTTTACGTGCTAAGGGGTATCTAAAGAGTGGGATAGGTTTAATAACTACCCTAACCCTAACGCGTACCCTAACCCTAACCCCTACCCTAACCCTAACACGTACCCTAATCCTAACCCGTACCCTAAACCGAGCCCTAACCCTAACACTAACCCTAACCCTAACCCTAACCCATACCCTACGCCGTACCCGAAACCCTCCCCGAACCCGTACCCTAAGCCGTACCCTAAGCCTAACCCTAAGCCTAACCCTAACCCTAGGCTACCTTTGACTGCTTCTGCCTCCAATAGATTTCCTAAGCACTAGTGTTTTAAGGAACAGCTTAAAAAGAGAATCCTAATGTGATTTCTTTATAATGGGTGTGTTCCTTATCTTATCCTAGTGTCTAAACTCTTCTCCATGGCTGGACCCCCAAATAATATTCCTTTACGTGCTAAGGGGGAGCTAGAGAGTGGGATAGGTTTACTAACTACCCTAGCCCTAACGCGTAACCTAACCCTAACCCCTACCCTAAACCTAACACGTTCCCTAATCCTAACCCGTACCCTAAACCGAGCCCTAACCCTAACACTAACCCTAACCCAAACCCTACGCCGTACACGAACACCTCCCCGAACCCATACCCCAAGCCGTACCCTAACCCTAACCCTAAGCCTAACCCTAACCCTAGGCTACCCTTGACTGCTTCTGCCTCCAATAGATTTCCTAAGCACTACTGTTTTAAGGAACAGCTTAAAAAGAGAATCCTAAAGTGATTTCTTTATAATGGGTGTGTTCCTTATCTTATCCTAGTGTCTAAACTCTTCTCCATGGCTGGACCCCCAAATAATATTCCTTTACGTGCTAAGGGGTATCTAGAGAGTGGGATAGGTTTAATAACTACCCTAACCCTAACGCGTACCCTAACCCTAACCCCTACCCTAACCCTAACACGTACCCTAATCCTAACCCGTACCCTAAACCGAGCCCTAACCCTAACACTAACCCTAACACTAACCCTAACCCATACCCTACGCCGTACCCGAAACCCTCCCCGAACTCGTACCCTAAGCCGTACCCTAAGCCTAACCCTAAGCCTAACCCTAACCCTAGGCTACCCTTGACTGCTTCTGCCTCCAATAGATTTCCTAAGCACTAGTGTTTTAAGGAACAGCTTAAAAAGAGAATCCTAATGTGATTTCTTTATAATGGGTGTATTCCTTATCTTATCCTAGTGTCTAAACTTTTCTCCATGGCTGGACCCTCAAATAATATTCCTTTACGTGCTAAGGGGTATCTAGAGATTGGGATAGGTTTAATAACTACCCTAACCCTAACGCGTACCCTAACCCTAACCCCTACCCTAACCCTAACACGTACCCTAATCCTAACCCGTACCCTAAACCGAGCCCTAACCCTAACACTAACCCTAACCCTAACCCTAACCCATACCCTACGCCGTACCCGCACCCCTCCCTGAACCCGTACCCTAAGCCGTACCCTAAGCCTAACCCTAAGCCTAACCCTAACCCTAGGCTACCCTTGACTGCTTCTGCCTCCAATAGATTTCCTAAGCACTAGTGTTTTAACGAACAGCTTAAAAAGAGAATCCTAAAGTGATTTCTTTATAATGGGTGTGTTCCTTATCTTATCCTAGTGTCTAAACTCTTCTCCATGGCTGGACCCCCAAATAATATTCCTTTACGTGCTAAGGGGTATCTAGAGAGTGGGATAGGTTTAATAACTACCCTAACCCTAACGCGTACCCTAACCCTAACCCCTACCCTAACCCTAACACGTACCCTAATCCTAACCCGTACCCTAAACCGAGCCCTAACCCTAACACTAACCCTAACCCTAACCCATACCCTACGCCGTACCCGAAACCCTCCCCGAACCCGTACCCTAAGCCGTACCCTAAGCCTCACCCTAAGCCTAACCTTATCCTAGGCTACCCTTGACTGCTTCTGCCTCCAATAGATTTCCTAAGCACTAGTGTTTTAAGGAACAGCTTAAAAAGAGAATCCTAATGTGATTTCTTTATAATGGGTGTGTTCCTTATCTTATCCTAGTGTCTAAACTCTTCTCCATGGCTGCACCCCCAAATAATATTGCCTTACGTGCTAAGGGGTATCTAGAGAGTGGGATAGGTTTAATAACTACCCTAAACCTAATGCGTACTCTAACCCTAACCCCTACCCTAACACTAACACGTACCCTAATCCTAACCCGTACCCTAAACCGAGCCCTAACCCTAACACTAACACTAACCCTAACCCTAACCCATACCCTATGCCGTACCTGAACCCCTCCCCAAACCCGTACCCTAAGCCGTACCCTAAGCCTAACCCTAAGCCTAACACTAACCCTAGGCTACCCTTGACTGCTTCTGCCTCCAATAGATTTCCTAAGCACTAGTGTTTTAAGCAACAGCTTAAAAAGAGAATCCTAATGTGATTTCTTTATAATGGGTGTGTTCCTTATCTTATCCTAGTGTCTAAATTCTTCTCCATGGCTGGAACCCCAAATAATATTCCTTTACGTGCTAAGGGGTATCTAGAGAGTGGGATAGGTTTAATAACTACCCTAACCCTAACGCGTACCCTAACCCTAACCCCTACCCTAACCCTAACACGTACCCTAATCCTAACCCGTACCCTAAACCGAGCCCTAACCCTAACACTAACCCTAACCCTAACCCTAACCCATACCCTACGCCGTACCCGCACCCCTCCCTGAACCCGTACCCTAAGCCGTACCCTAAGCCTAACCCTAAGCCTAACCCTAACCCTAGGCTACCCTTGACTTCTTCTGCCTCCAATAGATTTCCTAAGCACTAGTGTTTTAACGAACAGCTTAAAAAGAGAATCCTAAAGTGATTTCTTTATAATGGGTGTGTTCCTTATCTTATCCTAGTGTCTAAACTCTTCTCCATGGCTGGACCCCCAAATAATATTCCTTTACGTGCTAAGGGGTATCTAGAGAGTGGGATAGGTTTAATAACTACCCTAACCCTAACGCGTACCCTAACCCTAACCCCTACCCTAACCCTAACACGTACCCTAATCCTAACCCGTACCCTAAACCGAGCCCTAACCCTAACACTAACCCTAACCCTAACCCATACCCTACGCCGTACCCGAAACCCTCCCCGAACCCGTACCCTAAGCCGTACCCTAAGCCTCACCCTAAGCCTAACCTTATCCTAGGCTACCCTTGACTGCTTCTGCCTCCAATAGATTTCCTAAGCACTAGTGTTTTAAGGAACAGCTTAAAAAGAGAATCCTAATGTGATTTCTTTATAATGGGTGTGTTCCTTATCTTATCCTAGTGTCTAAACTCTTCTCCATGGCTGGACCCCCAAATAATATTCCTTTACGTGCTAAGGGGTATCTAGAGAGTGGGATAGGTTTAATAACTACCCTAACCCTAACGCGTACCCTAACCCTAACCCCTACCCTAACCCTAACACGTACCCTAATCCTAACCCGTACCCTAAACCGAGCCCTAACCCTAACAATAACCCTAACCCTAACCCTAACCCATACCCTACGCCGTACCCGAAACCCTCCCCGAACCCGTACCCTAAGCCGTACCCTAAGCCTAACCCTAAGCCTAACCCTAACCCTAGGTTACCCTTGACTGCTTCTGCCTCCAATAGATTTCCTAAGCACTAGTGTTTTAAGGAACAGCTTAAAAAGAGAATCCTAATGTGATTTCTTTATAATGGGTGTGTTCCTTATCTTATCCTAGTGTCTAAACTCTTCTCCATGGCTGGACCCTCAAATAATATTCCTTTACGTGCTAAGGGGTATCTAGAGAGTGGGATAGGTTTAATAACTACCCTAACCCTAACGCGTACCCTAACCCTAACCCCTACCCTAACCCTAACACGTACCCTAATACTAACCTGTACCCTAAACCGAGCCCTAACCCTAACACTAACCCTAACCCTAACCCATACCCTACGCCGTACCCGCACCCCTCCCCGAACCCGTACCCTAAGCCGTACCCTAAGCCTAACCCTAAGCCTAACCCTAACCCTAGGCTACCCTTGACTGCTTCTGCCTCCAATAGATTTCCTAAGCACTAGTGTTTTAAGGAACAGCTTAAAAAGAGAATCCTAATGTGATTTCTTTATAATGGGTGTGTTCCTTATCTTATCCTAGTGTCTAAACTCTTCTCCATGGCTGGACCCCCAAATAATATTCCTTTACGTGCTAAGGGGTATCTAGAGAGTGGGATAGGTTTAATAACTACCCTAACCCTAACGCATACCCTAACCCTAAACCCTACCCTAACCCTAACAGGTACCCTAATCCTAACCCGTACCCTAAACCGAGCCCTAACCCTAACACTAACCCTAACCCTAACCCTAACCCATACCCTACGCCGTACCCGAACCCCTCCCCGAACCCATTCCCCAAGCCGTACCCTAAACCTAACCCTAAGCCTAACCCTAACCCTAGGCTACCCTTGACTGCTTCTGCCTCCAATAGATTTCCTAAGCACTAGTGTTTTAAGGAACAGCTTAAAAAGAGAATCCTAATGTGATTTCTTTATAATGGGTGTGTTCCTTATCTTATCCTAGTGTCTAAACTCTTCTCCATGGCTGGACCCCCAAATAATATTCCTTTACGTGCTAAGGGGTATCTAAAGAGTGGGATAGGTTTAATAACTACCCTAACCCTAACGCGTACCCTAACCCTAACCCCTACCCTAACCCTAACACGTACCCTAATCCTAACCCGTACCCTAAACCGAGCCCTAACCCTAACACTAACCCTAACCCTAACCCTAACCCATACCCTACGCCGTACCCGAAACCCTCCCCGAACCCGTACCCTAAGCCGTACCCTAAGCCTAACCCTAAGCCTAACCCTAACCCTAGGCTACCTTTGACTGCTTCTGCCTCCAATAGATTTCCTAAGCACTAGTGTTTTAAGGAACAGCTTAAAAAGAGAATCCTAATGTGATTTCTTTATAATGGGTGTGTTCCTTATCTTATCCTAGTGTCTAAACTCTTCTCCATGGCTGGACCCTCAAATAATATTCCTTTACGTGCTAAGGGGTATCTAGAGAGTGGGATAGGTTTAATAACTACCCTAACCCTAACGCGTACCCTAACCCTAACCCCTACCCTAACCCTAACACGTACCCTAATACTAACCTGTACCCTAAACCGAGCCCTAACCCTAACCCTAACCCTAACCCTAACCCATACCCTACGCCGTACCCGCACCCCTCCCCGAACCCGTACCCTAAGCCGTACCCTAAGCCTAACCCTAAGCCTAACCCTAACCCTAGGCTACCCTTGACTGCTTCTGCCTCCAATAGATTTCGTAAGCACTAGTGTTTTAAGGAACAGCTTAAAAAGAGAATCCTAATGTGATTTCTTTATAATGGGTGTGTTCCTTATCTTATCCTAGTGTCTAAACTCTTCTCCATGGCTGGACCCCCAAATAATATTCCTTTACGTGCTAAGGGGTATCTAGAGAGTGGGATAGGTTTAATAACTACCCTAACCCTAACGCATACCCTAACCCTAACCCCTACCCTAACCCTAACACGTACCCTAATCCTAACCCGTACCCTAAACCGAGCCCTAACCCTAACACTAACCCTAACCCTAACCCTAACCCATACCCTACGCCGTACCCGAACCCCTCCCCGAACCCATTCCCCAAGCCGTACCCTAAACCTAACCCTAAGCCTAACCCTAACCCTAGGCTACCCTTGACTGCTTCTGCCTCCAATAGATTTCCTAAGCACTAGTGTTTTAAGGAACAGCTTAAAAAGAGAATCCTAATGTGATTTCTTTATAATGGGTGTGTTCCTTATCTTATCCTAGTGTCTAAACTCTTCTCCATGGCTGCACCCCCAAATAATATTGCCTTACGTGCTAAGGGGTATCTAGAGAGTGGGATAGGTTTAATAACTACCCTAACCCTAATGCGTACTCTAACCCTAACCTCTACCCTAACACTAACACGTACCCTAATCCTAACCCGTACCCTAAACCGAGCCCTAACCCTAACACTAACACTAACCCTAACCCTAACCCATACCCTACGCCGTACCTGAACCCCTCCCCAAACCCGTACTCTAAGTGGTACCCTAAGCCTAACCCTAAGCCTAACACTAACCCTAGGCTACCCTTGACTGCTTCTGCCTCCAATAGATTTCCTAAGCACTAGTGTTTTAAGCAACAGCTTAAAAAGAGAATCCTAATGTGATTTCTTTATAATGGGTGTGTTCCTTATCTTATCCTAGTGTCTAAATTCTTCTCCATGGCTGGAACCCCAAATAATATTCCTTTACGTGCTAAGGGGTATCTAGAGAGTGGGATAGGTTTACTAACTACCCTAACCCTAACGCGTACCCTAACCCTAACCCCTACCCTAAACCTAACACGTACCCTAATCCTAACCGTACCCTAAACCGAGCCCTAACCCTAACACTAACCCTAACCCTAACCCTAACCCATACCCTACGCCGTACCCGCACCCCTCCCCGAACCCGTACCCTAAGCCGTACCCTAAGCCTAACCCTAAGCCTAACCCTAACCCTAGGCTACCCTTGACTGCTTCTGCCTCCAATAGATTTCCTAAGCACTAGTGTTTTAAGGAACAGCTTAAAAAGAGAATCCTAATGTGATTTCTTTATAATGGGTGTGTTCCTTATCTTATCCTAGTGTCTAAACTCTTCTCCATGGCTGGACCCCCAAATAATATTCCTTTACGTGCTAAGGGGTATCTAGAGAGTGGGATAGGTTTAATAACTACCCTAACCCTAACGCGTACCGTAATCCTAATCTGTACCCTAAACCGAGGCCTAACCCTAACACTAACCCTAACCCTAACCCTAACCCATACCCTACGCCGTACCCGAAACCCTCCCCGAACCCGTACCCTAAGCCATACCCTAAACCTAACCCTAAGCCTAACCCTAACCCTAGGCTACCCTTGACTGCTTCTGCCTCCAATAGATTTCCTAAGCACTACTGTTTTAAGGAACAGCTTAAAAAGAGAATCCTAATGTGATTTCTTTATAATGGGTGTGTTCCTTATCTTATCCTAGTGTCTAAACTCTTCTCCATGGCTGCACCCCCAAATAATATTCCTTTACGTGCTAAGGGGTATCTAGAGAGTGGGATAGGTTTAATAACTACCCTAACCCTAACGCGTACCCTAACCCTAACCCCTACCCTAACCCTAACACGTACCCTAATCCTAACCCGTACCCTAAACCGAGCCCTAACCCTAACAATAACCCTAACCCTAACCCTAACCCATACCCTACGCCGTACCCGAAACCCTCCCCGAACCCGTACCCTAAGCCGTACCCTAAGCCTAACCCTAAGCCTAACCCTAACCCTAGGTTACCCTTGACTGCTTCTGCCTCCAATAGATTTCCTAAGCACTAGTGTTTTAAGGAACAGCTTAAAAAGAGAATCCTAATGTGATTTCTTTATAATGGGTGTGTTCCTTATCTTATCCTAGTGTCTAAACTCTTCTCCATGGCTGGACCCTCAAATAATATTCCTTTACGTGCTAAGGGGTATCTAGAGAGTGGGATAGGTTTAATAACTACCCTAACCCTAACGCGTACCCTAACCCTAACCCCTACCCTAACCCTAACACGTACCCTAATACTAACCTGTACCCTAAACCGAGCCCTAACCCTAACACTAACCCTAACCCTAACCCATACCCTACGCCGTACCCGCACCCCTCCCCGAACCCGTACCCTAAGCCGTACCCTAAGCCTAACCCTAAGCCTAACCCTAACCCTAGGCTACCCTTGACTGCTTCTGCCTCCAATAGATTTCCTAAGCACTAGTGTTTTAAGGAACAGCTTAAAAAGAGAATCCTAATGTGATTTCTTTATAATGGGTGTGTTCCTTATCTTATCCTAGTGTCTAAACTCTTCTCCATGGCTGGACCCCCAAATAATATTCCTTTACGTGCTAAGGGGTATCTAGAGAGTGGGATAGGTTTAATAACTACCCTAACCCTAACGCATACCCTAACCCTAAACCCTACCCTAACCCTAACAGGTACCCTAATCCTAACCCGTACCCTAAACCGAGCCCTAACCCTAACACTAACCCTAACCCTAACCCTAACCCATACCCTACGCCGTACCCGAACCCCTCCCCGAACCCATTCCCCAAGCCGTACCCTAAACCTAACCCTAAGCCTAACCCTAACCCTAGGCTACCCTTGACTGCTTCTGCCTCCAATAGATTTCCTAAGCACTAGTGTTTTAAGGAACAGCTTAAAAAGAGAATCCTAATGTGATTTCTTTATAATGGGTGTGTTCCTTATCTTATCCTAGTGTCTAAACTCTTCTCCATGGCTGGACCCCCAAATAATATTCCTTTACGTGCTAAGGGGTATCTAAAGAGTGGGATAGGTTTAATAACTACCCTAACCCTAACGCGTACCCTAACCCTAACCCCTACCCTAACCCTAACACGTACCCTAATCCTAACCCGTACCCTAAACCGAGCCCTAACCCTAACACTAACCCTAACCCTAACCCTAACCCATACCCTACGCCGTACCCGAAACCCTCCCCGAACCCGTACCCTAAGCCGTACCCTAAGCCTAACCCTAAGCCTAACCCTAACCCTAGGCTACCTTTGACTGCTTCTGCCTCCAATAGATTTCCTAAGCACTAGTGTTTTAAGGAACAGCTTAAAAAGAGAATCCTAATGTGATTTCTTTATAATGGGTGTGTTCCTTATCTTATCCTAGTGTCTAAACTCTTCTCCATGGCTGGACCCTCAAATAATATTCCTTTACGTGCTAAGGGGTATCTAGAGAGTGGGATAGGTTTAATAACTACCCTAACCCTAACGCGTACCCTAACCCTAACCCCTACCCTAACCCTAACACGTACCCTAATACTAACCTGTACCCTAAACCGAGCCCTAACCCTAACCCTAACCCTAACCCTAACCCATACCCTACGCCGTACCCGCACCCCTCCCCGAACCCGTACCCTAAGCCGTACCCTAAGCCTAACCCTAAGCCTAACCCTAACCCTAGGCTACCCTTGACTGCTTCTGCCTCCAATAGATTTCGTAAGCACTAGTGTTTTAAGGAACAGCTTAAAAAGAGAATCCTAATGTGATTTCTTTATAATGGGTGTGTTCCTTATCTTATCCTAGTGTCTAAACTCTTCTCCATGGCTGGACCCCCAAATAATATTCCTTTACGTGCTAAGGGGTATCTAGAGAGTGGGATAGGTTTAATAACTACCCTAACCCTAACGCATACCCTAACCCTAACCCCTACCCTAACCCTAACACGTACCCTAATCCTAACCCGTACCCTAAACCGAGCCCTAACCCTAACACTAACCCTAACCCTAACCCTAACCCATACCCTACGCCGTACCCGAACCCCTCCCCGAACCCATTCCCCAAGCCGTACCCTAAACCTAACCCTAAGCCTAACCCTAACCCTAGGCTACCCTTGACTGCTTCTGCCTCCAATAGATTTCCTAAGCACTAGTGTTTTAAGGAACAGCTTAAAAAGAGAATCCTAATGTGATTTCTTTATAATGGGTGTGTTCCTTATCTTATCCTAGTGTCTAAACTCTTCTCCATGGCTGCACCCCCAAATAATATTGCCTTACGTGCTAAGGGGTATCTAGAGAGTGGGATAGGTTTAATAACTACCCTAACCCTAATGCGTACTCTAACCCTAACCTCTACCCTAACACTAACACGTACCCTAATCCTAACCCGTACCCTAAACCGAGCCCTAACCCTAACACTAACACTAACCCTAACCCTAACCCATACCCTACGCCGTACCTGAACCCCTCCCCAAACCCGTACTCTAAGTGGTACCCTAAGCCTAACCCTAAGCCTAACACTAACCCTAGGCTACCCTTGACTGCTTCTGCCTCCAATAGATTTCCTAAGCACTAGTGTTTTAAGCAACAGCTTAAAAAGAGAATCCTAATGTGATTTCTTTATAATGGGTGTGTTCCTTATCTTATCCTAGTGTCTAAATTCTTCTCCATGGCTGGAACCCCAAATAATATTCCTTTACGTGCTAAGGGGTATCTAGAGAGTGGGATAGGTTTACTAACTACCCTAACCCTAACGCGTACCCTAACCCTAACCCCTACCCTAAACCTAACACGTACCCTAATCCTAACCGTACCCTAAACCGAGCCCTAACCCTAACACTAACCCTAACCCTAACCCTAACCCATACCCTACGCCGTACCCGCACCCCTCCCCGAACCCGTACCCTAAGCCGTACCCTAAGCCTAACCCTAAGCCTAACCCTAACCCTAGGCTACCCTTGACTGCTTCTGCCTCCAATAGATTTCCTAAGCACTAGTGTTTTAAGGAACAGCTTAAAAAGAGAATCCTAATGTGATTTCTTTATAATGGGTGTGTTCCTTATCTTATCCTAGTGTCTAAACTCTTCTCCATGGCTGGACCCCCAAATAATATTCCTTTACGTGCTAAGGGGTATCTAGAGAGTGGGATAGGTTTAATAACTACCCTAACCCTAACGCGTACCGTAATCCTAATCTGTACCCTAAACCGAGGCCTAACCCTAACACTAACCCTAACCCTAACCCTAACCCATACCCTACGCCGTACCCGAAACCCTCCCCGAACCCGTACCCTAAGCCATACCCTAAACCTAACCCTAAGCCTAACCCTAACCCTAGGCTACCCTTGACTGCTTCTGCCTCCAATAGATTTCCTAAGCACTACTGTTTTAAGGAACAGCTTAAAAAGAGAATCCTAATGTGATTTCTTTATAATGGGTGTGTTCCTTATCTTATCCTAGTGTCTAAACTCTTCTCCATGGCTGCACCCCCAAATAATATTCCCTTACGTGCTAAGGGGTATCTAGAGAGTGGGATAGGTTTAATAACTACCCTAACCCTAACGCGTACCCTAACCCTAACCCCTACCCTAACCCTAACACGTACCCTAATCCTAACCTGTACCCTAAACCGAGGCCTAACCCTAACACTAACCCTAACCCTAACCCTAACACATACCCTACGCCGTACCCGAAACCCTCCCCGAACCCGTACCCTAAGCCATACCCTAAACCTAACCCTAAGCCTAACCCTAACCCTAGGCTACCGTTGACTGCTTCTGCCTCCAATTGATTTCCTAAGCAGTAGTGTTTTAAGGAACAGCTTAAAAAGAGAATCCTAATGTGATTTCTTTATAATGGGTGTGTTCCTTATCTTATCCTAGTGTCTAAACTCTTCTCCATGGCTGGACCCCCAAATAATATTCCTTTACGTGCTAAGGGGGAGCTAGAGAGTGGGATAGGTTTAATAACTACCCTAGCCCTAACGCGTAACCTAACCCTAACCCCTACCCTAAACCTAACACGTTCCCTAATCCTAACCCGTACCCTAAACCGAGCCCTAACCCTAACACTAACCCTAACCCAAACCCTAACCCATACCCTACGCCGTACACGAACACCACCCCGAACCCATACCCCAAGCCGTACCCTAACCCTAACCCTAAGCCTAACCCTAACCCTAGGCTACCCTTGACTGCTTCTGCCTCCAATAGATTTCCTAAGCACTACTGTTTTAAGGAACAGCTTAAAAAGAGAATCCTAAAGTGATTTCTTTATAATGGGTGTGTTCCTTATCTTATCCTAGTGTCTAAACTCTTCTCCATGGCTGGACCCCCAAATAATATTCCTTTACGTGCTAAGGGGTATCTAGAGAGTGGGATAGGTTTAATAACTACCCTAACCCTAACGCGTACCCTAACCCTAACCCCTACCCTAACCCTAACACGTACCCTAATCCTAACCCGTACCCTAAACCGAGCCCTAACCCTAACACTAACCCTAACCCTAACCCTAACCCATACCCTACGCCGTACCCGAAACCCTCCCCGAACTCGTACCCTAAGCCGTACCCTAAGCCTAACCCTAAGCCTAACCCTAACCCTAGGCTACCCTTGACTGCTTCTGCCTCCAATAGATTTCCTAAGCACTAGTGTTTTAAGGAACAGCTTAAAAAGAGAATCCTAATGTGATTTCTTTATAATGGGTGTATTCCTTATCTTATCCTAGTGTCTAAACTTTTCTCCATGGCTGGACCCTCAAATAATATTCCTTTACGTGCTAAGGGGTATCTAGAGATTGGGATAGGTTTAATAACTACCCTAACCCTAACGCGTACCCTAACCCTAACCCCTACCCTAACCCTAACACGTACCCTAATCCTAACCCGTACCCTAAACCGAGCCCTAACCCTAACACTAACCCTAACCCTAACCCTAACCCATACCCTACGCCGTACCCGCACCCCTCCCTGAACCCGTACCCTAAGCCGTACCCTAAGCCTAACCCTAAGCCTAACCCTAACCCTAGGCTACCCTTGACTGCTTCTGCCTCCAATAGATTTCCTAAGCACTAGTGTTTTAACGAACAGCTTAAAAAGAGAATCCTAAAGTGATTTCTTTATAATGGGTGTGTTCCTTATCTTATCCTAGTGTCTAAACTCTTCTCCATGGCTGGACCCCCAAATAATATTCCTTTACGTGCTAAGGGGTATCTAGAGAGTGGGATAGGTTTAATAACTACCCTAACCCTAACGCGTACCCTAACCCTAACCCCTACCCTAACCCTAACACGTACCCTAATCCTAACCCGTACCCTAAACCGAGCCCTAACCCTAACACTAACCCTAACCCTAACCCATACCCTACGCCGTACCCGAAACCCTCCCCGAACCCGTACCCTAAGCCGTACCCTAAGCCTCACCCTAAGCCTAACCTTATCCTAGGCTACCCTTGACTGCTTCTGCCTCCAATAGATTTCCTAAGCACTAGTGTTTTAAGGAACAGCTTAAAAAGAGAATCCTAATGTGATTTCTTTATAATGGGTGTGTTCCTTATCTTATCCTAGTGTCTAAACTCTTCTCCATGGCTGGACCCCCAAATAATATTCCTTTACGTGCTAAGGGGTATCTAGAGAGTGGGATAGGTTTAATAACTACCCTAACCCTAACGCGTACCCTAACCCTAACCCCTACCCTAACCCTAACACGTACCCTAATCCTAACCCGTACCCTAAACCGAGCCCTAACCCTAACACTAACCCTAACCCTAACCCTAACCCATACCCTACGCCGTACCCGAACCCCTCCCCGAACCCATTCCCCAAGCCGTACCCTAAACCTAACCCTAAGCCTAACCCTAACCCTAGGCTACCCTTGACTGCTTCTGCCTCCAATAGATTTCCTAAGCACTAGTGTTTTAAGGAACAGCTTAAAAAGAGAATCCTAATGTGATTTCTTTATAATGGGTGTGTTCCTTATCTTATCCTAGTGTCTAAACTCTTCTCCATGGCTGGACCCCCAAATAATATTCCTTTACGTGCTAAGGGGTATCTAAAGAGTGGGATAGGTTTAATAACTACCCTAACCCTAACGCGTACCCTAACCCTAACCCCTACCCTAACCCTAACACGTACCCTAATCCTAACCCGTACCCTAAACCGAGCCCTAACCCTAACACTAACCCTAACCCTAACCCTAACCCATACCCTACGCCGTACCCGCACCCCTCCCTGAACCCGTACCCTAAGCCGTACCCTAAGCCTAACCCTAAGCCTAACCCTAACCCTAGGCTACCCTTGACTGCTTCTGCCTCCAATAGATTTCCTAAGCACTAGTGTTTTAACGAACAGCTTAAAAAGAGAATCCTAAAGTGATTTCTTTATAATGGGTGTGTTCCTTATCTTATCCTAGTGTCTAAACTCTTCTCCATGGCTGGACCCCCAAATAATATTCCTTTACGTGCTAAGGGGTATCTAGAGAGTGGGATAGGTTTAATAACTACCCTAACCCTAACGCGTACCCTAACCCTAACCCCTACCCTAACCCTAACACGTACCCTAATCCTAACCCGTACCCTAAACCGAGCCCTAACCCTAACACTAACCCTAACCCTAACCCATACCCTACGCCGTACCCGAAACCCTCCCCGAACCCGTACCCTAAGCCGTACCCTAAGCCTCACCCTAAGCCTAACCTTATCCTAGGCTACCCTTGACTGCTTCTGCCTCCAATAGATTTCCTAAGCACTAGTGTTTTAAGGAACAGCTTAAAAAGAGAATCCTAATGTGATTTCTTTATAATGGGTGTGTTCCTTATCTTATCCTAGTGTCTAAACTCTTCTCCATGGCTGGACCCCCAAATAATATTCCTTTACGTGCTAAGGGGTATCTAGAGAGTGGGATAGGTTTAATAACTACCCTAACCCTAACGCGTACCCTAACCCTAACCCCTACCCTAACCCTAACACGTACCTTAATCCTAACCCGTACCCTAAACCGAGCCCTAACCCTAACACTAACCCTAACCCTAACCCTAACCCATACCCTACGCCGTACCCGAACCCCTCCCCGAACCCATTCCCCAAGCCGTACCCTAAACCTAACCCTAAGCCTAACCCTAACCCTAGGCTACCCTTGACTGCTTCTGCCTCCAATAGATTTCCTAAGCACTAGTGTTTTAAGGAACAGCTTAAAAAGAGAATCCTAATGTGATTTCTTTATAATGGGTGTGTTCCTTATCTTATCCTAGTGTCTAAACTCTTCTCCATGGCTGGACCCCCAAATAATATTCCTTTACGTGCTAAGGGGTATCTAAAGAGTGGGATAGGTTTAATAACTACCCTAACCCTAACGCGTACCCTAACCCTAACCCCTACCCTAACCCTAACACGTACCCTAATCCTAACCCGTACTCTAAACCGAGCCCTAACCCTAACACTAACCCTAACCCTAACCCTAACCCATACCCTACGCCGTACCCGAAACCCTCCCCGAACCCGTACCCTAAGCCGTACCCTAAGCCTAACCCTAAGCCTAACCCTAACCCTAGGCTACCTTTGACTGCTTCTGCCTCCAATAGATTTCCTAAGCACTAGTGTTTTAAGGAACAGCTTAAAAAGAGAATCCTAATGTGATTTCTTTATAATGGGTGTGTTCCTTATCTTATCCTAGTGTCTAAACTCTTCTCCATGGCTGGACCCTCAAATAATATTCCTTTACGTGCTAAGGGGTATCTAGAGAGTGGGATAGGTTTAATAACTACCCTAACCCTAACGCGTACCCTAACCCTAACCCCTACCCTAACCCTAACACGTACCCTAATACTAACCTGTACCCTAAACCGAGCCCTAACCCTAACCCTAACCCTAACCCTAACCCATACCCTACGCCGTACCCGCACCCCTCCCCGAACCCGTACCCTAAGCCGTACCCTAAGCCTAACCCTAAGCCTAACCCTAACCCTAGGCTACCCTTGACTGCTTCTGCCTCCAATAGATTTCGTAAGCACTAGTGTTTTAAGGAACAGCTTAAAAAGAGAATCCTAATGTGATTTCTTTATAATGGGTGTGTTCCTTATCTTATCCTAGTGTCTAAACTCTTCTCCATGGCTGGACCCCCAAATAATATTCCTTTACGTGCTAAGGGGTATCTAGAGAGTGGGATAGGTTTAATAACTACCCTAACCCTAACGCATACCCTAACCCTAACCCCTACCCTAACCCTAACACGTACCCTAATCCTAACCCGTACCCTAAACCGAGCCCTAACCCTAACACTAACCCTAACCCTAACCCTAACCCATACCCTACGCCGTACCCGAACCCCTCCCCGAACCCATTCCCCAAGCCGTACCCTAAACCTAACCCTAAGCCTAACCCTAACCCTAGGCTACCCTTGACTGCTTCTGCCTCCAATAGATTTCCTAAGCACTAGTGTTTTAAGGAACAGCTTAAAAAGAGAATCCTAATGTGATTTCTTTATAATGGGTGTGTTCCTTATCTTATCCTAGTGTCTAAACTCTTCTCCATGGCTGCACCCCCAAATAATATTGCCTTACGTGCTAAGGGGTATCTAGAGAGTGGGATAGGTTTAATAACTACCCTAACCCTAATGCGTACTCTAACCCTAACCTCTACCCTAACACTAACACGTACCCTAATCCTAACCCGTACCCTAAACCGAGCCCTAACCCTAACACTAACACTAACCCTAACCCTAACCCATACCCTACGCCGTACCTGAACCCCTCCCCAAACCCGTACTCTAAGTGGTACCCTAAGCCTAACCCTAAGCCTAACACTAACCCTAGGCTACCCTTGACTGCTTCTGCCTCCAATAGATTTCCTAAGCACTAGTGTTTTAAGCAACAGCTTAAAAAGAGAATCCTAATGTGATTTCTTTATAATGGGTGTGTTCCTTATCTTATCCTAGTGTCTAAATTCTTCTCCATGGCTGGAACCCCAAATAATATTCCTTTACGTGCTAAGGGGTATCTAGAGAGTGGGATAGGTTTACTAACTACCCTAACCCTAACGCGTACCCTAACCCTAACCCCTACCCTAAACCTAACACGTACCCTAATCCTAACCGTACCCTAAACCGAGCCCTAACCCTAACACTAACCCTAACCCTAACCCTAACCCATACCCTACGCCGTACCCGCACCCCTCCCCGAACCCGTACCCTAAGCCGTACCCTAAGCCTAACCCTAAGCCTAACCCTAACCCTAGGCTACCCTTGACTGCTTCTGCCTCCAATAGATTTCCTAAGCACTAGTGTTTTAAGGAACAGCTTAAAAAGAGAATCCTAATGTGATTTCTTTATAATGGGTGTGTTCCTTATCTTATCCTAGTGTCTAAACTCTTCTCCATGGCTGGACCCCCAAATAATATTCCTTTACGTGCTAAGGGGTATCTAGAGAGTGGGATAGGTTTAATAACTACCCTAACCCTAACGCATACCCTAACCCTAACCCCTACCCTAAACCTAACACGTACCCTAATCCTAACCGTACCCTAAACCGAGCCCTAACCCTAACACTAACCCTAACCCTAACCCTAACCCATACCCTACGCCGTACCCGCACCCCTCCCCGAACCCGTAACCTAAGCTGTACCCTAAGCCTAACCCTAAGCCTAACCCTAACCCTAGGCTACCCTTGACTGCTTCTGCCTCCAATAGATTTCCTAAGCACTACTGTTTTAAGGAACAGCTTAAAAAGAGAATCCTAATGTGATTTCTTTATAATGGGTGTGTTCCTTATCTTATCCTAGTGTCTAAACTCTTCTCCATGGCTGCACCCCCAAATAATATTCCCTTACGTGCTAAGGGGTATCTAGAGAGTGGGATAGGTTTAATAACTACCCTAACCCTAACGCGTACCCTAACCCTAACCCCTACCCTAACCCTAACACGTACCGTAATCCTAATCTGTACCCTAAACCGAGGCCTAACCCTAACACTAACCCTAACCCTAACCCTAACCCATACCCTACGCCGTACCCGAAACCCTCCCCGAACCCGTACCCTAAGCCATACCCTAAACCTAACCCTAAGCCTAACCCTAACCCTAGGCTACCCTTGACTGCTTCTGCCTCCAATAGATTTCCTAAGCACTACTGTTTTAAGGAACAGCTTAAAAAGAGAATCCTAATGTGATTTCTTTATAATGGGTGTGTTCCTTATCTTATCCTAGTGTCTAAACTCTTCTCCATGGCTGCACCCCCAAATAATATTCCCTTACGTGCTAAGGGGTATCTAGAGAGTGGGATAGGTTTAATAACTACCCTAACCCTAACGCGTACCCTAACCCTAACCCCTACCCTAACCCTAACACGTACCCTAATCCTAACCTGTACCCTAAACCGAGGCCTAACCCTAACACTAACCCTAACCCTAACCCTAACACATACCCTACGCCGTACCCGAAACCCTCCCCGAACCCGTACCCTAAGCCATACCCTAAACCTAACCCTAAGCCTAACCCTAACCCTAGGCTACCCTTGACTGCTTCTGCCTCCAATTGATTTCCTAAGCAGTAGTGTTTTAAGGAACAGCTTAAAAAGAGAATCCTAATGTGATTTCTTTATAATGGGTGTGTTCCTTATCTTATCCTAGTGTCTAAACTCTTCTCCATGGCTGGACCCCCAAATAATATTCCTTTACGTGCTAAGGGGGAGCTAGAGAGTGGGATAGGTTTACTAACTACCCTAGCCCTAACGCGTAACCTAACCCTAACCCCTACCCTAAACCTAACACGTTCCCTAATCCTAACCCGTACCCTAAACCGAGCCCTAACCCTAACACTAACCCTAACCCAAACCCTAACCCATACCCTACGCCGTACACGAACACCTCCCCGAACCCATACCCCAAGCCGTACCCTAACCCTAACCCTAAGCCTAACCCTAACCCTAGGCTACCCTTGACTGCTTCTGCCTCCAATAGATTTCCTAAGCACTACTGTTTTAAGGAACAGCTTAAAAAGAGAATCCTAAAGTGATTTCTTTATAATGGGTGTGTTCCTTATCTTATCCTAGTGTCTAAACTCTTCTCCATGGCTGGACCCCCAAATAATATTCCTTTACGTGCTAAGGGGTATCTAGAGAGTGGGATAGGTTTAATAACTACCCTAACCCTAACGCGTACCCTAACCCTAACCCCTACCCTAACCCTAACACGTACCCTAATCCTAACCCGTACCCTAAACCGAGCCCTAACCCTAACACTAACCCTAACCCTAACCCTAACCCATACCCTACGCCGTACCCGAAACCCTCCCCGAACTCGTACCCTAAGCCGTACCCTAAGCCTAACCCTAAGCCTAACCCTAACCCTAGGCTACCCTTGACTGCTTCTGCCTCCAATAGATTTCCTAAGCACTAGTGTTTTAAGGAACAGCTTAAAAAGAGAATCCTAATGTGATTTCTTTATAATGGGTGTATTCCTTATCTTATCCTAGTGTCTAAACTTTTCTCCATGGCTGGACCCTCAAATAATATTCCTTTACGTGCTAAGGGGTATCTAGAGATTGGGATAGGTTTAATAACTACCCTAACCCTAACGCGTACCCTAACCCTAACCCCTACCCTAACCCTAACACGTACCCTAATCCTAACCCGTACCCTAAACCGAGCCCTAACCCTAACACTAACCCTAACCCTAACCCTAACCCATACCCTACGCCGTACCCGCACCCCTCCCTGAACCCGTACCCTAAGCCGTACCCTAAGCCTAACCCTAAGCCTAACCCTAACCCTAGGCTACCCTTGACTGCTTCTGCCTCCAATAGATTTCCTAAGCACTAGTGTTTTAACGAACAGCTTAAAAAGAGAATCCTAAAGTGATTTCTTTATAATGGGTGTGTTCCTTATCTTATCCTAGTGTCTAAACTCTTCTCCATGGCTGGACCCCCAAATAATATTCCTTTACGTGCTAAGGGGTATCTAGAGAGTGGGATAGGTTTAATAACTACCCTAACCCTAACGCGTACCCTAACCCTAACCCCTACCCTAACCCTAACACGTACCCTAATCCTAACCCGTACCCTAAACCGAGCCCTAACCCTAACACTAACCCTAACCCTAACCCATACCCTACGCCGTACCCGAAACCCTCCCCGAACCCGTACCCTAAGCCGTACCCTAAGCCTCACCCTAAGCCTAACCTTATCCTAGGCTACCCTTGACTGCTTCTGCCTCCAATAGATTTCCTAAGCACTAGTGTTTTAAGGAACAGCTTAAAAAGAGAATCCTAATGTGATTTCTTTATAATGGGTGTGTTCCTTATCTTATCCTAGTGTCTAAACTCTTCTCCATGGCTGCACCCCCAAATAATATTGCCTTACGTGCTAAGGGGTATCTAGAGAGTGGGATAGGTTTAATAACTACCCTAAACCTAATGCGTACTCTAACCCTAACCCCTACCCTAACACTAACACGTACCCTAATCCTAACCCGTACCCTAAACCGAGCCCTAACCCTAACACTAACACTAACCCTAACCCTAACCCATACCCTATGCCGTACCTGAACCCCTCCCCAAACCCGTACCCTAAGCCGTACCCTAAGCCTAACCCTAAGCCTAACACTAACCCTAGGCTACCCTTGACTGCTTCTGCCTCCAATAGATTTCCTAAGCACTAGTGTTTTAAGCAACAGCTTAAAAAGAGAATCCTAATGTGATTTCTTTATAATGGGTGTGTTCCTTATCTTATCCTAGTGTCTAAACTCTTCTCCATGGCTGGACCCTCAAATAATATTCCTTTACGTGCTAAGGGGTATCTAGAGAGTGGGATAGGTTTAATAACTACCCTAACCCTAACGCGTACCCTAACCCTAACCCCTACCCTAACCCTAACACGTACCCTAATCCTAACCCGTACCCTAAACCGAGCCCTAACCCTAACACTAACCCTAACCCTAACCCTAACCCATACCCTACGCCGTACCCGCACCCCTCCCTGAACCCGTACCCTAAGCCGTACCCTAAGCCTAACCCTAAGCCTAACCCTAACCCTAGGCTACCCTTGACTTCTTCTGCCTCCAATAGATTTCCTAAGCACTAGTGTTTTAACGAACAGCTTAAAAAGAGAATCCTAAAGTGATTTCTTTATAATGGGTGTGTTCCTTATCTTATCCTAGTGTCTAAACTCTTCTCCATGGCTGGACCCCCAAATAATATTCCTTTACGTGCTAAGGGGTATCTAGAGAGTGGGATAGGTTTAATAACTACCCTAACCCTAACGCGTACCCTAACCCTAACCCCTACCCTAACCCTAACACGTACCCTAATCCTAACCCGTACCCTAAACCGAGCCCTAACCCTAACACTAACCCTAACCCTAACCCATACCCTACGCCGTACCCGAAACCCTCCCCGAACCCGTACCCTAAGCCGTACCCTAAGCCTCACCCTAAGCCTAACCTTATCCTAGGCTACCCTTGACTGCTTCTGCCTCCAATAGATTTCCTAAGCACTAGTGTTTTAAGGAACAGCTTAAAAAGAGAATCCTAATGTGATTTCTTTATAATGGGTGTGTTCCTTATCTTATCCTAGTGTCTAAACTCTTCTCCATGGCTGGACCCCCAAATAATATTCCTTTACGTGCTAAGGGGTATCTAGAGAGTGGGATAGGTTTAATAACTACCCTAACCCTAACGCGTACCCTAACCCTAACCCCTACCCTAACCCTAACACGTACCCTAATCCTAACCCGTACCCTAAACCGAGCCCTAACCCTAACAATAACCCTAACCCTAACCCTAACCCATACCCTACGCCGTACCCGAAACCCTCCCCGAACCCGTACCCTAAGCCGTACCCTAAGCCTAACCCTAAGCCTAACCCTAACCCTAGGTTACCCTTGACTGCTTCTGCCTCCAATAGATTTCCTAAGCACTAGTGTTTTAAGGAACAGCTTAAAAAGAGAATCCTAATGTGATTTCTTTATAATGGGTGTGTTCCTTATCTTATCCTAGTGTCTAAACTCTTCTCCATGGCTGGACCCTCAAATAATATTCCTTTACGTGCTAAGGGGTATCTAGAGAGTGGGATAGGTTTAATAACTACCCTAACCCTAACGCGTACCCTAACCCTAACCCCTACCCTAACCCTAACACGTACCCTAATACTAACCTGTACCCTAAACCGAGCCCTAACCCTAACACTAACCCTAACCCTAACCCATACCCTACGCCGTACCCGCACCCCTCCCCGAACCCGTACCCTAAGCCGTACCCTAAGCCTAACCCTAAGCCTAACCCTAACCCTAGGCTACCCTTGACTGCTTCTGCCTCCAATAGATTTCCTAAGCACTAGTGTTTTAAGGAACAGCTTAAAAAGAGAATCCTAATGTGATTTCTTTATAATGGGTGTGTTCCTTATCTTATCCTAGTGTCTAAACTCTTCTCCATGGCTGGACCCCCAAATAATATTCCTTTACGTGCTAAGGGGTATCTAGAGAGTGGGATAGGTTTAATAACTACCCTAACCCTAACGCATACCCTAACCCTAAACCCTACCCTAACCCTAACACGTACCCTAATCCTAACCCGTACCCTAAACCGAGCCCTAACCCTAACACTAACCCTAACCCTAACCCTAACCCATACCCTACGCCGTACCCGAACCCCTCCCCGAACCCATTCCCCAAGCCGTACCCTAAACCTAACCCTAAGCCTAACCCTAACCCTAGGCTACCCTTGACTGCTTCTGCCTCCAATAGATTTCCTAAGCACTAGTGTTTTAAGGAACAGCTTAAAAAGAGAATCCTAATGTGATTTCTTTATAATGGGTGTGTTCCTTATCTTATCCTAGTGTCTAAACTCTTCTCCATGGCTGGACCCCCAAATAATATTCCTTTACGTGCTAAGGGGTATCTAAAGAGTGGGATAGGTTTAATAACTACCCTAACCCTAACGCGTACCCTAACCCTAACCCCTACCCTAACCCTAACACGTACCCTAATCCTAACCCGTACCCTAAACCGAGCCCTAACCCTAACACTAACCCTAACCCTAACCCTAACCCATACCCTACGCCGTACCCGAAACCCTCCCCGAACCCGTACCCTAAGCCGTACCCTAAGCCTAACCCTAAGCCTAACCCTAACCCTAGGCTACCTTTGACTGCTTCTGCCTCCAATAGATTTCCTAAGCACTAGTGTTTTAAGGAACAGCTTAAAAAGAGAATCCTAATGTGATTTCTTTATAATGGGTGTGTTCCTTATCTTATCCTAGTGTCTAAACTCTTCTCCATGGCTGGACCCTCAAATAATATTCCTTTACGTGCTAAGGGGTATCTAGAGAGTGGGATAGGTTTAATAACTACCCTAACCCTAACGCGTACCCTAACCCTAACCCCTACCCTAACCCTAACACGTACCCTAATACTAACCTGTACCCTAAACCGAGCCCTAACCCTAACCCTAACCCTAACCCTAACCCATACCCTACGCCGTACCCGCACCCCTCCCCGAACCCGTACCCTAAGCCGTACCCTAAGCCTAACCCTAAGCCTAACCCTAACCCTAGGCTACCCTTGACTGCTTCTGCCTCCAATAGATTTCGTAAGCACTAGTGTTTTAAGGAACAGCTTAAAAAGAGAATCCTAATGTGATTTCTTTATAATGGGTGTGTTCCTTATCTTATCCTAGTGTCTAAACTCTTCTCCATGGCTGGACCCCCAAATAATATTCCTTTACGTGCTAAGGGGTATCTAGAGAGTGGGATAGGTTTAATAACTACCCTAACCCTAACGCATACCCTAACCCTAACCCCTACCCTAACCCTAACACGTACCCTAATCCTAACCCGTACCCTAAACCGAGCCCTAACCCTAACACTAACCCTAACCCTAACCCTAACCCATACCCTACGCCGTACCCGAACCCCTCCCCGAACCCATTCCCCAAGCCGTACCCTAAACCTAACCCTAAGCCTAACCCTAACCCTAGGCTACCCTTGACTGCTTCTGCCTCCAATAGATTTCCTAAGCACTAGTGTTTTAAGGAACAGCTTAAAAAGAGAATCCTAATGTGATTTCTTTATAATGGGTGTGTTCCTTATCTTATCCTAGTGTCTAAACTCTTCTCCATGGCTGCACCCCCAAATAATATTGCCTTACGTGCTAAGGGGTATCTAGAGAGTGGGATAGGTTTAATAACTACCCTAACCCTAATGCGTACTCTAACCCTAACCTCTACCCTAACACTAACACGTACCCTAATCCTAACCCGTACCCTAAACCGAGCCCTAACCCTAACACTAACACTAACCCTAACCCTAACCCATACCCTACGCCGTACCTGAACCCCTCCCCAAACCCGTACTCTAAGTGGTACCCTAAGCCTAACCCTAAGCCTAACACTAACCCTAGGCTACCCTTGACTGCTTCTGCCTCCAATAGATTTCCTAAGCACTAGTGTTTTAAGCAACAGCTTAAAAAGAGAATCCTAATGTGATTTCTTTATAATGGGTGTGTTCCTTATCTTATCCTAGTGTCTAAATTCTTCTCCATGGCTGGAACCCCAAATAATATTCCTTTACGTGCTAAGGGGTATCTAGAGAGTGGGATAGGTTTACTAACTACCCTAACCCTAACGCGTACCCTAACCCTAACCCCTACCCTAAACCTAACACGTACCCTAATCCTAACCGTACCCTAAACCGAGCCCTAACCCTAACACTAACCCTAACCCTAACCCTAACCCATACCCTACGCCGTACCCGCACCCCTCCCCGAACCCGTACCCTAAGCCGTACCCTAAGCCTAACCCTAAGCCTAACCCTAACCCTAGGCTACCCTTGACTGCTTCTGCCTCCAATAGATTTCCTAAGCACTAGTGTTTTAAGGAACAGCTTAAAAAGAGAATCCTAATGTGATTTCTTTATAATGGGTGTGTTCCTTATCTTATCCTAGTGTCTAAACTCTTCTCCATGGCTGGACCCCCAAATAATATTCCTTTACTTGCTAAGGGGTATCTAGAGAGTGGGATAGGTTTAATAACTACCCTAACCCTAACGCATACCCTAACCCTAACCCCTACCCTAAACCTAACACGTACCCTAATCCTAACCGTACCCTAAACCGAGCCCTAACCCTAACACTAACCCTAACCCTAACCCTAACCCATACCCTACGCCGTACCCGCACCCCTCCCCGAACCCGTAACCTAAGCTGTACCCTAAGCCTAACCCTAAGCCTAACCCTAACCCTAGGCTACCCTTGACTGCTTCTGCCTCCAATAGATTTCCTAAGCACTACTGTTTTAAGGAACAGCTTAAAAAGAGAATCCTAATGTGATTTCTTTATAATGGGTGTGTTCCTTATCTTATCCTAGTGTCTAAACTCTTCTCCATGGCTGCACCCCCAAATAATATTCCCTTACGTGCTAAGGGGTATCTAGAGAGTGGGATAGGTTTAATAACTACCCTAACCCTAACGCGTACCCTAACCCTAACCCCTACCCTAACCCTAACACGTACCGTAATCCTAATCTGTACCCTAAACCGAGGCCTAACCCTAACACTAACCCTAACCCTAACCCTAACCCATACCCTACGCCGTACCCGAAACCCTCCCCGAACCCGTACCCTAAGCCATACCCTAAACCTAACCCTAAGCCTAACCCTAACCCTAGGCTACCCTTGACTGCTTCTGCCTCCAATAGATTTCCTAAGCACTACTGTTTTAAGGAACAGCTTAAAAAGAGAATCCTAATGTGATTTCTTTATAATGGGTGTGTTCCTTATCTTATCCTAGTGTCTAAACTCTTCTCCATGGCTGCACCCCCAAATAATATTCCCTTACGTGCTAAGGGGTATCTAGAGAGTGGGATAGGTTTAATAACTACCCTAACCCTAACGCGTACCCTAACCCTAACCCCTACCCTAACCCTAACACGTACCCTAATCCTAACCTGTACCCTAAACCGAGGCCTAACCCTAACACTAACCCTAACCCTAACCCTAACACATACCCTACGCCGTACCCGAAACCCTCCCCGAACCCGTACCCTAAGCCATACCCTAAACCTAACCCTAAGCCTAACCCTAACCCTAGGCTACCCTTGACTGCTTCTGCCTCCAATTGATTTCCTAAGCAGTAGTGTTTTAAGGAACAGCTTAAAAAGAGAATCCTAATGTGATTTCTTTATAATGGGTGTGTTCCTTATCTTATCCTAGTGTCTAAACTCTTCTCCATGGCTGGACCCCCAAATAATATTCCTTTACGTGCTAAGGGGGAGCTAGAGAGTGGGATAGGTTTACTAACTACCCTAGCCCTAACGCGTAACCTAACCCTAACCCCTACCCTAAACCTAACACGTTCCCTAATCCTAACCCGTACCCTAAACCGAGCCCTAACCCTAACACTAACCCTAACCCAAACCCTAACCCATACCCTACGCCGTACACGAACACCTCCCCGAACCCATACCCCAAGCCGTACCCTAACCCTAACCCTAAGCCTAACCCTAACCCTAGGCTACCCTTGACTGCTTCTGCCTCCAATAGATTTCCTAAGCACTACTGTTTTAAGGAACAGCTTAAAAAGAGAATCCTAAAGTGATTTCTTTATAATGGGTGTGTTCCTTATCTTATCCTAGTGTCTAAACTCTTCTCCATGGCTGGACCCCCAAATAATATTCCTTTACGTGCTAAGGGGTATCTAGAGAGTGGGATAGGTTTAATAACTACCCTAACCCTAACGCGTACCCTAACCCTAACCCCTACCCTAACCCTAACACGTACCCTAATCCTAACCCGTACCCTAAACCGAGCCCTAACCCTAACACTAACCCTAACCCTAACCCTAACCCATACCCTACGCCGTACCCGAAACCCTCCCCGAACTCGTACCCTAAGCCGTACCCTAAGCCTAACCCTAAGCCTAACCCTAACCCTAGGCTACCCTTGACTGCTTCTGCCTCCAATAGATTTCCTAAGCACTAGTGTTTTAAGGAACAGCTTAAAAAGAGAATCCTAATGTGATTTCTTTATAATGGGTGTATTCCTTATCTTATCCTAGTGTCTAAACTTTTCTCCATGGCTGGACCCTCAAATAATATTCCTTTACGTGCTAAGGGGTATCTAGAGATTGGGATAGGTTTAATAACTACCCTAACCCTAACGCGTACCCTAACCCTAACCCCTACCCTAACCCTAACACGTACCCTAATCCTAACCCGTACCCTAAACCGAGCCCTAACCCTAACACTAACCCTAACCCTAACCCTAACCCATACCCTACGCCGTACCCGCACCCCTCCCTGAACCCGTACCCTAAGCCGTACCCTAAGCCTAACCCTAAGCCTAACCCTAACCCTAGGCTACCCTTGACTGCTTCTGCCTCCAATAGATTTCCTAAGCACTAGTGTTTTAACGAACAGCTTAAAAAGAGAATCCTAAAGTGATTTCTTTATAATGGGTGTGTTCCTTATCTTATCCTAGTGTCTAAACTCTTCTCCATGGCTGGACCCCCAAATAATATTCCTTTACGTGCTAAGGGGTATCTAGAGAGTGGGATAGGTTTAATAACTACCCTAACCCTAACGCGTACCCTAACCCTAACCCCTACCCTAACCCTAACACGTACCCTAATCCTAACCCGTACCCTAAACCGAGCCCTAACCCTAACACTAACCCTAACCCTAACCCATACCCTACGCCGTACCCGAAACCCTCCCCGAACCCGTACCCTAAGCCGTACCCTAAGCCTCACCCTAAGCCTAACCTTATCCTAGGCTACCCTTGACTGCTTCTGCCTCCAATAGATTTCCTAAGCACTAGTGTTTTAAGGAACAGCTTAAAAAGAGAATCCTAATGTGATTTCTTTATAATGGGTGTGTTCCTTATCTTATCCTAGTGTCTAAACTCTTCTCCATGGCTGCACCCCCAAATAATATTGCCTTACGTGCTAAGGGGTATCTAGAGAGTGGGATAGGTTTAATAACTACCCTAAACCTAATGCGTACTCTAACCCTAACCCCTACCCTAACACTAACACGTACCCTAATCCTAACCCGTACCCTAAACCGAGCCCTAACCCTAACACTAACACTAACCCTAACCCTAACCCATACCCTATGCCGTACCTGAACCCCTCCCCAAACCCGTACCCTAAGCCGTACCCTAAGCCTAACCCTAAGCCTAACACTAACCCTAGGCTACCCTTGACTGCTTCTGCCTCCAATAGATTTCCTAAGCACTAGTGTTTTAAGCAACAGCTTAAAAAGAGAATCCTAATGTGATTTCTTTATAATGGGTGTGTTCCTTATCTTATCCTAGTGTCTAAATTCTTCTCCATGGCTGGAACCCCAAATAATATTCCTTTACGTGCTAAGGGGTATCTAGAGAGTGGGATAGGTTTACTAACTACCCTAACCCTAACGCGTACCCTAACCCTAACCCCTACCCTAACCCTAACACGTACCCTAATCCTAACCCGTACCCTAAACCGAGCCCTAACCCTAACAATAACCCTAACCCTAACCCTAACCCATACCCTACGCCGTACCCGAAACCCTCCCCGATCCCGTACCCTAAGCCGTACCCTAAGCCTAACCCTAAGCCTAACCCTAACCCTAGGTTACCCTTGACTGCTTCTGCCTCCAATAGATTTCCTAAGCACTAGTGTTTTAAGGAACAGCTTAAAAAGAGAATCCTAATGTGATTTCTTTATAATGGGTGTGTTCCTTATCTTATCCTAGTGTCTAAACTCTTCTCCATGGCTGGACCCTCAAATAATATTCCTTTACGTGCTAAGGGGTATCTAGAGAGTGGGATAGGTTTAATAACTACCCTAACCCTAACGCGTACCCTAACCCTAACCCCTACCCTAACCCTAACACGTACCGTAATCCTAACCCGTACCCTAAACCGAGCCCTAACCCTAACACTAACCCTAACCCTAACCCTAACCCATACCCTACGCCGTACCCGCACCCCTCCCTGAACCCGTACCCTAAGCCGTACCCTAAGCCTAACCCTAAGCCTAACCCTAACCCTAGGCTACCCTTGACTGCTTCTGCCTCCAATAGATTTCCTAAGCACTAGTGTTTTAACGAACAGCTTAAAAAGAGAATCCTAAAGTGATTTCTTTATAATGGGTGTGTTCCTTATCTTATCCTAGTGTCTAAACTCTTCTCCATGGCTGGACCCCCAAATAATATTCCTTTACGTGCTAAGGGGTATCTAGAGAGTGGGATAGGTTTAATAACTACCCTAACCCTAACGCATACCCTAACCCTAAACCCTACCCTAACCCTAACACGTACCCTAATCCTAACCCGTACCCTAAACCGAGCCCTAACCCTAACACTAACCCTAACCCTAACCCTAACCCATACCCTACGCCGTACCCGAACCCCTCCCCGAACCCATTCCCCAAGCCGTACCCTAAACCTAACCCTAAGCCTAACCCTAACCCTAGGCTACCCTTGACTGCTTCTGCCTCCAATAGATTTCCTAAGCACTAGTGTTTTAAGGAACAGCTTAAAAAGAGAATCCTAATGTGATTTCTTTATAATGGGTGTGTTCCTTATCTTATCCTAGTGTCTAAACTCTTCTCCATGGCTGGACCCCCAAATAATATTCCTTTACGTGCTAAGGGGTATCTAAAGAGTGGGATAGGTTTAATAACTACCCTAACCCTAACGCGTACCCTAACCCTAACCCCTACCCTAACCCTAACACGTACCCTAATCCTAACCCGTACCCTAAACCGAGCCCTAACCCTAACACTAACCCTAACCCTAACCCTAACCCATACCCTACGCCGTACCCGCACCCCTCCCCGAACCCGTACCCTAAGCCGTACCCTAAGCCTAACCCTAAGCCTAACCCTAACCCTAGGCTGCCTTTGACTGCTTCTGCCTCCAATAGATTTCCTAAGCACTAGTGTTTTAAGGAACAGCTTAAAAAGAGAATCCTAATGTGATTTCTTTATAATGGGTGTGTTCCTTATCTTATCCTAGTGTCTAAACTCTTCTCCATGGCTGGACCCTCAAATAATATTCCTTTACGTGCTAAGGGGTATCTAGAGAGTGGGATAGGTTTAATAACTACCCTAACCCTAACGCGTACCCTAACCCTAACCCCTACCCTAACCCTAACACGTACCCTAATACTAACCTGTACCCTAAACCGAGCCCTAACCCTAACCCTAACCCTAACCCTAACCCATACCCTACGCCGTACCCGCACCCCTCCCCGATCCCGTACCCTAAGCCGTACCCTAAGCCTAACCCTAAGCCTAACCCTAACCCTAGGCTACCCTTGACTGCTTCTGCCTCCAATAGATTTCCTAAGCACTAGTGTTTTAAGGAACAGCTTAAAAAGAGAATCCTAATGTGATTTCTTTATAATGGGTGTGTTCCTTATCTTATCCTAGTGTCTAAACTCTTCTCCATGGCTGGACCCCCAAATAATATTCCTTTACGTGCTAAGGGGTATCTAGAGAGTGGGATAGGTTTAATAACTACCCTAACCCTAACGCATACCCTAACCCTAACCCCTACCCTAACCCTAACACGTACCCTAATCCTAACCCGTACCCTAAACCGAGCCCTAACCCTAACACTAACCCTAACCCTAACCCTAACCCATACCCTACGCCGTACCCGAAACCCTCCCCGAACCCATTCCCCAAGCCGTACCCTAAACCTAACCCTAAGCCTAACCCTAACCCTAGGCTACCCTTGACTGCTTCTGCCTCCAATAGATTTCCTAAGCACTAGTGTTTTAAGGAACAGCTTAAAAAGAGAATCCTAATGTGATTTCTTTATAATGGGTGTGTTCCTTATCTTATCCTAGTGTCTAAACTCTTCTCCATGGCTGCACCCCCAAATAATATTGCCTTACGTGCTAAGGGGTATCTAGAGAGTGGGATAGGTTTAATAACTACCCTAACCCTAATGCGTACTCTAACCCTAACCTCTACCCTAACACTAACACGTACCCTAATCCTAACCCGTACCCTAAACCGAGCCCTAACCCTAACACTAACACTAACCCTAACCCTAACCCATACCCTACGCCGTACCTGAACCCCTCCCCAAACCCGTACTCTAAGTGGTACCCTAAGCCTAACCCTAAGCCTAACACTAACCCTAGGCTACCCTTGACTGCTTCTGCCTCCAATAGATTTCCTAAGCACTAGTGTTTTAAGCAACAGCTTAAAAAGAGAATCCTAATGTGATTTCTTTATAATGGGTGTGTTCCTTATCTTATCCTAGTGTCTAAATTCTTCTCCATGGCTGGAACCCCAAATAATATTCCTTTACGTGCTAAGGGGTATCTAGAGAGTGGGATAGGTTTACTAACTACCCTAACCCTAACGCGTACCCTAACCCTAACCCCTACCCTAAACCTAACACGTACCCTAATCCTAACCGTACCCTAAACCGAGCCCTAACCCTAACACTAACCCTAACCCTAACCCTAACCCATACCCTACGCCGTACCCGCACCCCTCCCCGAACCCGTACCCTAAGCCGTACCCTAAGCCTAACCCTAAGCCTAACACTAACCCTAGGCTACCCTTGACTGCTTCTGCCTCCAATAGATTTCCTAAGCACTAGTGTTTTAAGGAACAGCTTAAAAAGAGAATCCTAATGTGATTTCTTTATAATGGGTGTGTTCCTTATCTTATCCTAGTGTCTAAACTCTTCTCCATGGCTGGACCCCCAAATAATATTCCTTTACGTGCTAAGGGGTATCTAGAGAGTGGGATAGGTTTAATAACTACCCTAACCCTAACGCATACCCTAACCCTAACCCCTACCCTAAACCTAACACGTACCCTAATCCTAACCGTACCCTAACCCGAGCCCTAACCCTAACACTAACCCTAACCCTAACCCTAACCCATACCCTACGCCGTACCCGCACCCCTCCCCGAACCCGTAACCTAAGCCGTACCCTAAGCCTAACCCTAAGCCTAACCCTAACCCTAGGCTACCCTTGACTGCTTCTGCCTCCAATAGATTTCCTAAGCACTACTGTTTTAAGGAACAGCTTAAAAAGAGAATCCTAATGTGATTTCTTTATAATGGGTGTGTTCCTTATCTTATCCTAGTGTCTAAACTCTTCTCCATGGCTGCACCCCCAAATAATATTCCCTTACGTGCTAAGGGGTATCTAGAGAGTGGGATAGGTTTAATAACTACCCTAACCCTAACGCGTACCCTAACCCTAACCCCTACCCTAACCCTAACACGTACCCTAATCCTAACCTGTACCCTAAACCGAGGCCTAACCCTAACACTAACCCTAACCCTAACCCTAACCCATACCCTACGCCGTACCCGAAACCCTCCCCGAACCCGTACCCTAAGCCATACCCTAAACCTAACCCTAAGCCTAACCCTAACCCTAGGCTACCCTTGACTGCTTCTGCCTCCAATAGATTTCCTAAGCACTACTGTTTTAAGGAACAGCTTAAAAAGAGAATCCTAATGTGATTTCTTTATAATGGGTGTGTTCCTTATCTTATCCTAGTGTCTAAACTCTTCTCCATGGCTGCACCCCCAAATAATATTCCCTTACGTGCTAAGGGGTATCTAGAGAGTGGGATAGGTTTAATAACTACCCTAACCCTAACACGTACCCTAACCCTAAACCCTACCCTAACCCTAACACGTACCCTAATCCTATCCTGTACCCTAAACCGAGGCCTAACCCTAACACTAACCCTAACCCTAACCCTAACACATACCCTACGCCGTACCCGAAACCCTCCCCGAACCCGTACCCTAAGCCATACCCTAAACCTAACCCTAAGCCTAACCCTAACCCTAGGCTACCCTTGACTGCTTCTGCCTCCAATTGATTTCCTAAGCAGTAGTGTTTTAAGGAACAGCTTAAAAAGAGAATCCTAATGTGATTTCTTTATAATGGGTGTGTTCCTTATCTTATCCTAGTGTCTAAACTCTTCTCCATGGCTGGACCCCCAAATAATATTCCTTTACGTGCTAAGGGGGAGCTAGAGAGTGGGATAGGTTTACTAACTACCCTAGCCCTAACGCGTAACCTAACCCTAACCCCTACCCTAAACCTAACACGTTCCCTAATCCTAACCCGTACCCTAAACCGAGCCCTAACCCTAACACTAACCCTAACCCAAACCCTAACCCATACCCTACGCCGTACACGAACACCTCCCCGAACCCATACCCCAAGCCGTACCCTAACCCTAACCCTAAGCCTAACCCTAACCCTAGGCTACCCTTGACTGCTTCTGCCTCCAATAGATTTCCTAAGCACTACTGTTTTAAGGAACAGCTTAAAAAGAGAATCCTAAAGTGATTTCTTTATAATGGGTGTGTTCCTTATCTTATCCTAGTGTCTAAACTCTTCTCCATGGCTGGACCCCCAAATAATATTCCTTTACGTGCTAAGGGGTATCTAGAGAGTGGGATAGGTTTAATAACTACCCTAACCCTAACGCGTACCCTAACCCTAACCCCTACCCTAACCCTAACACGTACCCTAATCCTAACCCGTACCCTAAACCGAGCCCTAACCCTAACACTAACCCTAACCCTAACCCTAACCCATACCCTACGCCGTACCCGAAACCCTCCCCGAACTCGTACCCTAAGCCGTACCCTAAGCCTAACCCTAAGCCTAACCCTAACCCTAGGCTACCCTTGACTGCTTCTGCCTCCAATAGATTTCCTAAGCACTAGTGTTTTAAGGAACAGCTTAAAAAGAGAATCCTAATGTGATTTCTTTATAATGGGTGTATTCCTTATCTTATCCTAGTGTCTAAACTTTTCTCCATGGCTGGACCCTCAAATAATATTCCTTTACGTGCTAAGGGGTATCTAGAGATTGGGATAGGTTTAATAACTACCCTAACCCTAACGCGTACCCTAACCCTAACCCCTACCCTAACCCTAACACGTACCCTAATCCTAACCCGTACCCTAAACCGAGCCCTAACCCTAACACTAACCCTAACCCTAACCCTAACCCATACCCTACGCCGTACCCGCACCCCTCCCTGAACCCGTACCCTAAGCCGTACCCTAAGCCTAACCCTAAGCCTAACCCTAACCCTAGGCTACCCTTGACTGCTTCTGCCTCCAATAGATTTCCTAAGCACTAGTGTTTTAACGAACAGCTTAAAAAGAGAATCCTAATGTGATTTCTTTATAATGGGTGTGTTCCTTATCTTATCCTAGTGTCTAAACTCTTCTCCATGGCTGGACCCCCAAATAATATTCCTTTACGTGCTAAGGGGTATCTAGAGAGTGGGATAGGTTTAATAACTACCCTAACCCTAACGCGTACCCTAACCCTAACCCCTACCCTAACCCTAACACGTACCCTAATCCTAACCCGTACCCTAAACCGAGCCCTAACCCTAACACTAACCCTAACCCTAACCCATACCCTACGCCGTACCCGAAACCCTCCCCGAACCCGTACCCTAAGCCGTACCCTAAGCCTCACCCTAAGCCTAACCTTATCCTAGGCTACCCTTGACTGCTTCTGCCTCCAATAGATTTCCTAAGCACTAGTGTTTTAAGGAACAGCTTAAAAAGAGAATCCTAATGTGATTTCTTTATAATGGGTGTGTTCCTTATCTTATCCTAGTGTCTAAACTCTTCTCCATGGCTGCACCCCCAAATAATATTGCTTTACGTGCTAAGGGGTATCTAGAGAGTGGGATAGGTTTAATAACTACCCTAAACCTAATGCGTACTCTAACCCTAACCCCTACCCTAACACTAACACGTACCCTAATCCTAACCCGTACCCTAAACCGAGCCCTAACCCTAACACTAACACTAACCCTAACCCTAACCCATACCCTATGCCGTACCTGAACCCCTCCCCAAACCCGTACCCTAAGCCGTACCCTAAGCCTAACCCTAAGCCTAACACTAACCCTAGGCTACCCTTGACTGCTTCTGCCTCCAATAGATTTCCTAAGCACTAGTGTTTTAAGCAACAGCTTAAAAAGAGAATCCTAATGTGATTTCTTTATAATGGGTGTGTTCCTTATCTTATCCTAGTGTCTAAATTCTTCTCCATGGCTGGAACCCCAAATAATATTCCTTTACGTGCTAAGGGGTATCTAGAGAGTGGGATAGGTTTACTAACTACCCTAACCCTAACGCGTACCCTAACCCTAACCCCTACCCTAACCCTAACACGTACCCTAATCCTAACCCGTACCCTAAACCGAGCCCTAACCCTAACAATAACCCTAACCCTAACCCTAACCCATACCCTACGCCGTACCCGAAACCCTCCCCGATCCCGTACCCTAAGCCGTACCCTAAGCCTAACCCTAAGCCTAACCCTAACCCTAGGTTACCCTTGACTGCTTCTGCCTCCAATAGATTTCCTAAGCACTAGTGTTTTAAGGAACAGCTTAAAAAGAGAATCCTAATGTGATTTCTTTATAATGGGTGTGTTCCTTATCTTATCCTAGTGTCTAAACTCTTCTCCATGGCTGGACCCTCAAATAATATTCCTTTACGTGCTAAGGGGTATCTAGAGAGTGGGATAGGTTTAATAACTACCCTAACCCTAACGCGTACCCTAACCCTAACCCCTACCCTAACCCTAACACGTACCCTAATCCTAACCCGTACCCTAAACCGAGCCCTAACCCTAACACTAACCCTAACCCTAACCCTAACCCATACCCTACGCCGTACCCGCACCCCTCCCTGAACCCGTACCCTAAGCCGTACCCTAAGCCTAACCCTAAGCCTAACCCTAACCCTAGGCTACCCTTGACTGCTTCTGCCTCCAATAGATTTCCTAAGCACTAGTGTTTTAACGAACAGCTTAAAAAGAGAATCCTAAAGTGATTTCTTTATAATGGGTGTGTTCCTTATCTTATCCTAGTGTCTAAACTCTTCTCCATGGCTGGACCCCCAAATAATATTCCTTTACGTGCTAAGGGGTATCTAGAGAGTGGGATAGGTTTAATAACTACCCTAACCCTAACGCGTACCCTAACCCTAACCCCTACCCTAACCCTAACACGTACCCTAATCCTAACCCGTACCCTAAACCGAGCCCTAACCCTAACACTAACCCTAACCCTAACCCATACCCTACGCCGTACCCGAAACCCTCCCCGAACCCGTACCCTAAGCCGTACCCTAAGCCTCACCCTAAGCCTAACCTTATCCTAGGCTACCCTTGACTGCTTCTGCCTCCAATAGATTTCCTAAGCACTAGTGTTTTAAGGAACAGCTTAAAAAGAGAATCCTAATGTGATTTCTTTATAATGGGTGTGTTCCTTATCTTATCCTAGTGTCTAAACTCTTCTCCATGGCTGGACCCCCAAATAATATTCCTTTACGTGCTAAGGGGTATCTAGAGAGTGGGATAGGTTTAATAACTACCCTAACCCTAACGCGTACCCTAACCCTAACCCCTACCCTAACCCTAACACGTACCCTAATCCTAACCCGTACCCTAAACCGAGCCCTAACCCTAACAATAACCCTAACCCTAACCCTAACCCATACCCTACGCCGTACCCGAAACCCTCCCCGAACCCGTACCCTAAGCCGTACCCTAAGCCTAACCCTAAGCCTAACCCTAACGCTAGGTTACCCTTGACTGCTTCTGCCTCCAATAGATTTCCTAAGCACTAGTGTTTTAAGGAACAGCTTAAAAAGAGAATCCTAATGTGATTTCTTTATAATGGGTGTGTTCCTTATCTTATCCTAGTGTCTAAACTCTTCTCCATGGCTGGACCCTCAAATAATATTCCTTTACGTGCTAAGGGGTATCTAGAGAGTGGGATAGGTTTAATAACTACCCTAACCCTAACGCGTACCCTAACCCTAACCCCTACCCTAACCCTAACACGTACCCTAATACTAACCTGTACCCTAAACCGAGCCCTAACCCTAACACTAACCCTAACCCTAACCCATACTCTACGCCGTACCCGCACCCCTCCCCGAACCCGTACCCTAAGCCGTACCCTAAGCCTAACCCTAAGCCTAACCCTAACCCTAGGCTACCCTTGACTGCTTCTGCCTCCAATAGATTTCCTAAGCACTAGTGTTTTAAGGAACAGCTTAAAAAGAGAATCCTAATGTGATTTCTTTATAATGGGTGTGTTCCTTATCTTATCCTAGTGTCTAAACTCTTCTCCATGGCTGGACCCCCAAATAATATTCCTTTACGTGCTAAGGGGTATCTAGAGAGTGGGATAGGTTTAATAACTACCCTAACCCTAACGCATACCCTAACCCTAAACCCTACCCTAACCCTAACACGTACCCTAATCCTAACCCGTACCCTAAACCGAGCCCTAACCCTAACACTAACCCTAACCCTAACCCTAACCCATACCCTACGCCGTACCCGAACCCCTCCCCGAACCCATTCCCCAAGCCGTACCCTAAACCTAACCCTAAGCCTAACCCTAACCCTAGGCTACCCTTGACTGCTTCTGCCTCCAATAGATTTCCTAAGCACTAGTGTTTTAAGGAACAGCTTAAAAAGAGAATCCTAATGTGATTTCTTTATAATGGGTGTGTTCCTTATCTTATCCTAGTGTCTAAACTCTTCTCCATGGCTGCACCCCCAAATAATATTGCCTTACGTGCTAAGGGGTATCTAGAGAGTGGGATAGGTTTAATAACTACCCTAACCCTAATGCGTACTCTAACCCTAACCCCTAACCTAACACTAACACGTACCCTAATCCTAACCGTACCCTAAACCGAGCCCTAACCCTAACACTAACCCTAACCCTAACCCTAACCCATACCCTACGCCGTACCCGCACCCCTCCCCGAACCCGTAACCTAAGCCGTACCCTAAGCCTAACCCTAAGCCTAACCCTAACCCTAGGCTACCCTTGACTGCTTCTGCCTCCAATAGATTTCCTAAGCACTACTGTTTTAAGGAACAGCTTAAAAAGAGAATCCTAATGTGATTTCTTTATAATGGGTGTGTTCCTTATCTTATCCTAGTGTCTAAACTCTTCTCCATGGCTGCACCCCCAAATAATATTCCCTTACGTGCTAAGGGGTATCTAGAGAGTGGGATAGGTTTAATAACTACCCTAACCCTAACGCGTACCCTAACCCTAACCCCTACCCTAACCCTAACACGTACCCTAATCCTAACCTGTACCCTAAACCGAGGCCTAACCCTAACACTAACCCTAACCCTAACCCTAACCCATACCCTACGCCGTACCCGCACCCCTCCCCGAACCCGTACCCTAAGCCATACCCTAAACCTAACCCTAAGCCTAACCCTAACCCTAGGCTACCCTTGACTGCTTCTGCCTCCAATTGATTTCCTAAGCAGTAGTGTTTTAAGGAACAGCTTAAAAAGAGAATCCTAATGTGATTTCTTTATAATGGGTGTGTTCCTTATCTTATCCTAGTGTCTAAACTCTTCTCCATGGCTGGACCCCCAAATAATATTCCTTTACGTGCTAAGGGGGAACTAGAGAGTGGGATAGGTTTAATAACTACCCTAGCCCTAACGCGTATCCTAACCCTAACCCCTACCCTAACCCTAACACGTACCCTAATCCTAACCCGTACCCTAAACCGAGCCCTAACCCTAACACTAACCCAAACCCTAACCCTAACCCATACCCTACGCCATACACGAACACCTCCCCGAACCCATACCCCAAGCCGTACCCTAACCCTAACCCTAAGCCTAACCCTAACCCTAGGCTACCCTTGACTGCTTCTGCCTCCAATAGATTTCCTAAGCACTACTGTTTTAAGGAACAGCTTAAAAAGAGAATCCTAAAGTGATTTCTTTATAATGGGTGTATTCCTTATCTTATCCTAGTGTCTAAACTCTTCTCCATGGCTGCACCCCCAAATAATATTCCTTTACGTGCTAAGGGGTATCTAGAGAGTGGGATAGGTTTAATAACTACCCTAACCCTAACGCGTACCCTAACCCTAACCCCTACCCTAACCCTAACACGTACCCTAATCCTAACCCGTACCCTAAACCGAGCCCTAACCCTAACACTAACCCTAACCCTAACCCTAACCCATACCCTACGCCGTACCCGAAACCCTCCCTGAACTCGTACCCTAAGCCGTACCCTAAGCATAACCCTAAGCCTAACCCTAACCCTAGGCTACCCTTGACTGCTTCTGCCTCCAATAGATTTCCTAAGCACTAGTGTTTTAAGGAACAGCTTAAAAAGAGAATCCTAATGTGATTTCTTTATAATGGGTGTGTTCCTTATCTTATCCTAGTGTCTAAACTTTTCTCCATGGCTGGACCCTCAAATAATATTCCTTTACGTGCTAAGGGGTATCTAGAGATTGGGATAGGTTTAATAACTACCCTAACCCTAACGCGTACCCTAACCCTAACCCCTACCCTAACCCTAACACGTACCCTAATCCTAACCCGTACCCTAAACCGAGCCCTAACCCTAACACTAACCCTAACCCTAACCCTAACCCATACCCTACGCCGTACCCGCACCCCTCCCTGAACCCGTACCCTAAGCCGTACCCTAAGACTAACCCTAAGCCTAACCCTAACCCTAGGCTACCCTTGACTGCTTCTGCCTCCAATAGATTTCCTAAGCACTAGTGTTTTAACGAACAGCTTAAAAAGAGAATCCTAATGTGATTTCTTTATAATGGGTGTGTTCCTTATCTTATCCTAGTGTCTAAACTCTTCTCCATGGCTGGACCCCCAAATAATATTCCTTTACGTGCTAAGGGGTATCTAGAGAGTGGGATAGGTTTAATAACTACCCTAACCCTAACGCGTACCCTAACCCTAACCCCTACCCTAACCCTAACACGTACCCTAATCCTAACCCGTACCCTAAACCGAGCCCTAACCCTAACACTAACCCTAACCCTAACCCTAACCCATACCCTACGCCGTACCCGCACCCCTCCCCGAACCCGTACCCTAAGCCGTACCCTAAGCCTAACCCTAAGCCTAACCCTAACCCTAGGCTACCCTTGACTGCTTCTGCCTCCAATAGATTTCCTAAGCACTACTGTTTTAAGGAACAGCTTAAAAAGAGAATCCTAATGTGATTTCTTTATAATGGGTGTGTTCCTTATCTTATCCTAGTGTCTAAACTCTTCTCCATGGCTGCACCCCCAAATAATATTCCCTTACGTGCTAAGGGGTATCTAGAGAGTGGGATAGGTTTAATAACTACCCTAACCCTAACGCGTACCCTAACCCTAACCCCTACCCTAACCCTAACACGTACCCTAATCCTAACCTGTACCCTAAACCGAGCCCTAACCCTAACACTAACCCTAACCCTAACCCTAACCCATACCCTACGCCGTACCCGCACCCCTCCCCGAACTCGTACCCTAAGCCATACCCTAAACCTAACCCTAAGCCTAACCCTAACCCTAGGCTACCCTTGACTGCTTCTGCCTCCAATTGATTTCCTAAGCAGTAGTGTTTTAAGGAACAGCTTAAAAAGAGAATCCTAAAGTGATTTCTTTATAATGGGTGTGTTCCTTATCTTATCCTAGTGTCTAAACTCTTCTCCATGGCTGGACCCCCAAATAATATTCCTTTACGTGCTAAGGGGGAGCTAGAGAGTGGGATAGGTTTACTAACTACCCTAGCCCTAACGCGTAACCTAACCCTAACCCCTACCCTAACCCTAACACGTACCCTAATCCTAACCCGTACCCTAAACCGAGCCCTAACCCTAACACTAACCCAAACCCTAACCCTAACCCATACCCTACACCGTACACGAACACCTCCCCGAACCCATACCCCAAGCCGTACCCTAAACCTAACCCTAAGCCTAACCCTAACACTAGGCTACCCTTGACTGCTTCTGCCTCCAATAGATTTCCTAAGCACTAGTGTTTTAAGGAACAGCTTAAAAAGAGAATCCTAATGTGATTTCTTTATAATGGGTGTGTTCCTTATCTTATCCTAGTGTCTAAACTCTTCTCCATGGCTGCACCCCCAAATAATATTGCCTTACGTGCTAAGGGGTATCTAGAGAGTGGGATAGGTTTAATAACTACCCTAACCCTAATGCGTACTCTAACCCTAACCCCTAACCTAACACTAACACGTACCCTAATCCTAACCCGTACCCTAAACCGAGCCCTAACCCTAACACTAACACTAACCCTAACCCTAACCCATACCCTACGCCGTACCTGAACCCCTCCCCAAACCCGTACTCTAAGCCGTACCCTAAGCCTAACCCTAAGCCTAACCCTAACACTAGGCTACCCTTGACTGCTTCTGCCTCCAATAGATTTCCTAAGCACTAGTGTTTTAAGGAACAGCTTAAAAAGAGAATCCTAATGTGATTTCTTTATAATGGGTGTGTTCCTTATTTATCCTAGTGTCTAAATTCTTCTCCATGGCTGGAACCCCAAATAATATTCCTTTACGTGCTAAGGGGTATCTAGAGAGTGGGATAGGTTTACTAACTACCCTAACCCTAACGCGTACCCTAACCCTAACCCCTACCCTAACCCTAACACGTACCCTAATCCTAACCCGTACCCTAAACCGAGCCCTAACCCTAACACTAACCCTAACCCTAACCCTAACCCATACCCTACGCCGTACCCGAAACCCTCCCCGAACCCGTACCCTAAGCCGTACCCTAAGCCTAACCCTAAGCCTAACCCTAACCCTAGGCTACCCTTGACTGCTTCTGCCTCCAATAGATTTCCTAAGCACTAGTGTTTTAAGGAACAGCTTAAAAAGAGAATCCTAATGTGATTTCTTTATAATGGGTGTGTTCCTTATCTTATCCTATTGTCTAAACTCTTCTCCATGGCTGGACCCTCAAATAATATTCCTTTACGTGCTAAGGGGTATCTAGAGAGTGGGATAGGTTTAATAACTACCCTAACCCTAATGCATACCCTAACCCTAACCCCTACCCTAACCCTAACACGTACCCTAATCCTAACCCGTACCCTAAACCGAGCCCTAACCCTAACACTAACCCTAACCCTAACCCATACCCTACGCCGTACCCGCACCCCTCCCCGAACCCGTACCCTAAGCGGTACCCTAAGCCTAACCCTAAGCCTAACCCTAACCCTAGGCTACCCTTGACTGCTTCTGCCTCCAATAGATTTCCTAAGCACTAGTGTTTTAAGGAACAGCTTAAAAAGAGAATCCTAATGTGATTTCTTTATAATGGGTGTGTTCCTTATCTTATCCTAGTGTCTAAACTCTTCTCCATGGCTGGACCCCCAAATAATATTCCTTTACGTGCTAAGGGGTATCTAGAGAGTGGGATAGGTTTAATAACTACCCTAACCCTAACGCATACCCTAACCCTAACCCCTACCCTAACCCTAACACGTACCCTAATCCTAACCCGTACCCTAAACCGAGCCCTAACCCTAACACTAACCCTAACCCTAACCCTAACCCATACCCTACGCCGTACCCGAAACCCTCCCCGAACCCATTCCCCAAGCCGTACCCTAAACCTAACCCTAAGCCTAACCCTAACCCTAGGCTACCCTTGACTGCTTCTGCCTCCAATAGATTTCCTAAGCACTAGTGTTTTAAGGAACAGCTTAAAAAGAGAATCCTAATGTGATTTCTTTATAATGGGTGTGTTCCTTATCTTATCCTAGTGTCTAAACTCTTCTCCATGGCTGCACCCCCAAATAATATTGCCTTACGTGCTAAGGGGTATCTAGAGAGTGGGATAGGTTTAATAACTACCCTAACCCTAATGCGTACTCTAACCCTAACCTCTACCCTAACACTAACACGTACCCTAATCCTAACCCGTACCCTAAACCGAGCCCTAACCCTAACACTAACACTAACCCTAACCCTAACCCATACCCTACGCCGTACCTGAACCCCTCCCCAAACCCGTACTCTAAGTGGTACCCTAAGCCTAACCCTAAGCCTAACACTAACCCTAGGCTACCCTTGACTGCTTCTGCCTCCAATAGATTTCCTAAGCACTAGTGTTTTAAGCAACAGCTTAAAAAGAGAATCCTAATGTGATTTCTTTATAATGGGTGTGTTCCTTATCTTATCCTAGTGTCTAAATTCTTCTCCATGGCTGGAACCCCAAATAATATTCCTTTACGTGCTAAGGGGTATCTAGAGAGTGGGATAGGTTTACTAACTACCCTAACCCTAACGCGTACCCTAACCCTAACCCCTACCCTAAACCTAACACGTACCCTAATCCTAACCGTACCCTAAACCGAGCCCTAACCCTAACACTAACCCTAACCCTAACCCTAACCCATACCCTACGCCGTACCCGCACCCCTCCCCGAACCCGTACCCTAAGCCGTACCCTAAGCCTAACCCTAAGCCTAACACTAACCCTAGGCTACCCTTGACTGCTTCTGCCTCCAATAGATTTCCTAAGCACTAGTGTTTTAAGGAACAGCTTAAAAAGAGAATCCTAATGTGATTTCTTTATAATGGGTGTGTTCCTTATCTTATCCTAGTGTCTAAACTCTTCTCCATGGCTGGACCCCCAAATAATATTCCTTTACGTGCTAAGGGGTATCTAGAGAGTGGGATAGGTTTAATAACTACCCTAACCCTAACGCATACCCTAACCCTAACCCCTACCCTAAACCTAACACGTACCCTAATCCTAACCGTACCCTAACCCGAGCCCTAACCCTAACACTAACCCTAACCCTAACCCTAACCCATACCCTACGCCGTACCCGCACCCCTCCCCGAACCCGTAACCTAAGCCGTACCCTAAGCCTAACCCTAAGCCTAACCCTAACCCTAGGCTACCCTTGACTGCTTCTGCCTCCAATAGATTTCCTAAGCACTACTGTTTTAAGGAACAGCTTAAAAAGAGAATCCTAATGTGATTTCTTTATAATGGGTGTGTTCCTTATCTTATCCTAGTGTCTAAACTCTTCTCCATGGCTGCACCCCCAAATAATATTCCCTTACGTGCTAAGGGGTATCTAGAGAGTGGGATAGGTTTAATAACTACCCTAACCCTAACGCGTACCCTAACCCTAACCCCTACCCTAACCCTAACACGTACCCTAATCCTAACCTGTACCCTAAACCGAGGCCTAACCCTAACACTAACCCTAACCCTAACCCTAACCCATACCCTACGCCGTACCCGAAACCCTCCCCGAACCCGTACCCTAAGCCATACCCTAAACCTAACCCTAAGCCTAACCCTAACCCTAGGCTACCCTTGACTGCTTCTGCCTCCAATAGATTTCCTAAGCACTACTGTTTTAAGGAACAGCTTAAAAAGAGAATCCTAATGTGATTTCTTTATAATGGGTGTGTTCCTTATCTTATCCTAGTGTCTAAACTCTTCTCCATGGCTGCACCCCCAAATAATATTCCCTTACGTGCTAAGGGGTATCTAGAGAGTGGGATAGGTTTAATAACTACCCTAACCCTAACACGTACCCTAACCCTAAACCCTACCCTAACCCTAACACGTACCCTAATCCTATCCTGTACCCTAAACCGAGGCCTAACCCTAACACTAACCCTAACCCTAACCCTAACACATACCCTACGCCGTACCCGAAACCCTCCCCGAACCCGTACCCTAAGCCATACCCTAAACCTAACCCTAAGCCTAACCCTAACCCTAGGCTACCCTTGACTGCTTCTGCCTCCAATTGATTTCCTAAGCAGTAGTGTTTTAAGGAACAGCTTAAAAAGAGAATCCTAATGTGATTTCTTTATAATGGGTGTGTTCCTTATCTTATCCTAGTGTCTAAACTCTTCTCCATGGCTGGACCCCCAAATAATATTCCTTTACGTGCTAAGGGGGAGCTAGAGAGTGGGATAGGTTTACTAACTACCCTAGCCCTAACGCGTAACCTAACCCTAACCCCTACCCTAAACCTAACACGTTCCCTAATCCTAACCCGTACCCTAAACCGAGCCCTAACCCTAACACTAACCCTAACCCAAACCCTAACCCATACCCTACGCCGTACACGAACACCTCCCCGAACCCATACCCCAAGCCGTACCCTAACCCTAACCCTAAGCCTAACCCTAACCCTAGGCTACCCTTGACTGCTTCTGCCTCCAATAGATTTCCTAAGCACTACTGTTTTAAGGAACAGCTTAAAAAGAGAATCCTAAAGTGATTTCTTTATAATGGGTGTGTTCCTTATCTTATCCTAGTGTCTAAACTCTTCTCCATGGCTGGACCCCCAAATAATATTCCTTTACGTGCTAAGGGGTATCTAGAGAGTGGGATAGGTTTAATAACTACCCTAACCCTAACGCGTACCCTAACCCTAACCCCTACCCTAACCCTAACACGTACCCTAATCCTAACCCGTACCCTAAACCGAGCCCTAACCCTAACACTAACCCTAACCCTAACCCTAACCCATACCCTACGCCGTACCCGAAACCCTCCCCGAACTCGTACCCTAAGCCGTACCCTAAGCCTAACCCTAAGCCTAACCCTAACCCTAGGCTACCCTTGACTGCTTCTGCCTCCAATAGATTTCCTAAGCACTAGTGTTTTAAGGAACAGCTTAAAAAGAGAATCCTAATGTGATTTCTTTATAATGGGTGTATTCCTTATCTTATCCTAGTGTCTAAACTTTTCTCCATGGCTGGACCCTCAAATAATATTCCTTTACGTGCTAAGGGGTATCTAGAGATTGGGATAGGTTTAATAACTACCCTAACCCTAACGCGTACCCTAACCCTAACCCCTACCCTAACCCTAACACGTACCCTAATCCTAACCCGTACCCTAAACCGAGCCCTAACCCTAACACTAACCCTAACCCTAACCCTAACCCATACCCTACGCCGTACCCGCACCCCTCCCTGAACCCGTACCCTAAGCCGTACCCTAAGCCTAACCCTAAGCCTAACCCTAACCCTAGGCTACCCTTGACTGCTTCTGCCTCCAATAGATTTCCTAAGCACTAGTGTTTTAACGAACAGCTTAAAAAGAGAATCCTAAAGTGATTTCTTTATAATGGGTGTGTTCCTTATCTTATCCTAGTGTCTAAACTCTTCTCCATGGCTGGACCCCCAAATAATATTCCTTTACGTGCTAAGGGGTATCTAGAGAGTGGGATAGGTTTAATAACTACCCTAACCCTAACGCGTACCCTAACCCTAACCCCTACCCTAACCCTAACACGTACCCTAATCCTAACCCGTACCCTAAACCGAGCCCTAACCCTAACACTAACCCTAACCCTAACCCATACCCTACGCCGTACCCGAAACCCTCCCCGAACCCGTACCCTAAGCCGTACCCTAAGCCTCACCCTAAGCCTAACCTTATCCTAGGCTACCCTTGACTGCTTCTGCCTCCAATAGATTTCCTAAGCACTAGTGTTTTAAGGAACAGCTTAAAAAGAGAATCCTAATGTGATTTCTTTATAATGGGTGTGTTCCTTATCTTATCCTAGTGTCTAAACTCTTCTCCATGGCTGCACCCCCAAATAATATTGCTTTACGTGCTAAGGGGTATCTAGAGAGTGGGATAGGTTTAATAACTACCCTAAACCTAATGCGTACTCTAACCCTAACCCCTACCCTAACACTAACACGTACCCTAATCCTAACCCGTACCCTAAACCGAGCCCTAACCCTAACACTAACACTAACCCTAACCCTAACCCATACCCTATGCCGTACCTGAACCCCTCCCCAAACCCGTACCCTAAGCCGTACCCTAAGCCTAACCCTAAGCCTAACACTAACCCTAGGCTACCCTTGACTGCTTCTGCCTCCAATAGATTTCCTAAGCACTAGTGTTTTAAGCAACAGCTTAAAAAGAGAATCCTAATGTGATTTCTTTATAATGGGTGTGTTCCTTATCTTATCCTAGTGTCTAAATTCTTCTCCATGGCTGGAACCCCAAATAATATTCCTTTACGTGCTAAGGGGTATCTAGAGAGTGGGATAGGTTTACTAACTACCCTAACCCTAACGCGTACCCTAACCCTAACCCCTACCCTAACCCTAACACGTACCCTAATCCTAACCCGTACCCTAAACCGAGCCCTAACCCTAACAATAACCCTAACCCTAACCCTAACCCATACCCTACGCCGTACCCGAAACCCTCCCCGATCCCGTACCCTAAGCCGTACCCTAAGCCTAACCCTAAGCCTAACCCTAACCCTAGGTTACCCTTGACTGCTTCTGCCTCCAATAGATTTCCTAAGCACTAGTGTTTTAAGGAACAGCTTAAAAAGAGAATCCTAATGTGATTTCTTTATAATGGGTGTGTTCCTTATCTTATCCTAGTGTCTAAACTCTTCTCCATGGCTGGACCCTCAAATAATATTCCTTTACGTGCTAAGGGGTATCTAGAGAGTGGGATAGGTTTAATAACTACCCTAACCCTAACGCGTACCCTAACCCTAACCCCTACCCTAACCCTAACACGTACCCTAATCCTAACCCGTACCCTAAACCGAGCCCTAACCCTAACACTAACCCTAACCCTAACCCTAACCCATACCCTACGCCGTACCCGCACCCCTCCCTGAACCCGTACCCTAAGCCGTACCCTAAGCCTAACCCTAAGCCTAACCCTAACCCTAGGCTACCCTTGACTGCTTCTGCCTCCAATAGATTTCCTAAGCACTAGTGTTTTAACGAACAGCTTAAAAAGAGAATCCTAAAGTGATTTCTTTATAATGGGTGTGTTCCTTATCTTATCCTAGTGTCTAAACTCTTCTCCATGGCTGGACCCCCAAATAATATTCCTTTACGTGCTAAGGGGTATCTAGAGAGTGGGATAGGTTTAATAACTACCCTAACCCTAACGCGTACCCTAACCCTAACCCCTACCCTAACCCTAACACGTACCCTAATCCTAACCCGTACCCTAAACCGAGCCCTAACCCTAACACTAACCCTAACCCTAACCCATACCCTACGCCGTACCCGAAACCCTCCCCGAACCCGTACCCTAAGCCGTACCCTAAGCCTCACCCTAAGCCTAACCTTATCCTAGGCTACCCTTGACTGCTTCTGCCTCCAATAGATTTCCTAAGCACTAGTGTTTTAAGGAACAGCTTAAAAAGAGAATCCTAATGTGATTTCTTTATAATGGGTGTGTTCCTTATCTTATCCTAGTGTCTAAACTCTTCTCCATGGCTGGACCCCCAAATAATATTCCTTTACGTGCTAAGGGGTATCTAGAGAGTGGGATAGGTTTAATAACTACCCTAACCCTAACGCGTACCCTAACCCTAACCCCTACCCTAACCCTAACACGTACCCTAATCCTAACCCGTACCCTAAACCGAGCCCTAACCCTAACAATAACCCTAACCCTAACCCTAACCCATACCCTACGCCGTACCCGAAACCCTCCCCGAACCCGTACCCTAAGCCGTACCCTAAGCCTAACCCTAAGCCTAACCCTAACGCTAGGTTACCCTTGACTGCTTCTGCCTCCAATAGATTTCCTAAGCACTAGTGTTTTAAGGAACAGCTTAAAAAGAGAATCCTAATGTGATTTCTTTATAATGGGTGTGTTCCTTATCTTATCCTAGTGTCTAAACTCTTCTCCATGGCTGGACCCTCAAATAATATTCCTTTACGTGCTAAGGGGTATCTAGAGAGTGGGATAGGTTTAATAACTACCCTAACCCTAACGCGTACCCTAACCCTAACCCCTACCCTAACCCTAACACGTACCCTAATACTAACCTGTACCCTAAACCGAGCCCTAACCCTAACACTAACCCTAACCCTAACCCATACTCTACGCCGTACCCGCACCCCTCCCCGAACCCGTACCCTAAGCCGTACCCTAAGCCTAACCCTAAGCCTAACCCTAACCCTAGGCTACCCTTGACTGCTTCTGCCTCCAATAGATTTCCTAAGCACTAGTGTTTTAAGGAACAGCTTAAAAAGAGAATCCTAATGTGATTTCTTTATAATGGGTGTGTTCCTTATCTTATCCTAGTGTCTAAACTCTTCTCCATGGCTGGACCCCCAAATAATATTCCTTTACGTGCTAAGGGGTATCTAGAGAGTGGGATAGGTTTAATAACTACCCTAACCCTAACGCATACCCTAACCCTAAACCCTACCCTAACCCTAACACGTACCCTAATCCTAACCCGTACCCTAAACCGAGCCCTAACCCTAACACTAACCCTAACCCTAACCCTAACCCATACCCTACGCCGTACCCGAACCCCTCCCCGAACCCATTCCCCAAGCCGTACCCTAAACCTAACCCTAAGCCTAACCCTAACCCTAGGCTACCCTTGACTGCTTCTGCCTCCAATAGATTTCCTAAGCACTAGTGTTTTAAGGAACAGCTTAAAAAGAGAATCCTAATGTGATTTCTTTATAATGGGTGTGTTCCTTATCTTATCCTAGTGTCTAAACTCTTCTCCATGGCTGCACCCCCAAATAATATTGCCTTACGTGCTAAGGGGTATCTAGAGAGTGGGATAGGTTTAATAACTACCCTAACCCTAATGCGTACTCTAACCCTAACCCCTAACCTAACACTAACACGTACCCTAATCCTAACCGTACCCTAAACCGAGCCCTAACCCTAACACTAACCCTAACCCTAACCCTAACCCATACCCTACGCCGTACCCGCACCCCTCCCCGAACCCGTAACCTAAGCCGTACCCTAAGCCTAACCCTAAGCCTAACCCTAACCCTAGGCTACCCTTGACTGCTTCTGCCTCCAATAGATTTCCTAAGCACTACTGTTTTAAGGAACAGCTTAAAAAGAGAATCCTAATGTGATTTCTTTATAATGGGTGTGTTCCTTATCTTATCCTAGTGTCTAAACTCTTCTCCATGGCTGCACCCCCAAATAATATTCCCTTACGTGCTAAGGGGTATCTAGAGAGTGGGATAGGTTTAATAACTACCCTAACCCTAACGCGTACCCTAACCCTAACCCCTACCCTAACCCTAACACGTACCCTAATCCTAACCTGTACCCTAAACCGAGGCCTAACCCTAACACTAACCCTAACCCTAATCCTAACCCATACCCTACGCCGTACCCGCACCCCTCCCCGAACCCGTACCCTAAGCCATACCCTAAACCTAACCCTAAGCCTAACCCTAACCCTAGGCTACCCTTGACTGCTTCTGCCTCCAATTGATTTCCTAAGCAGTAGTGTTTTAAGGAGCAGCTTAAAAAGAGAATCCTAATGTGATTTCTTTATAATGGGTGTGTTCCTTATCTTATCCTAGTGTCTAAACTCTTCTCCATGGCTGGACCCCCAAATAATATTCCTTTACGTGCTAAGGGGGAACTAGAGAGTGGGATAGGTTTAATAACTACCCTAGCCCTAACGCGTATCCTAACCCTAACCCCTACCCTAACCCTAACACGTACCCTAATCCTAACCCGTACCCTAAACCGAGCCCTAACCCTAACACTAACCCAAACCCTAACCCTAACCCATACCCTACGCCATACACGAACACCTCCCCGAACCCATACCCCAAGCCGTACCCTAACCCTAACCCTAAGCCTAACCCTAACCCTAGGCTACCCTTGACTGCTTCTGCCTCCAATAGATTTCCTAAGCACTACTGTTTTAAGGAACAGCTTAAAAAGAGAATCCTAAAGTGATTTCTTTATAATGGGTGTATTCCTTATCTTATCCTAGTGTCTAAACTCTTCTCCATGGCTGCACCCCCAAATAATATTCCTTTACGTGCTAAGGGGTATCTAGAGAGTGGGATAGGTTTAATAACTACCCTAACCCTAACGCGTACCCTAACCCTAACCCCTACCCTAACCCTAACACGTACCCTAATCCTAACCCGTACCCTAAACCGAGCCCTAACCCTAACACTAACCCTAACCCTAACCCTAACCCATACCCTACGCCGTACCCGAAACCCTCCCTGAACTCGTACCCTAAGCCGTACCCTAAGCATAACCCTAAGCCTAACCCTAACCCTAGGCTACCCTTGACTGCTTCTGCCTCCAATAGATTTCCTAAGCACTAGTGTTTTAAGGAACAGCTTAAAAAGAGAATCCTAATGTGATTTCTTTATAATGGGTGTGTTCCTTATCTTATCCTAGTGTCTAAACTTTTCTCCATGGCTGGACCCTCAAATAATATTCCTTTACGTGCTAAGGGGTATCTAGAGATTGGGATAGGTTTAATAACTACCCTAACCCTAACGCGTACCCTAACCCTAACCCCTACCCTAACCCTAACACGTACCCTAATCCTAACCCGTACCCTAAACCGAGCCCTAACCCTAACACTAACCCTAACCCTAACCCTAACCCATACCCTACGCCGTACCCGCACCCCTCCCTGAACCCGTACCCTAAGCCGTACCCTAAGACTAACCCTAAGCCTAACCCTAACCCTAGGCTACCCTTGACTGCTTCTGCCTCCAATAGATTTCCTAAGCACTAGTGTTTTAACGAACAGCTTAAAAAGAGAATCCTAATGTGATTTCTTTATAATGGGTGTGTTCCTTATCTTATCCTAGTGTCTAAACTCTTCTCCATGGCTGGACCCCCAAATAATATTCCTTTACGTGCTAAGGGGTATCTAGAGAGTGGGATAGGTTTAATAACTACCCTAACCCTAACGCGTACCCTAACCCTAACCCCTACCCTAACCCTAACACGTACCCTAATCCTAACCCGTACCCTAAACCGAGCCCTAACCCTAACACTAACCCTAACCCTAACCCTAACCCATACCCTACGCCGTACCCGCACCCCTCCCCGAACCCGTACCCTAAGCCGTACCCTAAGCCTAACCCTAAGCCTATCCCTAACCCTAGGCTACCCTTGACTGCTTCTGCCTCCAATAGATTTCCTAAGCACTACTGTTTTAAGGAACAGCTTAAAAAGAGAATCCTAATGTGATTTCTTTATAATGGGTGTGTTCCTTATCTTATCCTAGTGTCTAAACTCTTCTCCATGGCTGCACCCCCAAATAATATTCCCTTACGTGCTAAGGGGTATCTAGAGAGTGGGATAGGTTTAATAACTACCCTAACCCTAACGCGTACCCTAACCCTAACCCCTACCCTAACCCTAACACGTACCCTAATCCTAACCTGTACCCTAAACCGAGCCCTAACCCTAACACTAACCCTAACCCTAACCCTAACCCATACCCTACGCCGTACCCGCACCCCTCCCCGAACTCGTACCCTAAGCCATACCCTAAACCTAACCCTAAGCCTAACCCTAACCCTAGGCTACCCTTGACTGCTTCTGCCTCCAATTGATTTCCTAAGCAGTAGTGTTTTAAGGAACAGCTTAAAAAGAGAATCCTAAAGTGATTTCTTTATAATGGGTGTGTTCCTTATCTTATCCTAGTGTCTAAACTCTTCTCCATGGCTGGACCCCCAAATAATATTCCTTTACGTGCTAAGGGGGAGCTAGAGAGTGGGATAGGTTTACTAACTACCCTAGCCCTAACGCGTAACCTAACCCTAACCCCTACCCTAACCCTAACACGTACCCTAATCCTAACCCGTACCCTAAACCGAGCCCTAACCCTAACACTAACCCAAACCCTAACCCTAACCCATACCCTACACCGTACACGAACACCTCCCCGAACCCATACCCCAAGCCGTACCCTAAACCTAACCCTAAGCCTAACCCTAACACTAGGCTACCCTTGACTGCTTCTGCCTCCAATAGATTTCCTAAGCACTAGTGTTTTAAGGAACAGCTTAAAAAGAGAATCCTAATGTGATTTCTTTATAATGGGTGTGTTCCTTATCTTATCCTAGTGTCTAAACTCTTCTCCATGGCTGCACCCCCAAATAATATTGCCTTACGTGCTAAGGGGTATCTAGAGAGTGGGATAGGTTTAATAACTACCCTAACCCTAATGCGTACTCTAACCCTAACCCCTAACCTAACACTAACACGTACCCTAATCCTAACCCGTACCCTAAACCGAGCCCTAACCCTAACACTAACACTAACCCTAACCCTAACCCATACCCTACGCCGTACCTGAACCCCTCCCCAAACCCGTACTCTAAGCCGTACCCTAAGCCTAACCCTAAGCCTAACCCTAACACTAGGCTACCCTTGACTGCTTCTGCCTCCAATAGATTTCCTAAGCACTAGTGTTTTAAGGAACAGCTTAAAAAGAGAATCCTAATGTGATTTCTTTATAATGGGTGTGTTCCTTATTTATCCTAGTGTCTAAATTCTTCTCCATGGCTGGAACCCCAAATAATATTCCTTTACGTGCTAAGGGGTATCTAGAGAGTGGGATAGGTTTACTAACTACCCTAACCCTAACGCGTACCCTAACCCTAACCCCTACCCTAACCCTAACACGTACCCTAATCCTAACCCGTACCCTAAACCGAGCCCTAACCCTAACACTAACCCTAACCCTAACCCTAACCCATACCCTACGCCGTACCCGAAACCCTCCCCGAACCCGTACCCTAAGCCGTACCCTAAGCCTAACCCTAAGCCTAACCCTAACCCTAGGCTACCCTTGACTGCTTCTGCCTCCAATAGATTTCCTAAGCACTAGTGTTTTAAGGAACAGCTTAAAAAGAGAATCCTAATGTGATTTCTTTATAATGGGTGTGTTCCTTATCTTATCCTATTGTCTAAACTCTTCTCCATGGCTGGACCCTCAAATAATATTCCTTTACGTGCTAAGGGGTATCTAGAGAGTGGGATAGGTTTAATAACTACCCTAACCCTAATGCATACCCTAACCCTAACCCCTACCCTAACCCTAACACGTACCCTAATCCTAACCCGTACCCTAAACCGAGCCCTAACCCTAACACTAACCCTAACCCTAACCCTAACCCATACCCTATGCCGTACCCGAACCCCTCCCCGAACCCATTCCCCAAGCCGTACCCTAAACATAACCCTAAGCCTAACCCTAACCCTAGGCTACCCTTGACTGCTTCTGCCTCCAATAGATTTCCTAAGCACTAGTGTTTTAAGGAACAGCTTAAAAAGAGAATCCTAATGTGATTTCTTTATAATGGGTGTGTTCCTTATCTTATCCTAGTGTCTAAACTCTTCTCCATGGCTGCACCCCCAAATAATATTGCCTTACGTGCTAAGGGGTATCTAGAGAGTGGGATAGGTTTAATAACTACCCTAACCCTAATGCGTACTCTAACCCTAACCCCTAACCTAACACTAACACGTACCCTAATCGTAACCCGTACACTAAACCGAGCCCTAACCCTAACACTAACACTAACCCTAACCCTAACCCATACCCTACGCCGTACCCGCACCCCTCCCTGAACCCGTACCCTAAGCCGTACCCTAAGACTAACCCTAAGCCTAACCCTAACCCTAGGCTACCCTTGACTGCTTCTGCCTCCAATAGATTTCCTAAGCACTAGTGTTTTAACGAACAGCTTAAAAAGAGAATCCTAAAGTGATTTCTTTATAATGGGTGTGTTCCTTATCTTATCCTAGTGTCTAAACTCTTCTCCATGGCTGCACCCCCAAATAATATTCCCTTACGTGCTAAGGGGTATCTAGAGAGTGGGATAGGTTTAATAACTACCCTAACCCTAACGCGTACCCTAACCCTAACCCCTACCCTAACCCTAACACGTACCCTAATCCTAACCTGTACCCTAAACCGAGCCCTAACCCTAACACTAACCCTAACCCTAACCCTAACCCATACCCTATGCCGTACCCGAACCCCTCCCCGAACTCGTACCCTAAGCCATACCCTAAACCTAACCCTAAGCCTAACCCTAACCCTAGGCTACCCTTGACTGCTTCTGCCTCCAATTGATTTCCTAAGCAGTAGTGTTTTAAGGAACAGCTTAAAAAGAGAATCCTAAAGTGATTTCTTTATAATGGGTGTGTTCCTTATCTTATCCTAGTGTCTAAACTCTTCTCCATGGCTGGACCCCCAAATAATATTCCTTTACGTGCTAAGGGGGAGCTAGAGAGTGGGATAGGTTTACTAACTACCCTAGCCCTAACGCGTAACCTAACCCTAACCCCTACCCTAACCCTAACACGTACCCTAATCCTAACCCGTACCCTAAACCGAGCCCTAACCCTAACACTAACCCAAACCCTAACCCTAACCCATACCCTACGCCGTACACGAACACCTCCCCGAACCCATACCCCAAGCCGTACCCTAAACCTAACCCTAAGCCTAACCCTAACACTAGGCTACCCTTGACTGCTTCTGCCTCCAATAGATTTCCTAAGCACTAGTGTTTTAAGGAACAGCTTAAAAAGAGAATCCTAATGTGATTTCTTTATAATGGGTGTGTTCCTTATCTTATCCTAGTGTCTAAACTCTTCTCCATGGCTGCACCCCCAAATAATATTGCCTTACGTGCTAAGGGGTATCTAGAGAGTGGGATAGGTTTAATAACTACCCTAACCCTAATGCGTACTCTAACCCTAACCCCTAACCTAACACTAAGACGTACCCTAATCCTAACCCGTACCCTAAACCGAGCCCTAACCCTAACACTAACACTAACCCTAACCCTAACCCATACCCTACGCCGTACCTGAACCCCTCCCCAAACCCGTACCGAAAGCCGTACCCTAAGCCTAACCCTAAACCTAACACTAACGCTAGGCTACCCTTGACTGCTTCTGCCTCCAATAGATTTCCTAAGCACTAGTGTTTTAAGGAACAGCTTAAAAAGAGAATCCTAATGTGATTTCTTTATAATGGGTGTGTTCCTTATCTTATCCTAGTGTCTAAACTCTTCTCCATGGCTGGACCCCCAAATAATATTCCTTTACGTGCTAAGGGGTATCTAGAGAGTGGGATAGGTTTAATAACTACCCTAACCCTAACGCATACCCTAACCCTAACCCCTACCCTAACCCTAACACGTACCCTAATCCTAACCCGTACCCTAAACCGAGCCCTAACCCTAACACTAACCCTAACCATAACCCTAACCCATACCCTACGCCGTACCCGAACCCCTCCTCGAACCCATTCCCCAAGCCGTACCCTAAACCTAACCCTAAGCCTAACCCTAACCCTAGGCTACCCTTGACTGCTTCTGCCTCCAATAGATTTCCTAAGCACTAGTGTTTTAAGGAACAGCTTAAAAAGAGAATCCTAATGTGATTTCTTTATAATGGGTGTGTTCCTTATCTTATCCTAGTGTCTAAACTCTTCTCCATGGCTGCACCCCCAAATAATATTGCCTTACGTGCTAAGGGGTATCTAGAGAGTGGGATAGGTTTAATAACTACCCTAAACCTAATGCGTACTCTAACCCTAACCCCTACCCTAACACTAACACGTACCCTAATCCTAACCCGTACCCTAAACCGAGCCCTAACCCTAACACTAACACTAACCCTAACCCTAACCCATACCCTACGCCGTACCTGAACCCCTCCCCAAACCCGTACTCTAAGCCGTACCCTAAGCCTAACCCTAAGCCTAACACTAACCCTAGGCTACCCTTGACTGCTTCTGCCTCCAATAGATTTCCTAAGCACTAGTGTTTTAAGCAACAGCTTAAAAAGAGAATCCTAATGTGATTTCTTTATAATGGGTGTGTTCCTTATCTTATCCTAGTGTCTAAATTCTTCTCCATGGCTGGAACCCCAAATAATATTCCTTTACGTGCTAAGGGGTATCTAGAGAGTGGGATAGGTTTACTAACTACCCTAACCCTAACGCGTACCCTAACCCTAACCCCTACCCTAAACCTAACACGTACCCTAATCCTAACCGTACCCTAAACCGAGCCCTAACCCTAACACTAACCCTAACCCTAACCCTAACCCATACCCTACGCCGTACCCGCACCCCTCCCCGAACCCGTACCCTAAGCCGTACCCTAAGCCTAACCCTAAGCCTAACCCTAACCCTAGGCTACCCTTGACTGCTTCTGCCTCCAATAGATTTCCTAAGCACTAGTGTTTTAAGGAACAGCTTAAAAAGAGAATCCTAAAGTGATTTCTTTATAATGGGTGTGTTCCTTATCTTATCCTAGTGTCTAAACTCTTCTCCATGGCTGGACCCCCAAATAATATTCCTTTACGTGCTAAGGGGTATCTAGAGAGTGGGATAGGTTTAATAACTACCCTAACCCTAACGCGTACCGTAACCCTAACCCCTACCCTAACCCTAACACGTACCCTAATCCTAACCCGTACCCTAAACCGAGCCCTAACCCTAACACTAACCCTAACCCTAACCCATACACTACGCCGTACCCGAAACCCTCCCCGAACCCGTACCCTAAGCCGTACCCTAAGCCTCACCCTAAGCCTAACCTTATCCTAGGCTACCCTTGACTGCTTCTGCCTCCAATAGATTTCCTAAGCACTAGTGTTTTAAGGAACAGCTTAAAAAGAGAATCCTAATGTGATTTCTTTATAATGGGTGTGTTCCTTATCTTATCCTAGTGTCTAAACTCTTCTCCATGGCTGGACCCCCAAATAATATTCCTTTACGTGCTAAGGGGTATCTAGAGAGTGGGATAGGTTTAATAACTACCCTAACCCTAACGCGTACCCTAACCCTAACCCCTACCCTAACCCTAACACGTACCCTAATCCTAACCCGTACCCTAAACCGAGCCCTAACCCTAACAATAACCCTAACCCTAACCCTAACCCATACCCTACGCCGTACCCGAAACCCTCCCCGAACCCGTACCCTAAGCCGTACCCTAAGCCTAACCCTAAGCCTAACCCTAACGCTAGGTTACCCTTGACTGCTTCTGCCTCCAATAGATTTCCTAAGCACTAGTGTTTTAAGGAACAGCTTAAAAAGAGAATCCTAATGTGATTTCTTTATAATGGGTGTGTTCCTTATCTTATCCTAGTGTCTAAACTCTTCTCCATGGCTGGACCCTCAAATAATATTCCTTTACGTGCTAAGGGGTATCTAGAGAGTGGGATAGGTTTAATAACTACCCTAACCCTAACGCGTACCCTAACCCTAACCCCTACCCTAACCCTAACACGTACCCTAATACTAACCTGTACCCTAAACCGAGCCCTAACCCTAACACTAACCCTAACCCTAACCCATACTCTACGCCGTACCCGCACCCCTCCCCGAACCCGTACCCTAAGCCGTACCCTAAGCCTAACCCTAAGCCTAACCCTAACCCTAGGCTACCCTTGACTGCTTCTGCCTCCAATAGATTTCCTAAGCACTAGTGTTTTAAGGAACAGCTTAAAAAGAGAATCCTAATGTGATTTCTTTATAATGGGTGTGTTCCTTATCTTATCCTAGTGTCTAAACTCTTCTCCATGGCTGGACCCCCAAATAATATTCCTTTACGTGCTAAGGGGTATCTAGAGAGTGGGATAGGTTTAATAACTACCCTAACCCTAACGCATACCCTAACCCTAAACCCTACCCTAACCCTAACACGTACCCTAATCCTAACCCGTACCCTAAACCGAGCCCTAACCCTAACACTAACCCTAACCCTAACCCTAACCCATACCCTACGCCGTACCCGAACCCCTCCCCGAACCCATTCCCCAAGCCGTACCCTAAACCTAACCCTAAGCCTAACCCTAACCCTAGGCTACCCTTGACTGCTTCTGCCTCCAATAGATTTCCTAAGCACTAGTGTTTTAAGGAACAGCTTAAAAAGAGAATCCTAATGTGATTTCTTTATAATGGGTGTGTTCCTTATCTTATCCTAGTGTCTAAACTCTTCTCCATGGCTGCACCCCCAAATAATATTGCCTTACGTGCTAAGGGGTATCTAGAGAGTGGGATAGGTTTAATAACTACCCTAACCCTAATGCGTACTCTAACCCTAACCCCTAACCTAACACTAACACGTACCCTAATCCTAACCGTACCCTAAACCGAGCCCTAACCCTAACACTAACCCTAACCCTAACCCTAACCCATACCCTACGCCGTACCCGCACCCCTCCCCGAACCCGTAACCTAAGCCGTACCCTAAGCCTAACCCTAAGCCTAACCCTAACCCTAGGCTACCCTTGACTGCTTCTGCCTCCAATAGATTTCCTAAGCACTACTGTTTTAAGGAACAGCTTAAAAAGAGAATCCTAATGTGATTTCTTTATAATGGGTGTGTTCCTTATCTTATCCTAGTGTCTAAACTCTTCTCCATGGCTGCACCCCCAAATAATATTCCCTTACGTGCTAAGGGGTATCTAGAGAGTGGGATAGGTTTAATAACTACCCTAACCCTAACGCGTACCCTAACCCTAACCCCTACCCTAACCCTAACACGTACCCTAATCCTAACCTGTACCCTAAACCGAGGCCTAACCCTAACACTAACCCTAACCCTAACCCTAACCCATACCCTACGCCGTACCCGCACCCCTCCCCGAACCCGTACCCTAAGCCATACCCTAAACCTAACCCTAAGCCTAACCCTAACCCTAGGCTACCCTTGACTGCTTCTGCCTCCAATTGATTTCCTAAGCAGTAGTGTTTTAAGGAACAGCTTAAAAAGAGAATCCTAATGTGATTTCTTTATAATGGGTGTGTTCCTTATCTTATCCTAGTGTCTAAACTCTTCTCCATGGCTGGACCCCCAAATAATATTCCTTTACGTGCTAAGGGGGAGCTAGAGAGTGGGATAGGTTTACTAACTACCCTAGCCCTAACGCGTATCCTAACCCTAACCCCTACCCTAACCATAACACGTACCCTAATCCTAACCCGTACCCTAAACCGAGCCCTAACCCTAACACTAACCCAAACCCTAACCCTAACCCATACCCTACGCCGTACACGAACACCTCCCCGAACCCATACCCCAAGCCGTACCCTAACCCTAACCCTAAGCCTAACCCTAACCCTAGGCTACCCTTGACTGCTTCTGCCTCCAATAGATTTCCTAAGCACTACTGTTTTAAGGAACAGCTTAAAAAGAGAATCCTAAAGTGATTTCTTTATAATGGGTGTATTCCTTATCTTATCCTAGTGTCTAAACTCTTCTCCATGGCTGCACCCCCAAATAATATTCCTTTACGTGCTAAGGGGTATCTAGAGAGTGGGATAGGTTTAATAACTACCCTAACCCTAACACGTACCCTAACCCTAACCCCTACCCTAACCCTAACACGTACCCTAATCCTAACCCGTACCCTAAACCGAGCCCTAACCCTAACACTAACCCTAACCCTAACCCTAACCCATACCCTACGCCGTACCCGAAACCCTCCCTGAACTCGTACCCTAAGCCGTACCCTAAGCATAACCCTAAGCCTAACCCTAACCCTAGGCTACCCTTGACTGCTTCTGCCTCCAATAGATTTCCTAAGCACTAGTGTTTTAAGGAACAGCTTAAAAAGAGAATCCTAATGTGATTTCTTTATAATGGGTGTGTTCCTTATCTTATCCTAGTGTCTAAACTTTTCTCCATGGCTGGACCCTCAAATAATATTCCTTTACGTGCTAAGGGGTATCTAGAGATTGGGATAGGTTTAATAACTACCCTAACCCTAACGCGTACCCTAACCCTAACCCCTACCCTAACCCTAACACGTACCCTAATCCTAACCCGTACCCTAAACCGAGCCCTAACCCTAACACTAACCCTAACCCTAACCCTAACCCATACCCTACGCCGTACCCGCACCCCTCCCTGAACCCGTACCCTAAGCCGTACCCTAAGACTAACCCTAAGCCTAACCCTAACCCTAGGCTACCCTTGACTGCTTCTGCCTCCAATAGATTTCCTAAGCACTAGTGTTTTAACGAACAGCTTAAAAAGAGAATCCTAATGTGATTTCTTTATAATGGGTGTGTTCCTTATCTTATCCTAGTGTCTAAACTCTTCTCCATGGCTGGACCCCCAAATAATATTCCTTTACGTGCTAAGGGGTATCTAGAGAGTGGGATAGGTTTAATAACTACCCTAACCCTAACGCGTACCCTAACCCTAACCCCTACCCTAACCCTAACACGTACCCTAATCCTAACCCGTACCCTAAACCGAGCCCTAACCCTAACACTAACCCTAACCCTAACCCTAACCCATACCCTACGCCGTACCCGCACCCCTCCCCGAACCCGTACCCTAAGCCGTACCCTAAGCCTAACCCTAAGCCTAACCCTAACCCTAGGCTACCCTTGACTGCTTCTGCCTCCAATAGATTTCCTAAGCACTACTGTTTTAAGGAACAGCTTAAAAAGAGAATCCTAATGTGATTTCTTTATAATGGGTGTGTTCCTTATCTTATCCTAGTGTCTAAACTCTTCTCCATGGCTGCACCCCCAAATAATATTCCCTTACGTGCTAAGGGGTATCTAGAGAGTGGGATAGGTTTAATAACTACCCTAACCCTAACGCGTACCCTAACCCTAACCCCTACCCTAACCCTAACACGTACCCTAATCCTAACCTGTACCCTAAACCGAGCCCTAACCCTAACACTAACCCTAACCCTAACCCTAACCCATACCCTACGCCGTACCCGCACCCCTCCCCGAACTCGTACCCTAAGCCATACCCTAAACCTAACCCTAAGCCTAACCCTAACCCTAGGCTACCCTTGACTGCTTCTGCCTCCAATTGATTTCCTAAGCAGTAGTGTTTTAAGGAACAGCTTAAAAAGAGAATCCTAAAGTGATTTCTTTATAATGGGTGTGTTCCTTATCTTATCCTAGTGTCTAAACTCTTCTCCATGGCTGGACCCCCAAATAATATTCCTTTACGTGCTAAGGGGGAGCTAGAGAGTGGGATAGGTTTACTAACTACCCTAGCCCTAACGCGTAACCTAACCCTAACCCCTACCCTAACCCTAACACGTACCCTAATCCTAACCCGTACCCTAAACCGAGCCCTAACCCTAACACTAACCCAAACCCTAACCCTAACCCATACCCTACACCGTACACGAACACCTCCCCGAACCCATACCCCAAGCCGTACCCTAAACCTAACCCTAAGCCTAACCCTAACACTAGGCTACCCTTGACTGCTTCTGCCTCCAATAGATTTCCTAAGCACTAGTGTTTTAAGGAACAGCTTAAAAAGAGAATCCTAATGTGATTTCTTTATAATGGGTGTGTTCCTTATCTTATCCTAGTGTCTAAACTCTTCTCCATGGCTGCACCCCCAAATAATATTGCCTTACGTGCTAAGGGGTATCTAGAGAGTGGGATAGGTTTAATAACTACCCTAACCCTAATGCGTACTCTAACCCTAACCCCTAACCTAACACTAACACGTACCCTAATCCTAACCCGTACCCTAAACCGAGCCCTAACCCTAACACTAACACTAACCCTAACCCTAACCCATACCCTACGCCGTACCTGAACCCCTCCCCAAACCCGTACTCTAAGCCGTACCCTAAGCCTAACCCTAAGCCTAACACTAACCCTAGGCTACCCTTGACTGCTTCTGCCTCCAATAGATTTCCTAAGCACTAGTGTTTTAAGCAACAGCTTAAAAAGAGAATCCTAATGTGATTTCTTTATAATGGGTGTGTTCCTTATTTATCCTAGTGTCTAAATTCTTCTCCATGGCTGGAACCCCAAATAATATTCCTTTACGTGCTAAGGGGTATCTAGAGAGTGGGATAGGTTTACTAACTACCCTAACCCTAACGCGTACCCTAACCCTAACCCCTACCCTAACCCTAACACGTACCCTAATCCTAACCCGTACCCTAAACCGAGCCCTAACCCTAACACTAACCCTAACCCTAACCCTAACCCATACCCTACGCCGTACCCGAAACCCTCCCCGAACCCGTACCCTAAGCCGTACCCTAAGCCTAACCCTAAGCCTAACCCTAACCCTAGGCTACCCTTGACTGCTTCTGCCTCCAATAGATTTCCTAAGCACTAGTGTTTTAAGGAACAGCTTAAAAAGAGAATCCTAATGTGATTTCTTTATAATGGGTGTGTTCCTTATCTTATCCTATTGTCTAAACTCTTCTCCATGGCTGGACCCTCAAATAATATTCCTTTACGTGCTAAGGGGTATCTAGAGAGTGGGATAGGTTTAATAACTACCCTAACCCTAATGCATACCCTAACCCTAACCCCTACCCTAACCCTAACACGTACCCTAATCCTAACCCGTACCCTAAACCGAGCCCTAACCCTAACACTAACCCTAACCCTAACCCTAACCCATACCCTATGCCGTACCCGAACCCCTCCCCGAACCCATTCCCCAAGCCGTACCCTAAACATAACCCTAAGCCTAACCCTAACCCTAGGCTACCCTTGACTGCTTCTGCCTCCAATAGATTTCCTAAGCACTAGTGTTTTAAGGAACAGCTTAAAAAGAGAATCCTAATGTGATTTCTTTATAATGGGTGTGTTCCTTATCTTATCCTAGTGTCTAAACTCTTCTCCATGGCTGCACCCCCAAATAATATTGCCTTACGTGCTAAGGGGTATCTAGAGAGTGGGATAGGTTTAATAACTACCCTAACCCTAATGCGTACTCTAACCCTAACCCCTAACCTAACACTAACACGTACCCTAATCCTAACCCGTACACTAAACCGAGCCCTAACCCTAACACTAACACTAACCCTAACCCTAACCCATACCCTACGCCGTACCCGCACCCCTCCCCGAACCCGTACCCTAAGCCATACCCTAAACCTAACCCTAAGCCTAACCCTAACCCTAGGCTACCCTTGACTGCTTCTGCCTCCAATTGATTTCCTAAGCAGTAGTGTTTTAAGGAACAGCTTAAAAAGAGAATCCTAATGTGATTTCTTTATAATGGGTGTGTTCCTTATCTTATCCTAGTGTCTAAACTCTTCTCCATGGCTGGACCCCCAAATAATATTCCTTTACGTGCTAAGGGGGAGCTAGAGAGTGGGATAGGTTTACTAACTACCCTAGCCCTAACGCGTATCCTAACCCTAACCCCTACCCTAACCCTAACACGTACCCTAATCCTAACCCGTACCCTAAACCGAGCCCTAACCCTAACACTAACCCAAACCCTAACCCTAACCCATACCCTACGCCGTACACGAACACCTCCCCGAACCCATACCCCAAGCCGTACCCTAACCCTAACCCTAAGCCTAACCCTAACCCTAGGCTACCCTTGACTGCTTCTGCCTCCAATAGATTTCCTAAGCACTACTGTTTTAAGGAACAGCTTAAAAAGAGAATCCTAAAGTGATTTCTTTATAATGGGTGTATTCCTTATCTTATCCTAGTGTCTAAACTCTTCTCCATGGCTGCACCCCCAAATAATATTCCTTTACGTGCTAAGGGGTATCTAGAGAGTGGGATAGGTTTAATAACTACCCTAACCCTAACGCGTACCCTAACCCTAACCCCTACCCTAACCCTAACACGTACCCTAATCCTAACCCGTACCCTAAACCGAGCCCTAACCCTAACACTAACCCTAACCCTAACCCTAACCCATACCCTACGCCGTACCCGAAACCCTCCCTGAACTCGTACCCTAAGCCGTACCCTAAGCATAACCCTAAGCCTAACCCTAACCCTAGGCTACCCTTGACTGCTTCTGCCTCCAATAGATTTCCTAAGCACTAGTGTTTTAAGGAACAGCTTAAAAAGAGAATCCTAATGTGATTTCTTTATAATGGGTGTGTTCCTTATCTTATCCTAGTGTCTAAACTTTTCTCCATGGCTGGACCCTCAAATAATATTCCTTTACGTGCTAAGGGGTATCTAGAGATTGGGATAGGTTTAATAACTACCCTAACCCTAACGCGTACCCTAACCCTAACCCCTACCCTAACCCTAACACGTACCCTAATCCTAACCCGTACCCTAAACCGAGCCCTAACCCTAACACTAACCCTAACCCTAACCCTAACCCATACCCTACGCCGTACCCGCACCCCTCCCTGAACCCGTACCCTAAGCCGTACCCTAAGACTAACCCTAAGCCTAACCCTAACCCTAGGCTACCCTTGACTGCTTCTGCCTCCAATAGATTTCCTAAGCACTAGTGTTTTAACGAACAGCTTAAAAAGAGAATCCTAATGTGATTTCTTTATAATGGGTGTGTTCCTTATCTTATCCTAGTGTCTAAACTCTTCTCCATGGCTGGACCCCCAAATAATATTCCTTTACGTGCTAAGGGGTATCTAGAGAGTGGGATAGGTTTAATAACTACCCTAACCCTAACGCGTACCCTAACCCTAACCCCTACCCTAAACCTAACACGTACCCTAATCCTAACCGTACCCTAAACCGAGCCCTAACCCTAACACTAACCCTAACCCTAACCCTAACCCATACCCTACGCCGTACCCGCACCCCTCCCCGAACCCGTACCCTAAGCCGTACCCTAAGCCTAACCCTAAGCCTAACCCTAACCCTAGGCTACCCTTGACTGCTTCTGCCTCCAATAGATTTCCTAAGCACTAGTGTTTTAAGGAACAGCTTAAAAAGAGAATCCTAAAGTGATTTCTTTATAATGGGTGTGTTCCTTATCTTATCCTAGTGTCTAAACTCTTCTCCATGGCTGGACCCCCAAATAATATTCCTTTACGTGCTAAGGGGTATCTAGAGAGTGGGATAGGTTTAATAACTACCCTAACCCTAACGCGTACCCTAACCCTAACCCCTACCCTAACCCTAACACGTACCCTAATCCTAACCCGTACCCTAAACCGAGCCCTAACCCTAACACTAACCCTAACCCTAACCCATACACTACGCCGTACCCGAAACCCTCCCCGAACCCGTACCCTAAGCCGTACCCTAAGCCTCACCCTAAGCCTAACCTTATCCTAGGCTACCCTTGACTGCTTCTGCCTCCAATAGATTTCCTAAGCACTAGTGTTTTAAGGAACAGCTTAAAAAGAGAATCCTAATGTGATTTCTTTATAATGGGTGTGTTCCTTATCTTATCCTAGTGTCTAAACTCTTCTCCATGGCTGGACCCTCAAATAATATTCCTTTACGTGCTAAGGGGTATCTAGAGAGTGGGATAGGTTTAATAACTACCCTAACCCTAACGCGTACCCTAACCCTAACCCCTACCCTAACCCTAACACGTACCCTAATCCTAACCCGTACCCTAAACCGAGCCCTAACCCTAACACTAACCCTAACCCTAACCCATACCCTACGCCGTACCCGAAACCCTCCCCGAACCCGTACCCTAAGCCGTACCCTAAGCCTAACCCTAAGCCTAACCCTAACGCTAGGTTACCCTTGACTGCTTCTGCCTCCAATAGATTTCCTAAGCACTAGTGTTTTAAGGAACAGCTTAAAAAGAGAATCCTAATGTGATTTCTTTATAATGGGTGTGTTCCTTATCTTATCCTAGTGTCTAAACTCTTCTCCATGGCTGGACCCTCAAATAATATTCCTTTACGTGCTAAGGGGTATCTAGAGAGTGGGATAGGTTTAATAACTACCCTAACCCTAACGCGTACCCTAACCCTAACCCCTACCCTAACCCTAACACGTACCCTAATACTAAACTGTACCCTAAACCGAGCCCTAACCCTAACACTAACCCTAACCCTAACCCATACTCTACGCCGTACCCGCACCCCTCCCCGAACCCGTACCCTAAGCCGTACCCTAAGCCTAACCCTAAGCCTAACCCTAACCCTAGGCTACCCTTGACTGCTTCTGCCTCCAATAGATTTCCTAAGCACTAGTGTTTTAAGGAACAGCTTAAAAAGAGAATCCTAATGTGATTTCTTTATAATGGGTGTGTTCCTTATCTTATCCTAGTGTCTAAACTCTTCTCCATGGCTGGACCCCCAAATAATATTCCTTTACGTGCTAAGGGGTATCTAGAGAGTGGGATAGGTTTAATAACTACCCTAACCCTAACGCATACCCTAACCCTAAACCCTACCCTAACCCTAACACGTACCCTAATCCTAACCCGTACCCTAAACCGAGCCCTAACCCTAACACTAACCCTAACCCTAACCCTAACCCATACCCTACGCCGTACCCGAACCCCTCCCCGAACCCATTCCCCAAGCCGTACCCTAAACCTAACCCTAAGCCTAACCCTAACCCTAGGCTACCCTTGACTGCTTCTGCCTCCAATAGATTTCCTAAGCACTAGTGTTTTAAGGAACAGCTTAAAAAGAGAATCCTAATGTGATTTCTTTATAATGGGTGTGTTCCTTATCTTATCCTAGTGTCTAAACTCTTCTCCATGGCTGCACCCCCAAATAATATTGCCTTACGTGCTAAGGGGTATCTAGAGAGTGGGATAGGTTTAATAACTACCCTAACCCTAATGCGTACTCTAACCCTAACCCCTAACCTAACACTAACACGTACCCTAATCCTAACCGTACCCTAAACCGAGCCCTAACCCTAACACTAACCCTAACCCTAACCCTAACCCATACCCTACGCCGTACCCGCACCCCTCCCCGAACCCGTAACCTAAGCCGTACCCTAAGCCTAACCCTAAGCCTAACCCTAACCCTAGGCTACCCTTGACTGCTTCTGCCTCCAATAGATTTCCTAAGCACTACTGTTTTAAGGAACAGCTTAAAAAGAGAATCCTAATGTGATTTCTTTATAATGGGTGTGTTCCTTATCTTATCCTAGTGTCTAAACTCTTCTCCATGGCTGCACCCCCAAATAATATTCCCTTACGTGCTAAGGGGTATCTAGAGAGTGGGATAGGTTTAATAACTACCCTAACCCTAACGCGTACCCTAACCCTAACCCCTACCCTAACCCTAACACGTACCCTAATCCTAACCTGTACCCTAAACCGAGGCCTAACCCTAACACTAACCCTAACCCTAACCCTAACCCATACCCTACGCCGTACCCGCACCCCTCCCCGAACCCGTACCCTAAGCCATACCCTAAACCTAACCCTAAGCCTAACCCTAACCCTAGGCTACCCTTGACTGCTTCTGCCTCCAATTGATTTCCTAAGCAGTAGTGTTTTAAGGAACAGCTTAAAAAGAGAATCCTAATGTGATTTCTTTATAATGGGTGTGTTCCTTATCTTATCCTAGTGTCTAAACTCTTCTCCATGGCTGGACCCCCAAATAATATTCCTTTACGTGCTAAGGGGGAGCTAGAGAGTGGGATAGGTTTACTAACTACCCTAGCCCTAACGCGTATCCTAACCCTAACCCCTACCCTAACCCTAACACGTACCCTAATCCTAACCCGTACCCTAAACCGAGCCCTAACCCTAACACTAACCCAAACCCTAACCCTAACCCATACCCTACGCCGTACACGAACACCTCCCCGAACCCATACCCCAAGCCGTACCCTAACCCTAACCCTAAGCCTAACCCTAACCCTAGGCTACCCTTGACTGCTTCTGCCTCCAATAGATTTCCTAAGCACTACTGTTTTAAGGAACAGCTTAAAAAGAGAATCCTAAAGTGATTTCTTTATAATGGGTGTATTCCTTATCTTATCCTAGTGTCTAAACTCTTCTCCATGGCTGCACCCCCAAATAATATTCCTTTACGTGCTAAGGGGTATCTAGAGAGTGGGATAGGTTTAATAACTACCCTAACCCTAACGCGTACCCTAACCCTAACCCCTACCCTAACCCTAACACGTACCCTAATCCTAACCCGTACCCTAAACCGAGCCCTAACCCTAACACTAACCCTAACCCTAACCCTAACCCATACCCTACGCCGTACCCGAAACCCTCCCTGAACTCGTACCCTAAGCCGTACCCTAAGCATAACCCTAAGCCTAACCCTAACCCTAGGCTACCCTTGACTGCTTCTGCCTCCAATAGATTTCCTAAGCACTAGTGTTTTAAGGAACAGCTTAAAAAGAGAATCCTAATGTGATTTCTTTATAATGGGTGTGTTCCTTATCTTATCCTAGTGTCTAAACTTTTCTCCATGGCTGGACCCTCAAATAATATTCCTTTACGTGCTAAGGGGTATCTAGAGATTGGGATAGGTTTAATAACTACCCTAACCCTAACGCGTACCCTAACCCTAACCCCTACCCTAACCCTAACACGTACCCTAATCCTAACCCGTACCCTAAACCGAGCCCTAACCCTAACACTAACCCTAACCCTAACCCTAACCCATACCCTACGCCGTACCCGCACCCCTCCCTGAACCCGTACCCTAAGCCGTACCCTAAGACTAACCCTAAGCCTAACCCTAACCCTAGGCTACCCTTGACTGCTTCTGCCTCCAATAGATTTCCTAAGCACTAGTGTTTTAACGAACAGCTTAAAAAGAGAATCCTAATGTGATTTCTTTATAATGGGTGTGTTCCTTATCTTATCCTAGTGTCTAAACTCTTCTCCATGGCTGGACCCCCAAATAATATTCCTTTACGTGCTAAGGGGTATCTAGAGAGTGGGATAGGTTTAATAACTACCCTAACCCTAACGCGTACCCTAACCCTAACCCCTACCCTAACCCTAACACGTACCCTAATCCTAACCCGTACCCTAAACCGAGCCCTAACCCTAACACTAACCCTAACCCTAACCCTAACCCATACCCTACGCCGTACCCGCACCCCTCCCCGAACCCGTACCCTAAGCCGTACCCTAAGCCTAACCCTAAGCCTAACCCTAACCCTAGGCTACCCTTGACTGCTTCTGCCTCCAATAGATTTCCTAAGCACTACTGTTTTAAGGAACAGCTTAAAAAGAGAATCCTAATGTGATTTCTTTATAATGGGTGTGTTCCTTATCTTATCCTAGTGTCTAAACTCTTCTCCATGGCTGCACCCCCAAATAATATTCCCTTACGTGCTAAGGGGTATCTAGAGAGTGGGATAGGTTTAATAACTACCCTAACCCTAACGCGTACCCTAACCCTAACCCCTACCCTAACCCTAACACGTACCCTAATCCTAACCTGTACCCTAAACCGAGCCCTAACCCTAACACTAACCCTAACCCTAACCCTAACCCATACCCTACGCCGTACCCGCACCCCTCCCCGAACTCGTACCCTAAGCCATACCCTAAACCTAACCCTAAGCCTAACCCTAACCCTAGGCTACCCTTGACTGCTTCTGCCTCCAATTGATTTCCTAAGCAGTAGTTTTTTAAGGAACAGCTTAAAAAGAGAATCCTAAAGTGATTTCTTTATAATGGGTGTGTTCCTTATCTTATCCTAGTGTCTAAACTCTTCTCCATGGCTGGACCCCCAAATAATATTCCTTTACGTGCTAAGGGGGAGCTAGAGAGTGGGATAGGTTTACTAACTACCCTAGCCCTAACGCGTAACCTAACCCTAACCCCTACCCTAACCCTAACACGTACCCTAATCCTAACCCGTACCCTAAACCGAGCCCTAACCCTAACACTAACCCAAACCCTAACCCTAACCCATACCCTACACCGTACACGAACACCTCCCCGAACCCATACCCCAAGCCGTACCCTAAACCTAACCCTAAGCCTAACCCTAACACTAGGCTACCCTTGACTGCTTCTGCCTCCAATAGATTTCCTAAGCACTAGTGTTTTAAGGAACAGCTTAAAAAGAGAATCCTAATGTGATTTCTTTATAATGGGTGTGTTCCTTATCTTATCCTAGTGTCTAAACTCTTCTCCATGGCTGCACCCCCAAATAATATTGCCTTACGTGCTAAGGGGTATCTAGAGAGTGGGATAGGTTTAATAACTACCCTAACCCTAATGCGTACTCTAACCCTAACCCCTAACCTAACACTAACACGTACCCTAATCCTAACCCGTACCCTAAACCGAGCCCTAACCCTAACACTAACACTAACCCTAACCCTAACCCATACCCTACGCCGTACCTGAACCCCTCCCCAAACCCGTACTCTAAGCCGTACCCTAAGCCTAACCCTAAGCCTAACACTAACCCTAGGCTACCCTTGACTGCTTCTGCCTCCAATAGATTTCCTAAGCACTAGTGTTTTAAGCAACAGCTTAAAAAGAGAATCCTAATGTGATTTCTTTATAATGGGTGTGTTCCTTATTTATCCTAGTGTCTAAATTCTTCTCCATGGCTGGAACCCCAAATAATATTCCTTTACGTGCTAAGGGGTATCTAGAGAGTGGGATAGGTTTACTAACTACCCTAACCCTAACGCGTACCCTAACCCTAACCCCTACCCTAACCCTAACACGTACCCTAATCCTAACCCGTACCCTAAACCGAGCCCTAACCCTAACACTAACCCTAACCCTAACCCTAACCCATACCCTACGCCGTACCCGAAACCCTCCCCGAATCCGTACCCTAAGCCGTACCCTAAGCCTAACCCTAAGCCTAACCCTAACCCTAGGCTACCCTTGACTGCTTCTGCCTCCAATAGATTTCCTAAGCACTAGTGTTTTAAGGAACAGCTTAAAAAGAGAATCCTAATGTGATTTCTTTATAATGGGTGTGTTCCTTATCTTATCCTATTGTCTAAACTCTTCTCCATGGCTGGACCCTCAAATAATATTCCTTTACGTGCTAAGGGGTATCTAGAGAGTGGGATAGGTTTAATAACTACCCTAACCCTAATGCATACCCTAACCCTAACCCCTACCCTAACCCTAACACGTACCCTAATCCTAACCCGTACCCTAAACCGAGCCCTAACCCTAACACTAACCCTAACCCTAACCCTAACCCATACCCTATGCCGTACCCGAACCCCTCCCCGAACCCATTCCCCAAGCCGTACCCTAAACATAACCCTAAGCCTAACCCTAACCCTAGGCTACCCTTGACTGCTTCTGCCTCCAATAGATTTCCTAAGCACTAGTGTTTTAAGGAACAGCTTAAAAAGAGAATCCTAATGTGATTTCTTTATAATGGGTGTGTTCCTTATCTTATCCTAGTGTCTAAACTCTTCTCCATGGCTGCACCCCCAAATAATATTGCCTTACGTGCTAAGGGGTATCTAGAGAGTGGGATAGGTTTAATAACTACCCTAACCCTAATGCGTACTCTAACCCTAACCCCTAACCTAACACTAACACGTACCCTAATCCTAACCCGTACACTAAACCGAGCCCTAACCCTAACACTAACACTAACCCTAACCCTAACCCATACCCTACGCCGTACCCGCACCCCTCCCCGAACCCGTACCCTAAGCCATACCCTAAACCTAACCCTAAGCCTAACCCTAACCCTAGGCTACCCTTGACTGCTTCTGCCTCCAATTGATTTCCTAAGCAGTAGTGTTTTAAGGAACAGCTTAAAAAGAGAATCCTAATGTGATTTCTTTATAATGGGTGTGTTCCTTATCTTATCCTAGTGTCTAAACTCTTCTCCATGGCTGGACCCCCAAATAATATTCCTTTACGTGCTAAGGGGGAGCTAGAGAGTGGGATAGGTTTACTAACTACCCTAGCCCTAACGCGTATCCTAACCCTAACCCCTACCCTAACCCTAACACGTACCCTAATCCTAACCCGTACCCTAAACCGAGCCCTAACCCTAACACTAACCCAAACCCTAACCCTAACCCATACCCTACGCCGTACACGAACACCTCCCCGAACCCATACCCCAAGCCGTACCCTAACCCTAACCCTAAGCCTAACCCTAACCCTAGGCTACCCTTGACTGCTTCTGCCTCCAATAGATTTCCTAAGCACTACTGTTTTAAGGAACAGCTTAAAAAGAGAATCCTAAAGTGATTTCTTTATAATGGGTGTATTCCTTATCTTATCCTAGTGTCTAAACTCTTCTCCATGGCTGCACCCCCAAATAATATTCCTTTACGTGCTAAGGGGTATCTAGAGAGTGGGATAGGTTTAATAACTACCCTAACCCTAACGCGTACCCTAACCCTAACCCCTACCCTAACCCTAACACGTACCCTAATCCTAACCCGTACCCTAAACCGAGCCCTAACCCTAACACTAACCCTAACCCTAACCCTAACCCATACCCTACGCCGTACCCGAAACCCTCCCTGAACTCGTACCCTAAGCCGTACCCTAAGCATAACCCTAAGCCTAACCCTAACCCTAGGCTACCCTTGACTGCTTCTGCCTCCAATAGATTTCCTAAGCACTAGTGTTTTAAGGAACAGCTTAAAAAGAGAATCCTAATGTGATTTCTTTATAATGGGTGTGTTCCTTATCTTATCCTAGTGTCTAAACTTTTCTCCATGGCTGGACCCTCAAATAATATTCCTTTACGTGCTAAGGGGTATCTAGAGATTGGGATAGGTTTAATAACTACCCTAACCCTAACGCGTACCCTAACCCTAACCCCTACCCTAACCCTAACACGTACCCTAATCCTAACCCGTACCCTAAACCGAGCCCTAACCCTAACACTAACCCTAACCCTAACCCTAACCCATACCCTACGCCGTACCCGCACCCCTCCCTGAACCCGTACCCTAAGCCGTACCCTAAGACTAACCCTAAGCCTAACCCTAACCCTAGGCTACCCTTGACTGCTTCTGCCTCCAATAGATTTCCTAAGCACTAGTGTTTTAACGAACAGCTTAAAAAGAGAATCCTAATGTGATTTCTTTATAATGGGTGTGTTCCTTATCTTATCCTAGTGTCTAAACTCTTCTCCATGGCTGGACCCCCAAATAATATTCCTTTACGTGCTAAGGGGTATCTAGAGAGTGGGATAGGTTTAATAACTACCCTAACCCTAACGCGTACCCTAACCCTAACCCCTACCCTAAACCTAACACGTACCCTAATCCTAACCGTACCCTAAACCGAGCCCTAACCCTAACACTAACCCTAACCCTAACCCTAACCCATACCCTACGCCGTACCCGCACCCCTCCCCGAACCCGTACCCTAAGCCGTACCCTAAGCCTAACCCTAAGCCTAACCCTAACCCTAGGCTACCCTTGACTGCTTCTGCCTCCAATAGATTTCCTAAGCACTAGTGTTTTAAGGAACAGCTTAAAAAGAGAATCCTAAAGTGATTTCTTTATAATGGGTGTGTTCCTTATCTTATCCTAGTGTCTAAACTCTTCTCCATGGCTGGACCCCCAAATAATATTCCTTTACGTGCTAAGGGGTATCTAGAGAGTGGGATAGGTTTAATAACTACCCTAACCCTAACGCGTACCCTAACCCTAACCCCTACCCTAACCCTAACACGTACCCTAATCCTAACCCGTACCCTAAACCGAGCCCTAACCCTAACACTAACCCTAACCCTAACCCATACACTACGCCGTACCCGAAACCCTCCCCGAACCCGTACCCTAAGCCGTACCCTAAGCCTCACCCTAAGCCTAACCTTATCCTAGGCTACCCTTGACTGCTTCTGCCTCCAATAGATTTCCTAAGCACTAGTGTTTTAAGGAACAGCTTAAAAAGAGAATCCTAATGTGATTTCTTTATAATGGGTGTGTTCCTTATCTTATCCTAGTGTCTAAACTCTTCTCCATGGCTGGACCCCCAAATAATATTCCTTTACGTGCTAAGGGGTATCTAGAGAGTGGGATAGGTTTAATAACTACCCTAACCCTAACGCGTACCCTAACCCTAACCCCTACCCTAACCCTAACACGTACCCTAATCCTAACCCGTACCCTAAACCGAGCCCTAACCCTAACAATAACCCTAACCCTAACCCTAACCCATACCCTACGCCGTACCCGAAACCCTCCCCGAACCCGTACCCTAAGCCGTACCCTAAGCCTAACCCTAAGCCTAACCCTAACGCTAGGTTACCCTTGACTGCTTCTGCCTCCAATAGATTTCCTAAGCACTAGTGTTTTAAGGAACAGCTTAAAAAGAGAATCCTAATGTGATTTCTTTATAATGGGTGTGTTCCTTATCTTATCCTAGTGTCTAAACTCTTCTCCATGGCTGGACCCTCAAATAATATTCCTTTACGTGCTAAGGGGTATCTAGAGAGTGGGATAGGTTTAATAACTACCCTAACCCTAACGCGTACCCTAACCCTAACCCCTACCCTAACCCTAACACGTACCCTAATACTAACCTGTACCCTAAACCGAGCCCTAACCCTAACACTAACCCTAACCCTAACCCATACTCTACGCCGTACCCGCACCCCTCCCCGAACCCGTACCCTAAGCCGTACCCTAAGCCTAACCCTAAGCCTAACCCTAACCCTAGGCTACCCTTGACTGCTTCTGCCTCCAATAGATTTCCTAAGCACTAGTGTTTTAAGGAACAGCTTAAAAAGAGAATCCTAATGTGATTTCTTTATAATGGGTGTGTTCCTTATCTTATCCTAGTGTCTAAACTCTTCTCCATGGCTGGACCCCCAAATAATATTCCTTTACGTGCTAAGGGGTATCTAGAGAGTGGGATAGGTTTAATAACTACCCTAACCCTAACGCATACCCTAACCCTAAACCCTACCCTAACCCTAACACGTACCCTAATCCTAACCCGTACCCTAAACCGAGCCCTAACCCTAACACTAACCCTAACCCTAACCCTAACCCATACCCTACGCCGTACCCGAACCCCTCCCCGAACCCATTCCCCAAGCCGTACCCTAAACCTAACCCTAAGCCTAACCCTAACCCTAGGCTACCCTTGACTGCTTCTGCCTCCAATAGATTTCCTAAGCACTAGTGTTTTAAGGAACAGCTTAAAAAGAGAATCCTAATGTGATTTCTTTATAATGGGTGTGTTCCTTATCTTATCCTAGTGTCTAAACTCTTCTCCATGGCTGCACCCCCAAATAATATTGCCTTACGTGCTAAGGGGTATCTAGAGAGTGGGATAGGTTTAATAACTACCCTAACCCTAATGCGTACTCTAACCCTAACCCCTAACCTAACACTAACACGTACCCTAATCCTAACCGTACCCTAAACCGAGCCCTAACCCTAACACTAACCCTAACCCTAACCCTAACCCATACCCTACGCCGTACCCGCACCCCTCCCCGAACCCGTAACCTAAGCCGTACCCTAAGCCTAACCCTAAGCCTAACCCTAACCCTAGGCTACCCTTGACTGCTTCTGCCTCCAATAGATTTCCTAAGCACTACTGTTTTAAGGAACAGCTTAAAAAGAGAATCCTAATGTGATTTCTTTATAATGGGTGTGTTCCTTATCTTATCCTAGTGTCTAAACTCTTCTCCATGGCTGCACCCCCAAATAATATTCCCTTACGTGCTAAGGGGTATCTAGAGAGTGGGATAGGTTTAATAACTACCCTAACCCTAACGCGTACCCTAACCCTAACCCCTACCCTAACCCTAACACGTACCCTAATCCTAACCTGTACCCTAAACCGAGGCCTAACCCTAACACTAACCCTAACCCTAACCCTAACCCATACCCTACGCCGTACCCGCACCCCTCCCCGAACCCGTACCCTAAGCCATACCCTAAACCTAACCCTAAGCCTAACCCTAACCCTAGGCTACCCTTGACTGCTTCTGCCTCCAATTGATTTCCTAAGCAGTAGTGTTTTAAGGAACAGCTTAAAAAGAGAATCCTAATGTGATTTCTTTATAATGGGTGTGTTCCTTATCTTATCCTAGTGTCTAAACTCTTCTCCATGGCTGGACCCCCAAATAATATTCCTTTACGTGCTAAGGGGGAGCTAGAGAGTGGGATAGGTTTACTAACTACCCTAGCCCTAACGCGTATCCTAACCCTAACCCCTACCCTAACCCTAACACGTACCCTAATCCTAACCCGTACCCTAAACCGAGCCCTAACCCTAACACTAACCCAAACCCTAACCCTAACCCATACCCTACGCCGTACACGAACACCTCCCCGAACCCATACCCCAAGCCGTACCCTAACCCTAACCCTAAGCCTAACCCTAACCCTAGGCTACCCTTGACTGCTTCTGCCTCCAATAGATTTCCTAAGCACTACTGTTTTAAGGAACAGCTTAAAAAGAGAATCCTAAAGTGATTTCTTTATAATGGGTGTATTCCTTATCTTATCCTAGTGTCTAAACTCTTCTCCATGGCTGCACCCCCAAATAATATTCCTTTACGTGCTAAGGGGTATCTAGAGAGTGGGATAGGTTTAATAACTACCCTAACCCTAACGCGTACCCTAACCCTAACCCCTACCCTAACCCTAACACGTACCCTAATCCTAACCCGTACCCTAAACCGAGCCCTAACCCTAACACTAACCCTAACCCTAACCCTAACCCATACCCTACGCCGTACCCGAAACCCTCCCTGAACTCGTACCCTAAGCCGTACCCTAAGCATAACCCTAAGCCTAACCCTAACCCTAGGCTACCCTTGACTGCTTCTGCCTCCAATAGATTTCCTAAGCACTAGTGTTTTAAGGAACAGCTTAAAAAGAGAATCCTAATGTGATTTCTTTATAATGGGTGTGTTCCTTATCTTATCCTAGTGTCTAAACTTTTCTCCATGGCTGGACCCTCAAATAATATTCCTTTACGTGCTAAGGGGTATCTAGAGATTGGGATAGGTTTAATAACTACCCTAACCCTAACGCGTACCCTAACCCTAACCCCTACCCTAACCCTAACACGTACCCTAATCCTAACCCGTACCCTAAACCGAGCCCTAACCCTAACACTAACCCTAACCCTAACCCTAACCCATACCCTACGCCGTACCCGCACCCCTCCCTGAACCCGTACCCTAAGCCGTACCCTAAGACTAACCCTAAGCCTAACCCTAACCCTAGGCTACCCTTGACTGCTTCTGCCTCCAATAGATTTCCTAAGCACTAGTGTTTTAACGAACAGCTTAAAAAGAGAATCCTAATGTGATTTCTTTATAATGGGTGTGTTCCTTATCTTATCCTAGTGTCTAAACTCTTCTCCATGGCTGGACCCCCAAATAATATTCCTTTACGTGCTAAGGGGTATCTAGAGAGTGGGATAGGTTTAATAACTACCCTAACCCTAACGCGTACCCTAACCCTAACCCCTACCCTAACCCTAACACGTACCCTAATCCTAACCCGTACCCTAAACCGAGCCCTAACCCTAACACTAACCCTAACCCTAACCCTAACCCATACCCTACGCCGTACCCGCACCCCTCCCCGAACCCGTACCCTAAGCCGTACCCTAAGCCTAACCCTAAGCCTAACCCTAACCCTAGGCTACCCTTGACTGCTTCTGCCTCCAATAGATTTCCTAAGCACTACTGTTTTAAGGAACAGCTTAAAAAGAGAATCCTAATGTGATTTCTTTATAATGGGTGTGTTCCTTATCTTATCCTAGTGTCTAAACTCTTCTCCATGGCTGCACCCCCAAATAATATTCCCTTACGTGCTAAGGGGTATCTAGAGAGTGGGATAGGTTTAATAACTACCCTAACCCTAACGCGTACCCTAACCCTAACCCCTACCCTAACCCTAACACGTACCCTAATCCTAACCTGTACCCTAAACCGAGCCCTAACCCTAACACTAACCCTAACCCTAACCCTAACCCATACCCTACGCCGTACCCGCACCCCTCCCCGAACTCGTACCCTAAGCCATACCCTAAACCTAACCCTAAGCCTAACCCTAACCCTAGGCTACCCTTGACTGCTTCTGCCTCCAATTGATTTCCTAAGCAGTAGTGTTTTAAGGAACAGCTTAAAAAGAGAATCCTAAAGTGATTTCTTTATAATGGGTGTGTTCCTTATCTTATCCTAGTGTCTAAACTCTTCTCCATGGCTGGACCCCCAAATAATATTCCTTTACGTGCTAAGGGGGAGCTAGAGAGTGGGATAGGTTTACTAACTACCCTAGCCCTAACGCGTAACCTAACCCTAACCCCTACCCTAACCCTAACACGTACCCTAATCCTAACCCGTACCCTAAACCGAGCCCTAACCCTAACACTAACCCTAACCCTAACCCTAACCCATACCCTACACCGTACACGAACACCTCCCCGAACCCATACCCCAAGCCGTACCCTAAACCTAACCCTAAGCCTAACCCTAACACTAGGCTACCCTTGACTGCTTCTGCCTCCAATAGATTTCCTAAGCACTAGTGTTTTAAGGAACAGCTTAAAAAGAGAATCCTAATGTGATTTCTTTATAATGGGTGTGTTCCTTATCTTATCCTAGTGTCTAAACTCTTCTCCATGGCTGCACCCCCAAATAATATTGCCTTACGTGCTAAGGGGTATCTAGAGAGTGGGATAGGTTTAATAACTACCCTAACCCTAATGCGTACTCTAACCCTAACCCCTAACCTAACACTAACACGTACCCTAATCCTAACCCGTACCCTAAACCGAGCCCTAACCCTAACACTAACACTAACCCTAACCCTAACCCATACCCTACGCCGTACCTGAACCCCTCCCCAAACCCGTACTCTAAGCCGTACCCTAAGCCTAACCCTAAGCCTAACACTAACCCTAGGCTACCCTTGACTGCTTCTGCCTCCAATAGATTTCCTAAGCACTAGTGTTTTAAGCAACAGCTTAAAAAGAGAATCCTAATGTGATTTCTTTATAATGGGTGTGTTCCTTATTTATCCTAGTGTCTAAATTCTTCTCCATGGCTGGAACCCCAAATAATATTCCTTTACGTGCTAAGGGGTATCTAGAGAGTGGGATAGGTTTACTAACTACCCTAACCCTAACGCGTACCCTAACCCTAACCCCTACCCTAACCCTAACACGTACCCTAATCCTAACCCGTACCCTAAACCGAGCCCTAACCCTAACACTAACCCTAACCCTAACCCTAACCCATACCCTACGCCGTACCCGAAACCCTCCCCGAACCCGTACCCTAAGCCGTACCCTAAGCCTAACCCTAAGCCTAACCCTAACCCTAGGCTACCCTTGACTGCTTCTGCCTCCAATAGATTTCCTAAGCACTAGTGTTTTAAGGAACAGCTTAAAAAGAGAATCCTAATGTGATTTCTTTATAATGGGTGTGTTCCTTATCTTATCCTATTGTCTAAACTCTTCTCCATGGCTGGACCCTCAAATAATATTCCTTTACGTGCTAAGGGGTATCTAGAGAGTGGGATAGGTTTAATAACTACCCTAACCCTAATGCATACCCTAACCCTAACCCCTACCCTAACCCTAACACGTACCCTAATCCTAACCCGTACCCTAAACCGAGCCCTAACCCTAACACTAACCCTAACCCTAACCCTAACCCATACCCTATGCCGTACCCGAACCCCTCCCCGAACCCATTCCCCAAGCCGTACCCTAAACATAACCCTAAGCCTAACCCTAACCCTAGGCTACCCTTGACTGCTTCTGCCTCCAATAGATTTCCTAAGCACTAGTGTTTTAAGGAACAGCTTAAAAAGAGAATCCTAATGTGATTTCTTTATAATGGGTGTGTTCCTTATCTTATCCTAGTGTCTAAACTCTTCTCCATGGCTGCACCCCCAAATAATATTGCCTTACGTGCTAAGGGGTATCTAGAGAGTGGGATAGGTTTAATAACTACCCTAACCCTAATGCGTACTCTAACCCTAACCCCTAACCTAACACTAACACGTACCCTAATCCTAACCCGTACACTAAACCGAGCCCTAACCCTAACACTAACACTAACCCTAACCCTAACCCATACCCTACGCCGTACCCGCACCCCTCCCCGAACCCGTACCCTAAGCCATACCCTAAACCTAACCCTAAGCCTAACCCTAACCCTAGGCTACCCTTGACTGCTTCTGCCTCCAATTGATTTCCTAAGCAGTAGTGTTTTAAGGAACAGCTTAAAAAGAGAATCCTAATGTGATTTCTTTATAATGGGTGTGTTCCTTATCTTATCCTAGTGTCTAAACTCTTCTCCATGGCTGGACCCCCAAATAATATTCCTTTACGTGCTAAGGGGGAGCTAGAGAGTGGGATAGGTTTACTAACTACCCTAGCCCTAACGCGTATCCTAACCCTAACCCCTACCCTAACCCTAACACGTACCCTAATCCTAACCCGTACCCTAAACCGAGCCCTAACCCTAACACTAACCCAAACCCTAACCCTAACCCATACCCTACGCCGTACACGAACACCTCCCCGAACCCATACCCCAAGCCGTACCCTAACCCTAACCCTAAGCCTAACCCTAACCCTAGGCTACCCTTGACTGCTTCTGCCTCCAATAGATTTCCTAAGCACTACTGTTTTAAGGAACAGCTTAAAAAGAGAATCCTAAAGTGATTTCTTTATAATGGGTGTATTCCTTATCTTATCCTAGTGTCTAAACTCTTCTCCATGGCTGCACCCCCAAATAATATTCCTTTACGTGCTAAGGGGTATCTAGAGAGTGGGATAGGTTTAATAACTACCCTAACCCTAACGCGTACCCTAACCCTAACCCCTACCCTAACCCTAACACGTACCCTAATCCTAACCCGTACCCTAAACCGAGCCCTAACCCTAACACTAACCCTAACCCTAACCCTAACCCATACCCTACGCCGTACCCGAAACCCTCCCTGAACTCGTACCCTAAGCCGTACCCTAAGCATAACCCTAAGCCTAACCCTAACCCTAGGCTACCCTTGACTGCTTCTGCCTCCAATAGATTTCCTAAGCACTAGTGTTTTAAGGAACAGCTTAAAAAGAGAATCCTAATGTGATTTCTTTATAATGGGTGTGTTCCTTATCTTATCCTAGTGTCTAAACTTTTCTCCATGGCTGGACCCTCAAATAATATTCCTTTACGTGCTAAGGGGTATCTAGAGATTGGGATAGGTTTAATAACTACCCTAACCCTAACGCGTACCCTAACCCTAACCCCTACCCTAACCCTAACACGTACCCTAATCCTAACCCGTACCCTAAACCGAGCCCTAACCCTAACACTAACCCTAACCCTAACCCTAACCCATACCCTACGCCGTACCCGCACCCCTCCCTGAACCCGTACCCTAAGCCGTACCCTAAGACTAACCCTAAGCCTAACCCTAACCCTAGGCTACCCTTGACTGCTTCTGCCTCCAATAGATTTCCTAAGCACTAGTGTTTTAACGAACAGCTTAAAAAGAGAATCCTAATGTGATTTCTTTATAATGGGTGTGTTCCTTATCTTATCCTAGTGTCTAAACTCTTCTCCATGGCTGGACCCCCAAATAATATTCCTTTACGTGCTAAGGGGTATCTAGAGAGTGGGATAGGTTTAATAACTACCCTAACCCTAACGCGTACCCTAACCCTAACCCCTACCCTAACCCTAACACGTACCCTAATCCTAACCCGTACCCTAAACCGAGCCCTAACCCTAACACTAACCCTAACCCTAACCCTAACCCATACCCTACGCCGTACCCGCACCCCTCCCCGAACCCGTACCCTAAGCCGTACCCTAAGCCTAACCCTAAGCCTAACCCTAACCCTAGGCTACCCTTGACTGCTTCTGCCTCCAATAGATTTCCTAAGCACTACTGTTTTAAGGAACAGCTTAAAAAGAGAATCCTAATGTGATTTCTTTATAATGGGTGTGTTCCTTATCTTATCCTAGTGTCTAAACTCTTCTCCATGGCTGCACCCCCAAATAATATTCCCTTACGTGCTAAGGGGTATCTAGAGAGTGGGATAGGTTTAATAACTACCCTAACCCTAACGCGTACCCTAACCCTAACCCCTACCCTAACCCTAACACGTACCCTAATCCTAACCTGTACCCTAAACCGAGCCCTAACCCTAACACTAACCCTAACCCTAACCCTAACCCATACCCTACGCCGTACCCGCACCCCTCCCCGAACTCGTACCCTAAGCCATACCCTAAACCTAACCCTAAGCCTAACCCTAACCCTAGGCTACCCTTGACTGCTTCTGCCTCCAATTGATTTCCTAAGCAGTAGTGTTTTAAGGAACAGCTTAAAAAGAGAATCCTAAAGTGATTTCTTTATAATGGGTGTGTTCCTTATCTTATCCTAGTGTCTAAACTCTTCTCCATGGCTGGACCCCCAAATAATATTCCTTTACGTGCTAAGGGGGAGCTAGAGAGTGGGATAGGTTTACTAACTACCCTAGCCCTAACGCGTAACCTAACCCTAACCCCTACCCTAACCCTAACACGTACCCTAATCCTAACCCGTACCCTAAACCGAGCCCTAACCCTAACACTAACCCAAACCCTAACCCTAACCCATACCCTACACCGTACACGAACACCTCCCCGAACCCATACCCCAAGCCGTACCCTAAACCTAACCCTAAGCCTAACCCTAACACTAGGCTACCCTTGACTGCTTCTGCCTCCAATAGATTTCCTAAGCACTAGTGTTTTAAGGAACAGCTTAAAAAGAGAATCCTAATGTGATTTCTTTATAATGGGTGTGTTCCTTATCTTATCCTAGTGTCTAAACTCTTCTCCATGGCTGCACCCCCAAATAATATTGCCTTACGTGCTAAGGGGTATCTAGAGAGTGGGATAGGTTTAATAACTACCCTAACCCTAATGCGTACTCTAACCCTAACCCCTAACCTAACACTAACACGTACCCTAATCCTAACCCGTACCCTAAACCGAGCCCTAACCCTAACACTAACACTAACCCTAACCCTAACCCATACCCTACGCCGTACCTGAACCCCTCCCCAAACCCGTACTCTAAGCCGTACCCTAAGCCTAACCCTAAGCCTAACACTAACCCTAGGCTACCCTTGACTGCTTCTGCCTCCAATAGATTTCCTAAGCACTAGTGTTTTAAGCAACAGCTTAAAAAGAGAATCCTAATGTGATTTCTTTATAATGGGTGTGTTCCTTATTTATCCTAGTGTCTAAATTCTTCTCCATGGCTGGAACCCCAAATAATATTCCTTTACGTGCTAAGGGGTATCTAGAGAGTGGGATAGGTTTACTAACTACCCTAACCCTAACGCGTACCCTAACCCTAACCCCTACCCTAACCCTAACACGTACCCTAATCCTAACCCGTACCCTAAACCGAGCCCTAACCCTAACACTAACCCTAACCCTAACCCTAACCCATACCCTACGCCGTACCCGAAACCCTCCCCGAACCCGTACCCTAAGCCGTACCCTAAGCCTAACCCTAAGCCTAACCCTAACCCTAGGCTACCCTTGACTGCTTCTGCCTCCAATAGATTTCCTAAGCACTAGTGTTTTAAGGAACAGCTTAAAAAGAGAATCCTAATGTGATTTCTTTATAATGGGTGTGTTCCTTATCTTATCCTATTGTCTAAACTCTTCTCCATGGCTGGACCCTCAAATAATATTCCTTTACGTGCTAAGGGGTATCTAGAGAGTGGGATAGGTTTAATAACTACCCTAACCCTAATGCATACCCTAACCCTAACCCCTACCCTAACCCTAACACGTACCCTAATCCTAACCCGTACCCTAAACCGAGCCCTAACCCTAACACTAACCCTAACCCTAACCCTAACCCATACCCTATGCCGTACCCGAACCCCTCCCCGAACCCATTCCCCAAGCCGTACCCTAAACATAACCCTAAGCCTAACCCTAACCCTAGGCTACCCTTGACTGCTTCTGCCTCCAATAGATTTCCTAAGCACTAGTGTTTTAAGGAACAGCTTAAAAAGAGAATCCTAATGTGATTTCTTTATAATGGGTGTGTTCCTTATCTTATCCTAGTGTCTAAACTCTTCTCCATGGCTGCACCCCCAAATAATATTGCCTTACGTGCTAAGGGGTATCTAGAGAGTGGGATAGGTTTAATAACTACCCTAACCCTAATGCGTACTCTAACCCTAACCCCTAACCTAACACTAACACGTACCCTAATCCTAACCCGTACACTAAACCGAGCCCTAACCCTAACACTAACACTAACCCTAACCCTAACCCATACCCTACGCCGTACCCGCACCCCTCCCTGAACCCGTACCCTAAGCCGTACCCTAAGACTAACCCTAAGCCTAACCCTAACCCTAGGCTACCCTTGACTGCTTCTGCCTCCAATAGATTTCCTAAGCACTAGTGTTTTAAGGAACAGCTTAAAAAGAGAATCCTAAAGTGATTTCTTTATAATGGGTGTGTTCCTTATCTTATCCTAGTGTCTAAACTCTTCTCCATGGCTGCACCCCCAAATAATATTCCCTTACGTGCTAAGGGGTATCTAGAGAGTGGGATAGGTTTAATAACTACCCTAACCCTAACGCGTACCCTAACCCTAACCCCTACCCTAACCCTAACACGTACCCTAATCCTAACCTGTACCCTAAACCGAGCCCTAACCCTAACACTAACCCTAACCCTAACCCTAACCCATACCCTACGCCGTACCCGAACCCCTCCCCGAACTCGTACCCTAAGCCATACCCTAAACCTAACCCTAAGCCTAACCCTAACCCTAGGCTACCCTTGACTGCTTCTGCCTCCAATAGATTTCCTAAGCACTAGTGTTTTAAGGAACAGCTTAAAAAGAGAATCCTAATGTGATTTCTTTATAATGGGTGTGTTCCTTATCTTATCCTAGTGTCTAAACTCTTCTCCATGGCTGCACCCCCAAATAATATTGCCTTACGTGCTAAGGGGTATCTAGAGAGTGGGATAGGTTTAATAACTACCCTAAACCTAATGCGTACTCTAACCCTAACCCCTACCCTAACACTAACACGTACCCTAATCCTAACCCGTACCCTAAACCGAGCCCTAACCCTAACACTAACACTAACCCTAACCCTAACCCATACCCTACGCCGTACCTGAACCCCTCCCCAAACCCGTACTCTAAGCCGTACCCTAAGCCTAACCCTAAGCCTAACACTAACCCTAGGCTACCCTTGACTGCTTCTGCCTCCAATAGATTTCCTAAGCACTAGTGTTTTAAGGAACAGCTTAAAAAGAGAATCCTAATGTGATTTCTTTATAATGGGTGTGTTCCTTATCTTATCCTAGTGTCTAAATTCTTCTCCATGGCTGGAACCCCAAATAATATTCCTTTACGTGCTAAGGGGTATCTAGAGAGTGGGATAGGTTTACTAACTACCCTAGCCCTAACGCGTATCCTAACCCTAACCCCTACCCTAACCCTAACACGTACCCTAATCCTAACCCGTACCCTAAACCGAGCCCTAACCCTAACACTAACCCAAACCCTAACCCTAACCCATACCCTACGCCGTACACGAACACCTCCCCGAACCCATACCCCAAGCCGTACCCTAACCCTAACCCTAAGCCTAACCCTAACCCTAGGCTACCCTTGACTGCTTCTGCCTCCAATAGATTTCCTAAGCACTACTGTTTTAAGGAACAGCTTAAAAAGAGAATCCTAAAGTGATTTCTTTATAATGGGTGTATTCCTTATCTTATCCTAGTGTCTAAACTCTTCTCCATGGCTGCACCCCCAAATAATATTCCTTTACGTGCTAAGGGGTATCTAGAGAGTGGGATAGGTTTAATAACTACCCTAACCCTAACGCGTACCCTAACCCTAACCCCTACCCTAACCCTAACACGTACCCTAATCCTAACCCGTACCCTAAACCGAGCCCTAACCCTAACACTAACCCTAACCCTAACCCTAACCCATACCCTACGCCGTACCCGAAACCCTCCCTGAACTCGTACCCTAAGCCGTACCCTAAGCATAACCCTAAGCCTAACCCTAACCCTAGGCTACCCTTGACTGCTTCTGCCTCCAATAGATTTCCTAAGCACTAGTGTTTTAAGGAACAGCTTAAAAAGAGAATCCTAATGTGATTTCTTTATAATGGGTGTGTTCCTTATCTTATCCTAGTGTCTAAACTTTTCTCCATGGCTGGACCCTCAAATAATATTCCTTTACGTGCTAAGGGGTATCTAGAGATTGGGATAGGTTTAATAACTACCCTAACCCTAACGCGTACCCTAACCCTAACCCCTACCCTAACCCTAACACGTACCCTAATCCTAACCCGTACCCTAAACCGAGCCCTAACCCTAACACTAACCCTAACCCTAACCCTAACCCATACCCTACGCCGTACCCGCACCCCTCCCTGAACCCGTACCCTAAGCCGTACCCTAAGACTAACCCTAAGCCTAACCCTAACCCTAGGCTACCCTTGACTGCTTCTGCCTCCAATAGATTTCCTAAGCACTAGTGTTTTAACGAACAGCTTAAAAAGAGAATCCTAATGTGATTTCTTTATAATGGGTGTGTTCCTTATCTTATCCTAGTGTCTAAACTCTTCTCCATGGCTGGACCCCCAAATAATATTCCTTTACGTGCTAAGGGGTATCTAGAGAGTGGGATAGGTTTAATAACTACCCTAACCCTAACGCGTACCCTAACCCTAACCCCTACCCTAACCCTAACACGTACCCTAATCCTAACCCGTACCCTAAACCGAGCCCTAACCCTAACACTAACCCTAACCCTAACCCTAACCCATACCCTACGCCGTACCCGCACCCCTCCCCGAACCCGTACCCTAAGCCGTACCCTAAGCCTAACCCTAAGCCTAACCCTAACCCTAGGCTACCCTTGACTGCTTCTGCCTCCAATAGATTTCCTAAGCACTACTGTTTTAAGGAACAGCTTAAAAAGAGAATCCTAATGTGATTTCTTTATAATGGGTGTGTTCCTTATCTTATCCTAGTGTCTAAACTCTTCTCCATGGCTGCACCCCCAAATAATATTCCCTTACGTGCTAAGGGGTATCTAGAGAGTGGGATAGGTTTAATAACTACCCTAACCCTAACGCGTACCCTAACCCTAACCCCTACCCTAACCCTAACACGTACCCTAATCCTAACCTGTACCCTAAACCGAGCCCTAACCCTAACACTAACCCTAACCCTAACCCTAACCCATACCCTACGCCGTACCCGCACCCCTCCCCGAACTCGTACCCTAAGCCATACCCTAAACCTAACCCTAAGCCTAACCCTAACCCTAGGCTACCCTTGACTGCTTCTGCCTCCAATTGATTTCCTAAGCAGTAGTGTTTTAAGGAACAGCTTAAAAAGAGAATCCTAAAGTGATTTCTTTATAATGGGTGTGTTCCTTATCTTATCCTAGTGTCTAAACTCTTCTCCATGGCTGGACCCCCAAATAATATTCCTTTACGTGCTAAGGGGGAGCTAGAGAGTGGGATAGGTTTACTAACTACCCTAGCCCTAACGCGTAACCTAACCCTAACCCCTACCCTAACCCTAACACGTACCCTAATCCTAACCCGTACCCTAAACCGAGCCCTAACCCTAACACTAACCCAAACCCTAACCCTAACCCATACCCTACACCGTACACGAACACCTCCCCGAACCCATACCCCAAGCCGTACCCTAAACCTAACCCTAAGCCTAACCCTAACACTAGGCTACCCTTGACTGCTTCTGCCTCCAATAGATTTCCTAAGCACTAGTGTTTTAAGGAACAGCTTAAAAAGAGAATCCTAATGTGATTTCTTTATAATGGGTGTGTTCCTTATCTTATCCTAGTGTCTAAACTCTTCTCCATGGCTGCACCCCCAAATAATATTGCCTTACGTGCTAAGGGGTATCTAGAGAGTGGGATAGGTTTAATAACTACCCTAACCCTAATGCGTACTCTAACCCTAACCCCTAACCTAACACTAACACGTACCCTAATCCTAACCCGTACCCTAAACCGAGCCCTAACCCTAACACTAACACTAACCCTAACCCTAACCCATACCCTACGCCGTACCTGAACCCCTCCCCAAACCCGTACTCTAAGCCGTACCCTAAGCCTAACCCTAAGCCTAACACTAACCCTAGGCTACCCTTGACTGCTTCTGCCTCCAATAGATTTCCTAAGCACTAGTGTTTTAAGCAACAGCTTAAAAAGAGAATCCTAATGTGATTTCTTTATAATGGGTGTGTTCCTTATTTATCCTAGTGTCTAAATTCTTCTCCATGGCTGGAACCCCAAATAATATTCCTTTACGTGCTAAGGGGTATCTAGAGAGTGGGATAGGTTTACTAACTACCCTAACCCTAACGCGTACCCTAACCCTAACCCCTACCCTAACCCTAACACGTACCCTAATCCTAACCCGTACCCTAAACCGAGCCCTAACCCTAACACTAACCCTAACCCTAACCCTAACCCATACCCTACGCCGTACCCGAAACCCTCCCCGAACCCGTACCCTAAGCCGTACCCTAAGCCTAACCCTAAGCCTAACCCTAACCCTAGGCTACCCTTGACTGCTTCTGCCTCCAATAGATTTCCTAAGCACTAGTGTTTTAAGGAACAGCTTAAAAAGAGAATCCTAATGTGATTTCTTTATAATGGGTGTGTTCCTTATCTTATCCTATTGTCTAAACTCTTCTCCATGGCTGGACCCTCAAATAATATTCCTTTACGTGCTAAGGGGTATCTAGAGAGTGGGATAGGTTTAATAACTACCCTAACCCTAATGCATACCCTAACCCTAACCCCTACCCTAACCCTAACACGTACCCTAATCCTAACCCGTACCCTAAACCGAGCCCTAACCCTAACACTAACCCTAACCCTAACCCTAACCCATACCCTATGCCGTACCCGAACCCCTCCCCGAACCCATTCCCCAAGCCGTACCCTAAACATAACCCTAAGCCTAACCCTAACCCTAGGCTACCCTTGACTGCTTCTGCCTCCAATAGATTTCCTAAGCACTAGTGTTTTAAGGAACAGCTTAAAAAGAGAATCCTAATGTGATTTCTTTATAATGGGTGTGTTCCTTATCTTATCCTAGTGTCTAAACTCTTCTCCATGGCTGCACCCCCAAATAATATTGCCTTACGTGCTAAGGGGTATCTAGAGAGTGGGATAGGTTTAATAACTACCCTAACCCTAATGCGTACTCTAACCCTAACCCCTAACCTAACACTAACACGTACCCTAATCCTAACCCGTACACTAAACCGAGCCCTAACCCTAACACTAACACTAACCCTAACCCTAACCCATACCCTACGCCGTACCCGCACCCCTCCCTGAACCCGTACCCTAAGCCGTACCCTAAGACTAACCCTAAGCCTAACCCTAACCCTAGGCTACCCTTGACTGCTTCTGCCTCCAATAGATTTCCTAAGCACTAGTGTTTTAAGGAACAGCTTAAAAAGAGAATCCTAAAGTGATTTCTTTATAATGGGTGTGTTCCTTATCTTATCCTAGTGTCTAAACTCTTCTCCATGGCTGCACCCCCAAATAATATTCCCTTACGTGCTAAGGGGTATCTAGAGAGTGGGATAGGTTTAATAACTACCCTAACCCTAACGCGTACCCTAACCCTAACCCCTACCCTAACCCTAACACGTACCCTAATCCTAACCTGTACCCTAAACCGAGCCCTAACCCTAACACTAACCCTAACCCTAACCCTAACCCATACCCTACGCCGTACCCGAACCCCTCCCCGAACTCGTACCCTAAGCCATACCCTAAACCTAACCCTAAGCCTAACCCTAACCCTAGGCTACCCTTGACTGCTTCTGCCTCCAATAGATTTCCTAAGCACTAGTGTTTTAAGGAACAGCTTAAAAAGAGAATCCTAATGTGATTTCTTTATAATGGGTGTGTTCCTTATCTTATCCTAGTGTCTAAACTCTTCTCCATGGCTGCACCCCCAAATAATATTGCCTTACGTGCTAAGGGGTATCTAGAGAGTGGGATAGGTTTAATAACTACCCTAAACCTAATGCGTACTCTAACCCTAACCCCTACCCTAACACTAACACGTACCCTAATCCTAACCCGTACCCTAAACCGAGCCCTAACCCTAACACTAACACTAACCCTAACCCTAACCCATACCCTACGCCGTACCTGAACCCCTCCCCAAACCCGTACTCTAAGCCGTACCCTAAGCCTAACCCTAAGCCTAACACTAACCCTAGGCTACCCTTGACTGCTTCTGCCTCCAATAGATTTCCTAAGCACTAGTGTTTTAAGGAACAGCTTAAAAAGAGAATCCTAATGTGATTTCTTTATAATGGGTGTGTTCCTTATCTTATCCTAGTGTCTAAATTCTTCTCCATGGCTGGAACCCCAAATAATATTCCTTTACGTGCTAAGGGGTATCTAGAGAGTGGGATAGGTTTACTAACTACCCTAGCCCTAACGCGTATCCTAACCCTAACCCCTACCCTAACCCTAACACGTACCCTAATCCTAACCCGTACCCTAAACCGAGCCCTAACCCTAACACTAACCCAAACCCTAACCCTAACCCATACCCTACGCCGTACACGAACACCTCCCCGAACCCATACCCCAAGCCGTACCCTAACCCTAACCCTAAGCCTAACCCTAACCCTAGGCTACCCTTGACTGCTTCTGCCTCCAATAGATTTCCTAAGCACTACTGTTTTAAGGAACAGCTTAAAAAGAGAATCCTAAAGTGATTTCTTTATAATGGGTGTATTCCTTATCTTATCCTAGTGTCTAAACTCTTCTCCATGGCTGCACCCCCAAATAATATTCCTTTACGTGCTAAGGGGTATCTAGAGAGTGGGATAGGTTTAATAACTACCCTAACCCTAACGCGTACCCTAACCCTAACCCCTACCCTAACCCTAACACGTACCCTAATCCTAACCCGTACCCTAAACCGAGCCCTAACCCTAACACTAACCCTAACCCTAACCCTAACCCATACCCTACGCCGTACCCGAAACCCTCCCTGAACTCGTACCCTAAGCCGTACCCTAAGCATAACCCTAAGCCTAACCCTAACCCTAGGCTACCCTTGACTGCTTCTGCCTCCAATAGATTTCCTAAGCACTAGTGTTTTAAGGAACAGCTTAAAAAGAGAATCCTAATGTGATTTCTTTATAATGGGTGTGTTCCTTATCTTATCCTAGTGTCTAAACTTTTCTCCATGGCTGGACCCTCAAATAATATTCCTTTACGTGCTAAGGGGTATCTAGAGATTGGGATAGGTTTAATAACTACCCTAACCCTAACGCGTACCCTAACCCTAACCCCTACCCTAACCCTAACACGTACCCTAATCCTAACCCGTACCCTAAACCGAGCCCTAACCCTAACACTAACCCTAACCCTAACCCTAACCCATACCCTACGCCGTACCCGCACCCCTCCCTGAACCCGTACCCTAAGCCGTACCCTAAGACTAACCCTAAGCCTAACCCTAACCCTAGGCTACCCTTGACTGCTTCTGCCTCCAATAGATTTCCTAAGCACTAGTGTTTTGACGAACAGCTTAAAAAGAGAATCCTAATGTGATTTCTTTATAATGGGTGTGTTCCTTATCTTATCCTAGTGTCTAAACTCTTCTCCATGGCTGGACCCCCAAATAATATTCCTTTACGTGCTAAGGGGTATCTAGAGAGTGGGATAGGTTTAATAACTACCCTAACCCTAACGCGTACCCTAACCCTAACCCCTACCCTAACCCTAACACGTACCCTAATCCTAACCCGTACCCTAAACCGAGCCCTAACCCTAACACTAACCCTAACCCTAACCCTAACCCATACCCTACGCCGTACCCGCACCCCTCCCCGAACCCGTACCCTAAGCCGTACCCTAAGCCTAACCCTAAGCCTAACCCTAACCCTAGGCTACCCTTGACTGCTTCTGCCTCCAATAGATTTCCTAAGCACTACTGTTTTAAGGAACAGCTTAAAAAGAGAATCCTAATGTGATTTCTTTATAATGGGTGTGTTCCTTATCTTATCCTAGTGTCTAAACTCTTCTCCATGGCTGCACCCCCAAATAATATTCCCTTACGTGCTAAGGGGTATCTAGAGAGTGGGATAGGTTTAATAACTACCCTAACCCTAACGCGTACCCTAACCCTAACCCCTACCCTAACCCTAACACGTACCCTAATCCTAACCTGTACCCTAAACCGAGCCCTAACCCTAACACTAACCCTAACCCTAACCCTAACCCATACCCTACGCCGTACCCGCACCCCTCCCCGAACTCGTACCCTAAGCCATACCCTAAACCTAACCCTAAGCCTAACCCTAACCCTAGGCTACCCTTGACTGCTTCGGCCTCCAATTGATTTCCTAAGCAGTAGTGTTTTAAGGAACAGCTTAAAAAGAGAATCCTAAAGTGATTTCTTTATAATGGGTGTGTTCCTTATCTTATCCTAGTGTCTAAACTCTTCTCCATGGCTGGACCCCCAAATAATATTCCTTTACGTGCTAAGGGGGAGCTAGAGAGTGGGATAGGTTTACTAACTACCCTAGCCCTAACGCGTAACCTAACCCTAACCCCTACCCTAACCCTAACACGTACCCTAATCCTAACCCGTACCCTAAACCGAGCCCTAACCCTAACACTAACCCAAACCCTAACCCTAACCCATACCCTACACCGTACACGAACACCTCCCCGAACCCATACCCCAAGCCGTACCCTAAACCTAACCCTAAGCCTAACCCTAACACTAGGCTACCCTTGACTGCTTCTGCCTCCAATAGATTTCCTAAGCACTAGTGTTTTAAGGAACAGCTTAAAAAGAGAATCCTAATGTGATTTCTTTATAATGGGTGTGTTCCTTATCTTATCCTAGTGTCTAAACTCTTCTCCATGGCTGCACCCCCAAATAATATTGCCTTACGTGCTAAGGGGTATCTAGAGAGTGGGATAGGTTTAATAACTACCCTAACCCTAATGCGTACTCTAACCCTAACCCCTAACCTAACACTAACACGTACCCTAATCCTAACCCGTACCCTAAACCGAGCCCTAACCCTAACACTAACACTAACCCTAACCCTAACCCATACCCTACGCCGTACCTGAACCCCTCCCCAAACCCGTACTCTAAGCCGTACCCTAAGCCTAACCCTAAGCCTAACACTAACCCTAGGCTACCCTTGACTGCTTCTGCCTCCAATAGATTTCCTAAGCACTAGTGTTTTAAGCAACAGCTTAAAAAGAGAATCCTAATGTGATTTCTTTATAATGGGTGTGTTCCTTATTTATCCTAGTGTCTAAATTCTTCTCCATGGCTGGAACCCCAAATAATATTCCTTTACGTGCTAAGGGGTATCTAGAGAGTGGGATAGGTTTACTAACTACCCTAACCCTAACGCGTACCCTAACCCTAACCCCTACCCTAACCCTAACACGTACCCTAATCCTAACCCGTACCCTAAACCGAGCCCTAACCCTAACACTAACCCTAACCCTAACCCTAACCCATACCCTACGCCGTACCCGAAACCCTCCCCGAACCCGTACCCTAAGCCGTACCCTAAGCCTAACCCTAAGCCTAACCCTAACCCTAGGCTACCCTTGACTGCTTCTGCCTCCAATAGATTTCCTAAGCACTAGTGTTTTAAGGAACAGCTTAAAAAGAGAATCCTAATGTGATTTCTTTATAATGGGTGTGTTCCTTATCTTATCCTATTGTCTAAACTCTTCTCCATGGCTGGACCCTCAAATAATATTCCTTTACGTGCTAAGGGGTATCTAGAGAGTGGGATAGGTTTAATAACTACCCTAACCCTAATGCATACCCTAACCCTAACCCCTACCCTAACCCTAACACGTACCCTAATCCTAACCCGTACCCTAAACCGAGCCCTAACCCTAACACTAACCCTAACCCTAACCCTAACCCATACCCTATGCCGTACCCGAACCCCTCCCCGAACCCATTCCCCAAGCCGTACCCTAAACATAACCCTAAGCCTAACCCTAACCCTAGGCTACCCTTGACTGCTTCTGCCTCCAATAGATTTCCTAAGCACTAGTGTTTTAAGGAACAGCTTAAAAAGAGAATCCTAATGTGATTTCTTTATAATGGGTGTGTTCCTTATCTTATCCTAGTGTCTAAACTCTTCTCCATGGCTGCACCCCCAAATAATATTGCCTTACGTGCTAAGGGGTATCTAGAGAGTGGGATAGGTTTAATAACTACCCTAACCCTAATGCGTACTCTAACCCTAACCCCTAACCTAACACTAACACGTACCCTAATCCTAACCCGTACACTAAACCGAGCCCTAACCCTAACACTAACACTAACCCTAACCCTAACCCATACCCTACGCCGTACCCGCACCCCTCCCTGAACCCGTACCCTAAGCCGTACCCTAAGACTAACCCTAAGCCTAACCCTAACCCTAGGCTACCCTTGACTGCTTCTGCCTCCAATAGATTTCCTAAGCACTAGTGTTTTAACGAACAGCTTAAAAAGAGAATCCTAAAGTGATTTCTTTATAATGGGTGTGTTCCTTATCTTATCCTAGTGTCTAAACTCTTCTCCATGGCTGCACCCCCAAATAATATTCCCTTACGTGCTAAGGGGTATCTAGAGAGTGGGATAGGTTTAATAACTACCCTAACCCTAACGCGTACCCTAACCCTAACCCCTACCCTAACCCTAACACGTACCCTAATCCTAACCTGTACCCTAAACCGAGCCCTAACCCTAACACTAACCCTAACCCTAACCCTAACCCATACCCTACGCCGTACCCGAACCCCTCCCCGAACTCGTACCCTAAGCCATACCCTAAACCTAACCCTAAGCCTAACCCTAACCCTAGGCTACCCTTGACTGCTTCTGCCTCCAATTGATTTCCTAAGCAGTAGTGTTTTAAGGAACAGCTTAAAAAGAGAATCCTAAAGTGATTTCTTTATAATGGGTGTGTTCCTTATCTTATCCTAGTGTCTAAACTCTTCTCCATGGCTGGACCCCCAAATAATATTCCTTTACGTGCTAAGGGGGAGCTAGAGAGTGGGATAGGTTTACTAACTACCCTAGCCCTAACGCGTAACCTAACCCTAACCCCTACCCTAACCCTAACACGTACCCTAATCCTAACCCGTACCCTAAACCGAGCCCTAACCCTAACACTAACCCAAACCCTAACCCTAACCCATACCCTACGCCGTACACGAACACCTCCCCGAACCCATACCCCAAGCCGTACCCTAAACCTAACCCTAAGCCTAACCCTAACACTAGGCTACCCTTGACTGCTTCTGCCTCCAATAGATTTCCTAAGCACTAGTGTTTTAAGGAACAGCTTAAAAAGAGAATCCTAATGTGATTTCTTTATAATGGGTGTGTTCCTTATCTTATCCTAGTGTCTAAACTCTTCTCCATGGCTGCACCCCCAAATAATATTGCCTTACGTGCTAAGGGGTATCTAGAGAGTGGGATAGGTTTAATAACTACCCTAACCCTAATGCGTACTCTAACCCTAACCCCTAACCTAACACTAACACGTACCCTAATCCTAACCCGTACCCTAAACCGAGCCCTAACCCTAACACTAACACTAACCCTAACCCTAACCCATACCCTACGCCGTACCTGAACCCCTCCCCAAACCCGTACCGAAAGCCGTACCCTAAGCCTAACCCTAAACCTAACACTAACCCTAGGCTACCCTTGACTGCTTCTGCCTCCAATAGATTTCCTAAGCACTAGTGTTTTAAGGAACAGCTTAAAAAGAGAATCCTAATGTGATTTCTTTATAATGGGTGTGTTCCTTATCTTATCCTAGTGTCTAAACTCTTCTCCATGGCTGGACCCCCAAATAATATTCCTTTACGTGCTAAGGGGTATCTAGAGAGTGGGATAGGTTTAATAACTACCCTAACCCTAACGCATACCCTAACCCTAACCCCTACCCTAACCCTAACACGTACCCTAATCCTAACCCGTACCCTAAACCGAGCCCTAACCCTAACACTAACCCTAACCATAACCCTAACCCATACCCTACGCCGTACCCGAACCCCTCCCCGAACCCATTCCCCAAGCCGTACCCTAAACCTAACCCTAAGCCTAACCCTAACCCTAGGCTACCCTTGACTGCTTCTGCCTCCAATAGATTTCCTAAGCACTAGTGTTTTAAGGAACAGCTTAAAAAGAGAATCCTAATGTGATTTCTTTATAATGGGTGTGTTCCTTATCTTATCCTAGTGTCTAAACTCTTCTCCATGGCTGCACCCCCAAATAATATTGCCTTACGTGCTAAGGGGTATCTAGAGAGTGGGATAGGTTTAATAACTACCCTAAACCTAATGCGTACTCTAACCCTAACCCCTACCCTAACACTAACACGTACCCTAATCCTAACCCGTACCCTAAACCGAGCCCTAACCCTAACACTAACACTAACCCTAACCCTAACCCATACCCTACGCCGTACCTGAACCCCTCCCCAAACCCGTACTCTAAGCCGTACCCTAAGCCTAACCCTAAGCCTAACACTAACCCTAGGCTACCCTTGACTGCTTCTGCCTCCAATAGATTTCCTAAGCACTAGTGTTTTAAGCAACAGCTTAAAAAGAGAATCCTAATGTGATTTCTTTATAATGGGTGTGTTCCTTATCTTATCCTAGTGTCTAAATTCTTCTCCATGGCTGGAACCCCAAATAATATTCCTTTACGTGCTAAGGGGTATCTAGAGAGTGGGATAGGTTTACTAACTACCCTAACACTAACACGTACCCTAATCCTAACCCGTACACTAAACCGAGCCCTAACCCTAACACTAACACTAACCCTAACCCTAACCCATACCCTACGCCGTACCCGCACCCCTCCCTGAACCCGTACCCTAAGCCGTACCCTAAGACTAACCCTAAGCCTAACCCTAACCCTAGGCTACCCTTGACTGCTTCTGCCTCCAATAGATTTCCTAAGCACTAGTGTTTTAACGAACAGCTTAAAAAGAGAATCCTAAAGTGATTTCTTTATAATGGGTGTGTTCCTTATCTTATCCTAGTGTCTAAACTCTTCTCCATGGCTGCACCCCCAAATAATATTCCCTTACGTGCTAAGGGGTATCTAGAGAGTGGGATAGGTTTAATAACTACCCTAACCCTAACGCGTACCCTAACCCTAACCCCTACCCTAACCCTAACACGTACCCTAATCCTAACCTGTACCCTAAACCGAGCCCTAACCCTAACACTAACCCTAACCCTAACCCTAACCCATACCCTACGCCGTACCCGAACCCCTCCCCGAACTCGTACCCTAAGCCATACCCTAAACCTAACCCTAAGCCTAACCCTAACCCTAGGCTACCCTTGACTGCTTCTGCCTCCAATTGATTTCCTAAGCAGTAGTGTTTTAAGGAACAGCTTAAAAAGAGAATCCTAAAGTGATTTCTTTATAATGGGTGTGTTCCTTATCTTATCCTAGTGTCTAAACTCTTCTCCATGGCTGGACCCCCAAATAATATTCCTTTACGTGCTAAGGGGGAGCTAGAGAGTGGGATAGGTTTACTAACTACCCTAGCCCTAACGCGTAACCTAACCCTAACCCCTACCCTAACCCTAACACGTACCCTAATCCTAACCCGTACCCTAAACCGAGCCCTAACCCTAACACTAACCCAAACCCTAACCCTAACCCATACCCTACGCCGTACACGAACACCTCCCCGAACCCATACCCCAAGCCGTACCCTAAACCTAACCCTAAGCCTAACCCTAACACTAGGCTACCCTTGACTGCTTCTGCCTCCAATAGATTTCCTAAGCACTAGTGTTTTAAGGAACAGCTTAAAAAGAGAATCCTAATGTGATTTCTTTATAATGGGTGTGTTCCTTATCTTATCCTAGTGTCTAAACTCTTCTCCATGGCTGCACCCCCAAATAATATTGCCTTACGTGCTAAGGGGTATCTAGAGAGTGGGATAGGTTTAATAACTACCCTAACCCTAATGCGTACTCTAACCCTAACCCCTAACCTAACACTAACACGTACCCTAATCCTAACCCGTACCCTAAACCGAGCCCTAACCCTAACACTAACACTAACCCTAACCCTAACCCATACCCTACGCCGTACCTGAACCCCTCCCCAAACCCGTACCGAAAGCCGTACCCTAAGCCTAACCCTAAACCTAACACTAACCCTAGGCTACCCTTGACTGCTTCTGCCTCCAATAGATTTCCTAAGCACTAGTGTTTTAAGGAACAGCTTAAAAAGAGAATCCTAATGTGATTTCTTTATAATGGGTGTGTTCCTTATCTTATCCTAGTGTCTAAACTCTTCTCCATGGCTGGACCCCCAAATAATATTCCTTTACGTGCTAAGGGGTATCTAGAGAGTGGGATAGGTTTAATAACTACCCTAACCCTAACGCATACCCTAACCCTAACCCCTACCCTAACCCTAACACGTACCCTAATCCTAACCCGTACCCTAAACCGAGCCCTAACCCTAACACTAACCCTAACCATAACCCTAACCCATACCCTACGCCGTACCCGAACCCCTCCCCGAACCCATTCCCCAAGCCGTACCCTAAACCTAACCCTAAGCCTAACCCTAACCCTAGGCTACCCTTGACTGCTTCTGCCTCCAATAGATTTCCTAAGCACTAGTGTTTTAAGGAACAGCTTAAAAAGAGAATCCTAATGTGATTTCTTTATAATGGGTGTGTTCCTTATCTTATCCTAGTGTCTAAACTCTTCTCCATGGCTGCACCCCCAAATAATATTGCCTTACGTGCTAAGGGGTATCTAGAGAGTGGGATAGGTTTAATAACTACCCTAAACCTAATGCGTACTCTAACCCTAACCCCTACCCTAACACTAACACGTACCCTAATCCTAACCCGTACCCTAAACCGAGCCCTAACCCTAACACTAACACTAACCCTAACCCTAACCCATACCCTACGCCGTACCTGAACCCCTCCCCAAACCCGTACTCTAAGCCGTACCCTAAGCCTAACCCTAAGCCTAACACTAACCCTAGGCTACCCTTGACTGCTTCTGCCTCCAATAGATTTCCTAAGCACTAGTGTTTTAAGCAACAGCTTAAAAAGAGAATCCTAATGTGATTTCTTTATAATGGGTGTGTTCCTTATCTTATCCTAGTGTCTAAATTCTTCTCCATGGCTGGAACCCCAAATAATATTCCTTTACGTGCTAAGGGGTATCTAGAGAGTGGGATAGGTTTACTAACTACCCTAACCCTAACGCGTACCCTAACCCTAACCCCTACCCTAAACCTAACACGTACCCTAATCCTAACCGTACCCTAAACCGAGCCCTAACCCTAACACTAACCCTAACCCTAACCCTAACCCATACCCTACGCCGTACCCGCACCCCTCCCCGAACCCGTACCCTAAGCCGTACCCTAAGCCTAACCCTAAGCCTAACCCTAACCCTAGGCTACCCTTGACTGCTTCTGCCTCCAATAGATTTCCTAAGCACTAGTGTTTTAAGGAACAGCTTAAAAAGAGAATCCTAATGTGATTTCTTTATAATGGGTGTGTTCCTTATCTTATCCTAGTGTCTAAACTCTTCTCCATGGCTGGACCCCCAAATAATATTCCTTTACGTGCTAAGGGGTATCTAGAGAGTGGGATAGGTTTAATAACTACCCTAACCCTAACGCGTACCCTAACCCTAACCCCTACCCTAACCCTAACACGTACCCTAATCCTAACCCGTACCCTAAACCGAGCCCTAACCCTAACACTAACCCTAACCCTAACCCTAACCCATACCCTACACCGTACCCGAAACCCTCCCCGAACCCGTACCCTAAGCCGTACCCTAAGCCTAACCCTAAGCCTAACCCTAACCCTAGGCTACCCTTGACTGCTTCTGCCTCCAATAGATTTCCTAAGCACTAGTGTTTTAAGGAACAGCTTAAAAAGAGAATCCTAATGTGATTTCTTTATAATGGGTGTGTTCCTTATCTTATCCTAGTGTCTAAACTCTTCTCCATGGCTGGACCCTCAAATAATATTCCTTTACGTGCTAAGGGGTATCTAGAGAGTGGGATAGGTTTAATAACTACCCTAACCCTAACGCGTACCCTAACCCTAACCCCTACCCTAACCCTAACACGTACCCTAATACTAACCTGTACACTAAACCGAGCCCTAACCCTAACACTAACCCTAACCCTAACCCATACCCTACGCCGTACCCGCACCCCTCCCCGAACCCGTACCCTAAGCCGTACCCTAAGCCTAACCCTAAGCCTAACCCTAACCCTAGGCTACCCTTGACTGCTTCTGCCTCCAATAGATTTCCTAAGCACTAGTGTTTTAAGGAACAGCTTAAAAAGAGAATCCTAATGTGATTTCTTTATAATGGGTGTGTTCCTTATCTTATCCTAGTGTCTAAACTCTTCTCCATGGCTGGACCCCCAAATAATATTCCTTTACGTGCTAAGGGGTATCTAGAGAGTGGGATAGGTTTAATAACTACCCTAACCCTTACGCATACCCTAACCCTAACCCCTACCCTAACCCTAACACGTACCCTAATCCTAACCCGTACCCTAAACCGAGCCCTAACCCTAACACTAACCCTAACCCTAACCCTAACCCATACCCTATGCCGTACCCGAACCCCTCCCCGAACCCATTCCCCAAGCCGTACCCTAAACATAACCCTAAGCCTAACCCTAACCCTAGGCTACCCTTGACTGCTTCTGCCTCCAATAGATTTCCTAAGCACTAGTGTTTTATGGAACAGCTTAAAAAGAGAATCCTAATGTGATTTCTTTATAATGGGTGTGTTCCTTATCTTATCCTAGTGTCTAAACTCTTCTCCATGGCTGCACCCCCAAATAATATTGCCTTACGTGCTAAGGGGTATCTAGAGAGTGGGATAGGTTTAATAACTACCCTAACCCTAATGCGTACTCTAACCCTAACCCCTAACCTAACACTAACACGTACCCTAATCCTAACCCGTACACTAAACCATGCCCTAACCCTAACACTAACACTAACCCTAACCCTAACCCATACCCTACGCCGTACCTGAACCCCTCCCCAAACCCGTACCGAAAGCCGTACCCTAAGCCTAACCCTAAACCTAACACTAACCCTAGGCTACCCTTGACTGCTTCTGCCTCCAATAGATTTCCTAAGCACTAGTGTTTTAAGCAACAGCTTAAAAAGAGAATCCTAATGTGATTTCTTTATAATGGGTGTGTTCCTTATCTTATCCTAGTGTCTAAATTCTTCTCCATGGCTGAAACCCCAAATAATATTCCTTTACGTGCTAAGGGGTATCTAGAGAGTGGGATAGGTTTACTAACTACCCTAACCCTAACGCGTACCCTAACCCTAACCCCAACCCTAAACCTAACACGTACCCTAATCCTAACCGTACCCTAAACCGAGCCCTAACCCTAACACTAACCCTAACCCTAACCCTAACCCATACCCTACGCCGTACCCGCACCCCTCCCCGAACCCGTAACCTAAGCCATACCCTAAGCCTAACCCTAAGCCTAACCCTAACCCTAGGCTACCCTTGACTGCTTCTGCCTCCAATAGATTTCCTAAGCACTACTGTTTTAAGGAACAGCTTAAAAAGAGAATCCTAATGTGATTTCTTTATAATGGGTGTGTTCCTTATCTTATCCTAGTGTCTAAACTCTTCTCCATGGCTGCACCCCCAAATAATATTCCCTTACGTGCTAAGGGGTATCTAGAGAGTGGGATAGGTTTAATAACTACCCTAACCCTAACGCGTACCCTAACCCTAACCCCTACCCTAACCCTAACACGTACCCTAATCCTAACCTGTACCCTAAACCGAGGCCTAACCCTAACACTAACCCTAACCCTAACCCTAACCCATACCCTACGCCGTACCCGAAACCCTCCCCGAACCCGTACCCTAAGCCATACCCTAAACCTAACCCTAAGCCTAAGCCTAACCCTAGGCTACCCTTGACTGCTTCTGCCTCCAATAGATTTCCTAAGCACTAGTGTTTTAAGGAACAGCTTAAAAAGAGAATCCTAATGTGATTTCTTTATAATGGGTGTGTTCCTTATCTTATCCTAGTGTCTAAACTCTTCTCCATGGCTGCACCCCCAAATAATATTCCCTTACGTGCTAAGGGGTATCTAGAGAGTGGGATAGGTTTAATAACTACCCTAACCCTAACGCGTACCCTAACCCTAACCCCTACCCTAACCCTAACACGTACCCTAATCCTAACCTGTACCCTAAACCGAGGCCTAACCCTAACACTAACCCTAACCCTAACCCTAACCCATACCCTACGCCGTACCCGAAACCCTCCCCGAACCCGTACCCTAAGCCATACCCTAAACCTAACCCTAAGCCTAACCCTAACCCTAGGCTACCCTTGACTGCTTCTGCCTCCAATTGATTTCCTAAGCAGTAGTGTTTTAAGGAACAGCTTAAAAAGAGAATCCTAATGTGATTTCTTTATAATGGGTGTGTTCCTTATCTTATCCTAGTGTCTAAACTTTTCTCCATGGCTGGACCCTCAAATAATATTCCTTTACGTGCTAAGGGGTATCTAGAGATTGGGATAGGTTTAATAACTACCCTAACCCTAACGCGTACCCTAACCCTAACCCCTACCCTAACCCTAACACGTACCCTAATCCTAACCCGTACCCTAAACCGAGCCCTAACCCTAACACTAACCCTAACCCTAACCCTAACCCATACCCTACGCCGTACCCGCACCCCTCCCTGAACCCGTACCCTAAGCCGTACCCTAAGCCTAACCCTAAGCCTAACCCTAACCCTAGGCTACCCTTGACTGCTTCTGCCTCCAATAGATTTCCTAAGCACTAGTGTTTTAACGAACAGCTTAAAAAGAGAATCCTAAAGTGATTTCTTTATAATGGGTGTGTTCCTTATCTTATCCTAGTGTCTAAACTCTTCTCCATGGCTGGACCCCCAAATAATATTCCTTTACGTGCTAAGGGGTATCTAGAGAGTGGGATAGGTTTAATAACTACCCTAACCCTAACGCGCCCCTAACCCTAACCCCTACCCTAACCCTAACACGTACCCTAATCCTAACCCGTACCCTAAACCGAGCCCTAACCCTAACAGTAACCCTAACCCTAACCCATACCCTACGCCGTACCCGAAACCCTCCCCGAACCCGTACCCTAAGCCGTACCCTAAGCCTCACCCTAAGCCTAACCTTATCCTAGGCTACCCTTGACTGCTTCTGCCTCCAATAGATTTCCTAAGCACTAGTGTTTTAAGGAACAGCTTAAAAAGAGAATCCTAATGTGATTTCTTTATAATGGGTGTGTTCCTTATCTTATCCTAGTGTCTAAACTCTTCTCCATTGCTGGACCCTCAAATAATATTCCTTTACGTGCTAAGGGGTATCTAGAGAGTGGGATAGGTTTAATAACTACCCTAACCCTAACGCGTACCCTAACCCTAACCCCTACCCTAACCCTAACACGTACCCTAATCCTAACAGGTACCCTAAACCGAGCCCTAACCCTAACACTAACCCTAACCCTAACCCTAACCCATACCCTACGCCGTACCCGCACCCCTCCCCGAACCCGTACCCTAAGCCGTACCCTAAGCCTAACCCTAAGCCTAACCCTAACCCTAGGCTACCCTTGACTGCTTCTGCCTCCAATAGATTTCCTAAGCACTAGTGTTTTAAGGAACAGCTTAAAAAGAGAATCCTAATGTGATTTCTTTATAATGGGTGTGTTCCTTATCTTATCCTAGTGTCTAAACTCTTCTCCATGGCTGCACCCCCAAATAATATTGCCTTACGTGCTAAGGGGTATCTAGAGAGTGGGATAGGTTTAATAACTACCCTAAACCTAATGCGTACTCTAACCCTAACCCCTACCCTAACACTAACACGTACCCTAATCCTAACCCGTACCCTAAACCGAGCCCTAACCCTAACACTAACACTAACCCTAACCCTAACCCATACCCTATGCCGTACCTGAACCCCTCCCCAAACCCGTACCCTAAGCCGTACCCTAAGCCTAACCCTAAGCCTAACACTAACCCTAGGCTACCCTTGACTGCTTCTGCCTCCAATAGATTTCCTAAGCACTAGTGTTTTAAGCAACAGCTTAAAAAGAGAATCCTAATGTGATTTCTTTATAATGGGTGTGTTCCTTATCTTATCCTAGTGTCTAAATTCTTCTCCATGGCTGGAACCCCAAATAATATTCCTTTACGTGCTAATGGGTATCTAGAGAGTGGGATAGGTTTACTAACTACCCTAACCCTAACGCGTACCCTAACCCTAACCCCTACCCTAACCCTAACACGTACCCTAATCCTAACCCGTACCCTAAACCGAGCCCTAACCCTAACAATAACCCTAACCCTAACCCTAACCCATACCCTACGCCGTACCCGAAACCCTCCCCGATCCCGTACCCTAAGCCGTACCCTAAGCCTAACCCTAAGCCTAACCCTAACCCTAGGTTACCCTTGACTGCTTCTGCCTCCAATAGATTTCCTAAGCACTAGTGTTTTAAGGAACAGCTTAAAAAGAGAATCCTAATGTGATTTCTTTATAATGGGTGTGTTCCTTATCTTATCCTAGTGTCTAAACTCTTCTCCATGGCTGGACCCTCAAATAATATTCCTTTACGTGCTAAGGGGTATCTAGAGAGTGGGATAGGTTTAATAACTACCCTAACCCTAACGCGTACCCTAACCCTAACCCCTACCCTAACCCTAACACGTACCCTAATCCTAACCCGTACCCTAAACCGAGCCCTAACCCTAACACTAACCCTAACCCTAACCCTAACCCATACCCTACGCCGTACCCGCACCCCTCCCTGAACCCGTACCCTAAGCCGTACCCTAAGCCTAACCCTAAGCCTAACCCTAACACTAGGCTACCCTTGACTGCTTCTGCCTCCAATAGATTTCCTAAGCACTAGTGTTTTAACGAACAGCTTAAAAAGAGAATCCTAAAGTGATTTCTTTATAATGGGTGTGTTCCTTATCTTATCCTAGTGTCTAAACTCTTCTCCATGGCTGGACCCCCAAATAATATTCCTTTACGTGCTAAGGGGTATCTAGAGAGTGGGATAGGTTTAATAACTACCCTAACCCTAACGCGTACCCTAACCCTAACCCCTACCCTAACCCTAACACGTACCCTAATCCTAACCCGTACCCTAAACCGAGCCCTAACCCTAACACTAACCCTAACCCTAACCCATACCCTACGCCGTACCCGAAACCCTCCCCGAACCCGTACCCTAAGCCGTACCCTAAGCCTCACCCTAAGCCTAACCTTATCCTAGGCTACCCTTGACTGCTTCTGCCTCCAATAGATTTCCTAAGCACTACTGTTTTAAGGAACAGCTTAAAAAGAGAATCCTAATGTGATTTCTTTATAATGGGTGTGTTCCTTATCTTATCCTAGTGTCTAAACTCTTCTCCATGGCTGCACCCCCAAATAATATTCCCTTACGTGCTAAGGGGTATCTAGAGAGTGGGATATGTTTAATAACTACCCTAACCCTAACGCGTACCCTAACCCTAACCCCTACCCTAACCCTAACACGTACCCTAATCCTAACCTGTACCCTAAACCGAGGCCTAACCCTAACACTAACCCTAACCCTAACCCTAACCCATACCCTACGCCGTACCCGCACCCCTCCCCGAACCCGTACCCTAAGCCATACCCTAAACCTAACCCTAAGCCTAACCCTAACCCTAGGCTACCCTTGACTGCTTCTGCCTCCAATTGATTTCCTAAGCAGTAGTGTTTTAAGGAACAGCTTAAAAAGAGAATCCTAATGTGATTTCTTTATAATGGGTGTGTTCCTTATCTTATCCTAGTGTCTAAACTCTTCTCCATGGCTGGACCCTCAAATAATATTCCTTTACGTGCTAAGGGGTATCTAGAGATTGGGATAGGTTTAATAACTACCCTAACCCTAACGCGTACCCTAACCCTAACCCCTACCCTAACCCTAACACGTACCCTAATCCTAACCCGTACCCTAAACCGAGCCCTAACCCTAACACTAACCCTAACCCTAACCCTAACCCATACCCTACGCCGTACCCGCACCCCTCCCTGAACCCGTACCCTAAGCCGTACCCTAAGCCTAACCCTAAGCCTAACCCTAACCCTAGGCTACCCTTGACTGCTTCTGCCTCCAATAGATTTCCTAAGCACTAGTGTTTTAACGAACAGCTTAAAAAGAGAATCCTAAAGTGATTTCTTTATAATGGGTGTGTTCCTTATCTTATCCTAGTGTCTAAACTCTTCTCCATGGCTGGACCCCCAAATAATATTCCTTTACGTGCTAAGGGGTATCTAGAGAGTGGGATAGGTTTAATAACTACCCTAACCCTAACGCGCCCCTAACCCTAACCCCTACCCTAACCCTAACACGTACCCTAATCCTAACCCGTACCCTAAACCGAGCCCTAACCCTAACAGTAACCCTAACCCTAACCCATACCCTACGCCGTACCCGAAACCCTCCCCGAACCCGTACCCTAAGCCGTACCCTAAGCCTCACCCTAAGCCTAACCTTATCCTAGGCTACCCTTGACTGCTTCTGCCTCCAATAGATTTCCTAAGCACTAGTGTTTTAAGGAACAGCTTAAAAAGAGAATCCTAATGTGATTTCTTTATAATGGGTGTGTTCCTTATCTTATCCTAGTGTCTAAACTCTTCTCCATTGCTGGACCCTCAAATAATATTCCTTTACGTGCTAAGGGGTATCTAGAGAGTGGGATAGGTTTAATAACTACCCTAACCCTAACGCGTACCCTAACCCTAACCCCTACCCTAACCCTAACACGTACCCTAATCCTAACAGGTACCCTAAACCGAGCCCTAACCCTAACACTAACCCTAACCCTAACCCTAACCCATACCCTACGCCGTACCCGCACCCCTCCCCGAACCCGTACCCTAAGCCGTACCCTAAGCCTAACCCTAAGCCTAACCCTAACCCTAGGCTACCCTTGACTGCTTCTGCCTCCAATAGATTTCCTAAGCACTAGTGTTTTAAGGAACAGCTTAAAAAGAGAATCCTAATGTGATTTCTTTATAATGGGTGTGTTCCTTATCTTATCCTAGTGTCTAAACTCTTCTCCATGGCTGCACCCCCAAATAATATTGCCTTACGTGCTAAGGGGTATCTAGAGAGTGGGATAGGTTTAATAACTACCCTAAACCTAATGCGTACTCTAACCCTAACCCCTACCCTAACACTAACACGTACCCTAATCCTAACCCGTACCCTAAACCGAGCCCTAACCCTAACACTAACACTAACCCTAACCCTAACCCATACCCTATGCCGTACCTGAACCCCTCCCCAAACCCGTACCCTAAGCCGTACCCTAAGCCTAACCCTAAGCCTAACACTAACCCTAGGCTACCCTTGACTGCTTCTGCCTCCAATAGATTTCCTAAGCACTAGTGTTTTAAGCAACAGCTTAAAAAGAGAATCCTAATGTGATTTCTTTATAATGGGTGTGTTCCTTATCTTATCCTAGTGTCTAAATTCTTCTCCATGGCTGGAACCCCAAATAATATTCCTTTACGTGCTAAGGGGTATCTAGAGAGTGGGATAGGTTTACTAACTACCCTAACCCTAACGCGTACCCTAACCCTAACCCCTACCCTAACCCTAACACGTACCCTAATCCTAACCCGTACCCTAAACCGAGCCCTAACCCTAACACTAACCCTAACCCTAACCCTAACCCATACCCTACGCCGTACCCGAAACCCTCCCCGATCCCGTACCCTAAGCCGTACCCTAAGCCTAACCCTAAGCCTAACCCTAACCCTAGGTTACCCTTGACTGCTTCTGCCTCCAATAGATTTCCTAAGCACTAGTGTTTTAAGGAACAGCTTAAAAAGAGAATCCTAATGTGATTTCTTTATAATGGGTGTGTTCCTTATCTTATCCTAGTGTCTAAACTCTTCTCCATGGCTGGACCCTCAAATAATATTCCTTTACGTGCTAAGGGGTATCTAGAGAGTGGGATAGGTTTAATAACTACCCTAACCCTAACGCGTACCCTAACCCTAACCCCTACCCTAACCCTAACACGTACCCTAATCCTAACCCGTACCCTAAACCGAGCCCTAACCCTAACACTAACCCTAACCCTAACCCTAACCCATACCCTACGCCGTACCCGCACCCCTCCCTGAACCCGTACCCTAAGCCGTACCCTAAGCCTAACCCTAAGCCTAACCCTAACCCTAGGCTACCCTTGACTGCTTCTGCCTCCAATAGATTTCCTAAGCACTAGTGTTTTAACGAACAGCTTAAAAAGAGAATCCTAAAGTGATTTCTTTATAATGGGTGTGTTCCTTATCTTATCCTAGTGTCTAAACTCTTCTCCATGGCTGGACCCCCAAATAATATTCCTTTACGTGCTAAGGGGTATCTAGAGAGTGGGATAGGTTTAATAACTACCCTAACCCTAACGCGTACCCTAACCCTAACCCCTACCCTAACCCTAACACGTACCCTAATCCTAACCCGTACCCTAAACCGAGCCCTAACCCTAACACTAACCCTAACCCTAACCCATACCCTACGCCGTACCCGAAACCCTCCCCGAACCCGTACCCTAAGCCGTACCCTAAGCCTCACCCTAAGCCTAACCTTATCCTAGGCTACCCTTGACTGCTTCTGCCTCCAATAGATTTCCTAAGCACTACTGTTTTAAGGAACAGCTTAAAAAGAGAATCCTAATGTGATTTCTTTATAATGGGTGTGTTCCTTATCTTATCCTAGTGTCTAAACTCTTCTCCATGGCTGCACCCCCAAATAATATTCCCTTACGTGCTAAGGGGTATCTAGAGAGTGGGATAGGTTTAATAACTACCCTAACCCTAATGCGTACCCTAACCCTAACCACTACCCTAACCCTAACACGTACCCTAATCCTAACCTGTACCCTAAACCGAGGCCTAACCCTAACACTAACCCTAACCCTAACCCTAACCCATACCCTACGCCGTACCCGCACCCCTCCCCGAACCCGTACCCTAAGCCATACCCTAAACCTAACCCTAAGCCTAACCCTAACCCTAGGCTACCCTTGACTGCTTCTGCCTCCAATTGATTTCCTAAGCAGTAGTGTTTTAAGGAACAGCTTAAAAAGAGAATCCTAATGTGATTTCTTTATAATGGGTGTGTTCCTTATCTTATCCTAGTGTCTAAACTCTTCTCCATGGCTGGACCCCCAAATAATATTCCTTTACGTGCTAAGGGGGAGCTAGAGAGTGGGATAGGTTTACTAACTACCCTAGCCCTAACGCGTAACCTAACCCTAACCCCTACCCTAACCCTAACACGTACCCTAATCCTAACCCGTACCCTAAACCGAGCCCTAACCCTAACACTAACCCAAACCCTAACCCTAACCCATACCCTACGCCGTACACGAACACCTCCCCGAACCCATACCCCAAGCCGTACCCTAACCCTAACCCTAAGCCTAACCCTAACCCTAGGCTACCCTTGACTGCTTCTGCCTCCAATAGATTTCCTAAGCACTACTGTTTTAAGGAACAGCTTAAAAAGAGAATCCTAAAGTGATTTCTTTATAATGGGTGTGTTCCTTATCTTATCCTAGTGTCTAAACTCTTCTCCATGGCTGCACCCCCAAATAATATTCCTTTACGTGCTAAGGGGTATCTAGAGAGTGGGATAGGTTTAATAACTACCCTAACCCTAACGCGTACCCTAACCCTAACCCCTACCCTAACCCTAACACGTACCCTAATCCTAACCCGTACCCTAAACCGAGCCCTAACCCTAACACTAACCCTAACCCTAACCCTAACCCATACCCTACGCCGTACCCGAAACCCTCCCTGAACTCGTACCCTAAGCCGTACCCTAAGCCTAACCCTAAGCCTAACCCTAACCCTAGGCTACCCTTGACTGCTTCTGCCTCCAATAGATTTCCTAAGCACTAGTGTTTTAAGGAACAGCTTAAAAAGAGAATCCTAATGTGATTTCTTTATAATGGGTGTGTTCCTTATCTTATCCTAGTGTCTAAACTTTTCTCCATGGCTGGACCCTCAAATAATATTCCTTTACGTGCTAAGGGGTATCTAGAGATTGGGATAGGTTTAATAACTACCCTAACCCTAACGCGTACCCTAACCCTAACCCCTACCCTAACCCTAACACGTACCCTAATCCTAACCCGTACCCTAAACCGAGCCCTAACCCTAACACTAACCCTAACCCTAACCCTAACCCATACCCTACGCCGTACCCGCACCCCTCCCTGAACCCGTACCCTAAGCCGTACCCTAAGACTAACCCTAAGCCTAACACTAACCCTAGGCTACCCTTGACTGCTTCTGCCTCCAATAGATTTCCTAAGCACTAGTGTTTTAACGAACAGCTTAAAAAGAGAATCCTAAAGTGATTTCTTTATAATGGGTGTGTTCCTTATCTTATCCTAGTGTCTAAACTCTTCTCCATGGCTGGACCCCCAAATAATATTCCTTTACCTGCTAAGGGGTATCTAGAGAGTGGGATAGGTTTAATAACTACCCTAACCCTAACGCGTACCCTAACCCTAACCCCTACCCTAACCCTAACACGTACCCTAATCCTAACCCGTACCCTAAACCGAGCCCTAACCCTAACACTAACCCTAACCCTAACCCTAACCCATACCCTACGCCGTACCCGCACCCCTCCCCGAACCCGTACCCTAAGCCGAACCCTAAGCCTAACCCTAAGCCTAACCCTAACCCTAGGCTACCCTTGACTGCTTCTGCCTCCAATAGATTTCCTAAGCACTACTGTTTTAAGGAACAGCTTAAAAAGAGAATCCTAATGTGATTTCTTTATAATGGGTGTGTTCCTTATCTTATCCTAGTGTCTAAACTCTTCTCCATGGCTGCACCCCCAAATAATATTCCCTTACGTGCTAAGGGGTATCTAGAGAGTGGGATAGGTTTAATAACTACCCTAACCCTAACGCGTACCCTAACCCTAACCCCTACCCTAACCCTAACACGTACCCTAATCCTAACCTGTACCCTAAACCGAGCCCTAACGCTAACACTAACCCTAACCCTAACCCTAACCCATACCCTACGCCGTACCCGCACCCCTCCCCGAACTCGTACCCTAAGCCATACCCTAAACCTAACCCTAAGCCTAACCCTAACCCTAGGCTACCCTTGACTGCTTCTGCCTCCAATTGATTTCCTAAGCAGTAGTGTTTTAAGGAACAGCTTAAAAAGAGAATCCTAAAGTGATTTCTTTATAATGGGTGTGTTCCTTATCTTATCCTAGTGTCTAAACTCTTCTCCATGGCTGGACCCCCAAATAATATTCCTTTACGTGCTAAGGGGGAGCTAGAGAGTGGGATAGGTTTACTAACTACCCTAGCCCTAACGCGTAACCTAACCCTAACCCCTACCCTAACCCTAACACGTACCCTAATCCTAACCCGTACCCTAAACCGAGCCCTAACCCTAACACTAACCCAAACCCTAACCCTAACCCATACCCTACGCCGTACACGAACACCTCCCCGAACCCATACCCCAAGCCGTACCCTAAACCTAACCCTAAGCCTAACCCTAACACTAGGCTACCCTTGACTGCTTCTGCCTCCAATAGATTTCCTAAGCACTAGTGTTTTAAGGAACAGCTTAAAAAGAGAATCCTAATGTGATTTCTTTATAATGGGTGTGTTCCTTATCTTATCCTAGTGTCTAAACTCTTCTCCATGGCTGCACCCCCAAATAATATTGCCTTACGTGCTAAGGGGTATCTAGAGAGTGGGATAGGTTTAATAACTACCCTAACCCTAATGCGTACTCTAACCCTAACCCCTACCCTAACACTAACACGTACCCTAATCCTAACCCGTACCCTAAACCGAGCCCTAACCCTAACACTAACACTAACCCTAACCCTAACCCATACCCTACGCCGTACCTGAACCCCTCCCCAAACTCGTACCCTAAGCCGTACCCTAAGCCTAACCCTAAGCCTAACACTAACCCTAGGCTACCCTTGACTGCTTCTGCCTCCAATAGATTTCCTAAGCACTAGTGTTTTAAGCAACAGCTTAAAAAGAGAATCCTAATGTGATTTCTTTATAATGGGTGTGTTCCTTATCTTATCCTAGTGTCTAAATTCTTCTCCATTGCTGGAACCCCAAATAATATTCCTTTACGTGCTAAGGGGTATCTAGAGAGTGGGATAGGTTTACTAACTACCCTAACCCTAACGCGTACCCTAACCCTAACCCCAACCCTAAACCTAACACGTACCCTAATCCTAACCGTACCCTAAACCGAGCCCTAACCCTAACACTAACCCTAACCCTAACCCTAACCCATACCCTACGCCGTACCCGAAACCCTCCCCGAACCCGTACCCTAAGTCGTACTCTAAGCCTAACCCTAAGCCTAACCCTAACCCTACGCTACCCTTGACTGCTTCTGCCTCCAATAGATTTCCTAAGCACTAGTGTTTTAAGGAACAGCTTAAAAAGAGAATCCTAATGTGATTTCTTTATAATGGGTGTGTTCCTTATCTTATCCTAGTGTCTAAACTCTTCTCCATGGCTGGACCCTCAAATAATATTCCTTTACGTGCTAAGGGGTATCTAGAGAGTGGGATAGGTTTACTAACTACCCTAACCCTAACGCGTACCCTAACCCTAACCCCTACCCTAACCCTAACACGTACCCTAATCCTAACCCGTACCCTAAACCGAGCCCTAACCCTAACAATAACCCTAACCCTAACCCTAACCCATACCCTACGCCGTACCCGAAACCCTCCCCGATCCCGTACCCTAAGCCGTACCCTAAGCCTAACCCTAAGCCTAACCCTAACCCTAGGTTACCCTTGACTGCTTCTGCCTCCAATAGATTTCCTAAGCACTAGTGTTTTAAGGAACAGCTTAAAAAGAGAATCCTAATGTGATTTCTTTATAATGGGTGTGTTCCTTATCTTATCCTAGTGTCTAAACTCTTCTCCATGGCTGGACCCTCAAATAATATTCCTTTACGTGCTAAGGGGTATCTAGAGAGTGGGATAGGTTTACTAACTACCCTAACCCTAACGCGTACCCTAACCCTAACCCCTACCCTAACCCTAACACGTACCCTAATACTAACCTGTACCCTAAACCGAGCCCTAACCCTAACACTAACCCTAACCCTAACCCTAACCCATACCCTACGCCGTACCCGCACCCCTCCCCGAACCCGTACCCTAAGCCGTACCCTAAGCCTCACCCTAAGCCTAACCTTATCCTAGGCTACCCTTGACTGCTTCTGCCTCCAATAGATTTCCTAAGCACTAGTGTTTTAACGAACAGCTTAAAAAGAGAATCCTAAAGTGATTTCTTTATAATGGGTGTGTTCCTTATCTTATCCTAGTGTCTAAACTCTTCTCCATGGCTGGACCCCCAAATAATATTCCTTTACGTGCTAAGGGGTATCTAGAGAGTGGGATAGGTTTAATAACTACCCTAACCCTAACGCGTACCCTAACCCTAACCCCTACCCTAACCCTAACACGTACCCTAATCCTAACCCGTACCCTAAACCGAGCCCTAACCCTAACACTAACCCTAACCCTAACCCATACCCTACGCCGTACCCGAAACCCTCCCCGAACCCGTACCCTAAGCCGTACCCTAAGCCTCACCCTAAGCCTAACCTTATCCTAGGCTACCCTTGACTGCTTCTGCCTCCAATAGATTTCCTAAGCACTACTGTTTTAAGGAACAGCTTAAAAAGAGAATCCTAATGTGATTTCTTTATAATGGGTGTGTTCCTTATCTTATCCTAGTGTCTAAACTCTTCTCCATGGCTGCACCCCCAAATAATATTCCCTTACGTGCTAAGGGGTATCTAGAGAGTGGGATAGGTTTAATAACTACCCTAACCCTAACGCGTACCCTAACCCTAACCACTACCCTAACCCTAACACGTACCCTAATCCTAACCTGTACCCTAAACCGAGGCCTAACCCTAACACTAACCCTAACCCTAACCCTAACCCATACCCTACGCCGTACCCGCACCCCTCCCCGAACCCGTACCCTAAGCCATACCCTAAACCTAACCCTAAGCCTAACCCTAACCCTAGGCTACCCTTGACTGCTTCTGCCTCCAATTGATTTCCTAAGCAGTAGTGTTTTAAGGAACAGCTTAAAAAGAGAATCCTAATGTGATTTCTTTATAATGGGTGTGTTCCTTATCTTATCCTAGTGTCTAAACTCTTCTCCATGGCTGGACCCCCAAATAATATTCCTTTACGTGCTAAGGGGGAGCTAGAGAGTGGGATAGGTTTACTAACTACCCTAGCCCTAACGCGTAACCTAACCCTAACCCCTACCCTAACCCTAACATGTACCCTAATCCTAACCCGTACCCTAAACCGAGCCCTAACCCTAACACTAACCCAAACCCTAACCCTAACCCATACCCTACGCCGTACACGAACACCTCCCCGAACCCATACCCCAAGCCGTACCCTAACCCTAACCCTAAGCCTAACCCTAACCCTAGGCTACCCTTGACTGCTTCTGCCTCCAATAGATTTCCTAAGCACTACTGTTTTAAGGAACAGCTTAAAAAGAGAATCCTAAAGTGATTTCTTTATAATGGGTGTGTTCCTTATCTTATCCTAGTGTCTAAACTCTTCTCCATGGCTGCACCCCCAAATAATATTCCTTTACGTGCTAAGGGGTATCTAGAGAGTGGGATAGGTTTAATAACTACCCTAACTCTAACGCGTACCCTAACCCTAACCCCTACCCTAACCCTAACACGTACCCTAATCCTAACCCGTACCCTAAACCGAGCCCTAACCCTAACACTAACCCTAACCCTAACCCTAACCCATACCCTACGCCGTACCCGAAACCCTCCCTGAACTCGTACCCTAAGCCGTACCCTAAGCCTAACCCTAAGCCTAACCCTAACCCTAGGCTACCCTTGACTGCTTCTGCCTCCAATAGATTTCCTAAGCACTAGTGTTTTAAGGAACAGCTTAAAAAGAGAATCCTAATGTGATTTCTTTATAATGGGTGTGTTCCTTATCTTATCCTAGTGTCTAAACTTTTCTCCATGGCTGGACCCTCAAATAATATTCCTTTACGTGCTAAGGGGTATCTAGAGATTGGGATAGGTTTAATAACTACCCTAACCCTAACGCGTACCCTAACCCTAACCCCTACCCTAACCCTAACACGTACCCTAATCCTAACCCGTACCCTAAACCGAGCCCTAACCCTAACACTAACCCTAACCCTAACCCTAACCCATACCCTACGCCGTACCCGCACCCCTCCCTGAACCCGTACCCTAAGCCGTACCCTAAGACTAACCCTAAGCCTAACACTAACCCTAGGCTACCCTTGACTGCTTCTGCCTCCAATAGATTTCCTAAGCACTAGTGTTTTAACGAACAGCTTAAAAAGAGAATCCTAAAGTGATTTCTTTATAATGGGTGTGTTCCTTATCTTATCCTAGTGTCTAAACTCTTCTCCATGGCTGGACCCCCAAATAATATTCCTTTACGTGCTAAGGGGTATCTAGAGAGTGGGATAGGTTTAATAACTACCCTAACCCTAACGCGTACCCTAACCCTAACCCCTACCCTAACCCTAACACGTACCCTAATCCTAACCCGTACCCTAAACCGAGCCCTAACCCTAACACTAACCCTAACCCTAACCCTAACCCATACCCTACGCCGTACCCGCACCCCTCCCCGAACCCGTACCCTAAGCCGAACCCTAAGCCTAACCCTAAGCCTAACCCTAACCCTAGGCTACCCTTGACTGCTTCTGCCTCCAATAGATTTCCTAAGCACTACTGTTTTAAGGAACAGCTTAAAAAGAGAATCCTAATGTGATTTCTTTATAATGGGTGTGTTCCTTATCTTATCCTAGTGTCTAAACTCTTCTCCATGGCTGCACCCCCAAATAATATTGCCTTACGTGCTAAGGGGTATCTAGAGAGTGGGATAGGTTTAATAACTACCCTAACCCTAACGCGTACCCTAACCCTAACCCCTACCCTAACCCTAACACGTACCCTAATCCTAACCTGTACCCTAAACCGAGCCCTAACGCTAACACTAACCCTAACCCTAACCCTAACCCATACCCTACGCCGTACCCGCACCCCTCCCCGAACTCGTACCCTAAGCCATACCCTAAACCTAACCCTAAGCCTAACCCTAACCCTAGGCTACCCTTGACTGCTTCTGCCTCCAATTGATTTCCTAAGCAGTAGTGTTTTAATGAACAGCTTAAAAAGAGAATCCTAAAGTGATTTCTTTATAATGGGTGTGTTCCTTATCTTATCCTAGTGTCTAAACTCTTCTCCATGGCTGGACCCCCAAATAATATTCCTTTACGTGCTAAGGGGGAGCTAGAGAGTGGGATAGGTTTACTAACTACCCTAGCCCTAACGCGTAACCTAACCCTAACCCCTACCCTAACCCTAACACGTACCCTAATCCTAAACCGTACCCTAAACCGAGCCCTAACCCTAACACTAACCCAAACCCTAACCCTAACCCATACCCTACGCCGTACACGAACACCTCCCCGAACCCATACCCCAAGCCGTACCCTAAACCTAACCCTAAGCCTAACCCTAACACTAGGCTACCCTTGACTGCTTCTGCCTCCAATAGATTTCCTAAGCACTAGTGTTTTAAGGAACAGCTTAAAAAGAGAATCCTAATGTGATTTCTTTATAATGGGTGTGTTCCTTATCTTATCCTAGTGTCTAAACTCTTCTCCATGGCTGCACCCCCAAATAATATTGCCTTACGTGCTAAGGGGTATCTAGAGAGTGGGATAGGTTTAATAACTACCCTAACCCTAATGCGTACTCTAACCCTAACCCCTACCCTAACACTAACACGTACCCTAATCCTAACCCGTACCCTAAACCGAGCCCTAACCCTAACACTAACACTAACCCTAACCCTAACCCATACCCTACGCCGTACCTGAACCCCTCCCCAAACTCGTACCCTAAGCCGTACCCTAAGCCTAACCCTAAGCCTAACACTAACCCTAGGCTACCCTTGACTGCTTCTGCCTCCAATAGATTTCCTAAGCACTAGTGTTTTAAGCAACAGCTTAAAAAGAGAATCCTAATGTGATTTCTTTATAATGGGTGTGTTCCTTATCTTATCCTAGTGTCTAAATTCTTCTCCATTGCTGGAACCCCAAATAATATTCCTTTACGTGCTAAGGGGTATCTAGAGAGTGGGATAGGTTTACTAACTACCCTAACCCTAACGCGTACCCTAACCCTAACCCCAACCCTAAACCTAACACGTACCCTAATCCTAACCGTACCCTAAACCGAGCCCTAACCCTAACACTAACCCTAACCCTAACCCTAACCCATACCCTACGCCGTACCCGAAACCCTCCCCGAACCCGTACCCTAAGCCGTACTCTAAGCCTAACCCTAAGCCTAACCCTAACCCTACGCTACCCTTGACTGCTTCTGCCTCCAATAGATTTCCTAAGCACTAGTGTTTTAAGGAACAGCTTAAAAAGAGAATCCTAATGTGATTTCTTTATAATGGGTGTGTTCCTTATCTTATCCTAGTGTCTAAACTCTTCTCCATGGCTGGACCCTCAAATAATATTCCTTTACGTGCTAAGGGGTATCTAGAGAGTGGGATAGGTTTACTAACTACCCTAACCCTAACGCGTACCCTAACCCTAACCCCTACCCTAACCCTAACACGTACACTAATCCTAACCCGTACCCTAAACCGAGCCCTAACCCTAACAATAACCCTAACCCTAACCCTAACCCATACCCTACGCCGTACCCGAAACCCTCCCCGATCCCGTACCCTAAGCCGTACCCTAAGCCTAACCCTAAGCCTAACCCTAACCCTAGGTTACCCTTGACTGCTTCTGCCTCCAATAGATTTCCTAAGCACTAGTGTTTTAAGGAACAGCTTAAAAAGAGAATCCTAATGTGATTTCTTTATAATGGGTGTGTTCCTTATCTTATCCTAGTGTCTAAACTCTTCTCCATGGCTGGACCCTCAAATAATATTCCTTTACGTGCTAAGGGGTATCTAGAGAGTGGGATAGGTTTAATAACTACCCTAACCCTAACGCGTACCCTAACCCTAACCCCTACCCTAACCCTAACACGTAACCTAATACTAACCTGTACCCTAAACCGAGCCCTAACCCTAACACTAACCCTAACCCTAACCCTAACCCATACCCTACGCCGTACCCGCACCCCTCCCCGAACCCGTACCCTAAGCCGAACCCTAAACATAACCCTAAGCCTAACCCTAACCCTAGGCTACCCTTGACTGCTTCTGCCTCCAATTGATTTCCTAAGCAGTAGTGTTTTAAGGAACAGCTTAAAAAGAGAATCCTAAAGTGATTTCTTTATAATGGGTGTGTTCCTTATCTTATCCTAGTGTCTAAACTCTTCTCCATGGCTGGACCCCCAAATAATATTCCTTTACGTGCTAAGGGGGAGCTAGAGAGTGGGATAGGTTTACTAACTACCCTAGCCCTAACGCGTAACCTAACCCTAACCCCTACCCTAACCCTAACACGTACCCTAATCCTAACCCGTACCCTAAACCGAGCCCTAACCCTAACACTAACCCAAACCCTAACCCTAACCCATACCCTACGCCGTACACGAACACCTCCCCGAACCCATACCCCAAGCCGTACCCTAAACCTAACCCTAAGCCTAACCCTAACACTAGGCTACCCTTGACTGCTTCTGCCTCCAATAGATTTCCTAAGCACTAGTGTTTTAAGGAACAGCTTAAAAAGAGAATCCTAATGTGATTTCTTTATAATGGGTGTGTTCCTTATCTTATCCTAGTGTCTAAACTCTTCTCCATGGCTGCACCCCCAAATAATATTGCCTTACGTGCTAAGGGGTATCTAGAGAGTGGGATAGGTTTAATAACTACCCTAACCCTAATGCGTACTCTAACCCTAACCCCTAACCTAACACTAACACGTACCCTAATCCTAACCCGTACCCTAAACCGAGCCCTAACCCTAACACTAACACTAACCCTAACCCTAACCCATACCCTACGCCGTACCTGAACCCCTCCCCAAACCCGTACCGAAAGCCGTACCCTAAGCCTAACCCTAAACCTAACACTAACCCTAGGCTACCCTTGACTGCTTCTGCCTCCAATAGATTTCCTAAGCACTAGTGTTTTAAGGAACAGCTTAAAAAGAGAATCCTAATGTGATTTCTTTATAATGGGTGTGTTCCTTATCTTATCCTAGTGTCTAAACTCTTCTCCATGGCTGGACCCCCAAATAATATTCCTTTACGTGCTAAGGGGTATCTAGAGAGTGGGATAGGTTTAATAACTACCCTAACCCTAACGCATACCCTAACCCTAACCCCTACCCTAACCCTAACACGTACCCTAATCCTAACCCGTACCCTAAACCGAGCCCTAACCCTAACACTAACCCTAACCATAACCCTAACCCATACCCTACGCCGTACCCGAACCCCTCCCCGAACCCATTCCCCAAGCCGTACCCTAAACCTAACCCTAAGCCTAACCCTAACCCTAGGCTACCCTTGACTGCTTCTGCCTCCAATAGATTTCCTAAGCACTAGTGTTTTAAGGAACAGCTTAAAAAGAGAATCCTAATGTGATTTCTTTATAATGGGTGTGTTCCTTATCTTATCCTAGTGTCTAAACTCTTCTCCATGGCTGCACCCCCAAATAATATTGCCTTACGTGCTAAGGGGTATCTAGAGAGTGGGATAGGTTTAATAACTACCCTAAACCTAATGCGTACTCTAACCCTAACCCCTACCCTAACACTAACACGTACCCTAATCCTAACCCGTACCCTAAACCGAGCCCTAACCCTAACACTAACACTAACCCTAACCCTAACCCATACCCTACGCCGTACCTGAACCCCTCCCCAAACCCGTACTCTAAGCCGTACCCTAAGCCTAACCCTAAGCCTAACACTAACCCTAGGCTACCCTTGACTGCTTCTGCCTCCAATAGATTTCCTAAGCACTAGTGTTTTAAGCAACAGCTTAAAAAGAGAATCCTAATGTGATTTCTTTATAATGGGTGTGTTCCTTATCTTATCCTAGTGTCTAAATTCTTCTCCATGGCTGGAACCCCAAATAATATTCCTTTACGTGCTAAGGGGTATCTAGAGAGTGGGATAGGTTTACTAACTACCCTAACCCTAACGCGTACCCTAACCCTAACCCCTACCCTAAACCTAACACGTACCCTAATCCTAACCGTACCCTAAACCGAGCCCTAACCCTAACACTAACCCTAACCCTAACCCTAACCCATACCCTACGCCGTACCCGAAACCCTCCCCGAACCCGTACCCTAAGCCGTACCCTAAGCCTAACCCTAAGCCTAACCCTAACCCTAGGCTACCCTTGACTGCTTCTGCCTCCAATAGATTTCCTAAGCACTAGTGTTTTAAGGAACAGCTTAAAAAGAGAATCCTAATGTGATTTCTTTATAATGGGTGTGTTCCTTATCTTATCCTAGTGTCTAAACTCTTCTCCATGGCTGGACCCCCAAATAATATTCCTTTACGTGCTAAGGGGTATCTAGAGAGTGGGATAGGTTTAATAACTACCCTAACCCTAACGCGTACCCTAACCCTAACCCCTACCCTAACCCTAACACGTACCCTAATCCTAACCCGTACCCTAAACCGAGCCCTAACCCTAACACTAACCCTAACCCTAACCCTAACCCATACCCTACACCGTACCCGAAACCCTCCCCGAACCCGTACCCTAAGCCGTACCCTAAGCCTAACCCTAAGCCTAACCCTAACCCTAGGCTACCCTTGACTGCTTCTGCCTCCAATAGATTTCCTAAGCACTAGTGTTTTAAGGAACAGCTTAAAAAGAGAATCCTAATGTGATTTCTTTATAATGGGTGTGTTCCTTATCTTATCCTAGTGTCTAAACTCTTCTCCATGGCTGGACCCTCAAATAATATTCCTTTACGTGCTAAGGGGTATCTAGAGAGTGGGATAGGTTTAATAACTACCCTAACCCTAACGCGTACCCTAACCCTAACCCCTACCCTAACCCTAACACGTACCCTAATACTAACCTGTACACTAAACCGAGCCCTAACCCTAACACTAACCCTAACCCTAACCCATACCCTACGCCGTACCCGCACCCCTCCCCGAACCCGTACCCTAAGCCGTACCCTAAGCCTAACCCTAAGCCTAACCCTAACCTTAGGCTACCCTTGACTGCTTCTGCCTCCAATAGATTTCCTAAGCACTAGTGTTTTAAGGAACAGCTTAAAAAGAGAATCCTAATGTGATTTCTTTATAATGGGTGTGTTCCTTATCTTATCCTAGTGTCTAAACTCTTCTCCATGGCTGGACCCCCAAATAATATTCCTTTACGTGCTAAGGGGTATCTAGAGAGTGGGATAGGTTTAATAACTACCCTAACCCTAACGCATACCCTAACCCTAACCCCTACCCTAACCCTAACACGTACCCTAATCCTAACCGTACCCTAAACCGAGCCCTAACCCTAACACTAACCCTAACCCTATCCCTAACCCATACCCTATGCCGTACCCGAACCCCTCCCCGAACCCATTCCCCAAGCCGTACCCTAAACATAACCCTAAGCCTAACCCTAACCCTAGGCTACCCTTGACTGCTTCTGCCTCCAATAGATTTCCTAAGCACTAGTGTTTTAAGGAACAGCTTAAAAAGAGAATCCTAATGTGATTTCTTTATAATGGGTGTGTTCCTTATCTTATCCTAGTGTCTAAACTCTTCTCCATGGCTGCACCCCCAAATAATATTGCCTTACGTGCTAAGGGGTATCTAGAGAGTGGGATAGGTTTAATAACTACCCTAACCCTAATGCGTACTCTAACCCTAACCCCTAACCTAACACTAACACGTACCCTAATCCTAACCCGTACACTAAACCGAGCCCTAACCCTAACACTAACACTAACCCTAACCCTAACCCATACCCTACGCCGTACCTGAACCCCTCCCCAAACCCGTACCGAAAGCCGTACCCTAAGCCTAACCCTAAACCTAACACTAACCCTAGGCTACCCTTGACTGCTTCTGCCTCCAATAGATTTCCTAAGCACTAGTGTTTTAAGCAACAGCTTAAAAAGAGAATCCTAATGTGATTTCTTTATAATGGGTGTGTTCCTTATCTTATCCTAGTGTCTAAATTCTTCTCCATGGCTGGAACCCCAAATAATATTCCTTTACGTGCTAAGGGGTATCTAGAGAGTGGGATAGGTTTACTAACTACCCTAACCCTAACGCGTACCCTAACCCTAACCCCTACCCTAAACCTAACACGTACCCTAATCCTAACCGTACCCTAAACCGAGCCCTAACCCTAACACTAACCCTAACCCTAACCCTAACCCATACCCTACGCCGTACCCGCACCCCTCCCCGAACCCGTAACCTAAGCCGTACCCTAAGCCTAACCCTAAGCCTAACCCTAACCCTAGGCTACCCTTGACTGCTTCTGCCTCCAATAGATTTCCTAAGCACTACTGTTTTAAGGAACAGCTTAAAAAGAGAATCCTAATGTGATTTCTTTATAATGGGTGTGTTCCTTATCTTATCCTAGTGTCTAAACTCTTCTCCATGGCTGCACCCCCAAATAATATTCCCTTACGTGCTAAGGGGTATCTAGAGAGTGGGATAGGTTTAATAACTACCCTAACCCTAACGCGTACCCTAACCCTAACCCCTACCCTAACCCTAACACGTACCCTAATCCTAACCTGTACCCTAAACCGAGGCCTAACCCTAACACTAACCCTAACCCTAACCCTAACCCATACCCTACGCCGTACCCGAAACCCTCCCCGAACCCGTACCCTAAGCCATACCCTAAACCTAACCCTAAGCCTAAGCCTAACCCTAGGCTACCCTTGACTGCTTCTGCCTCCAATAGATTTCCTAAGCACTAGTGTTTTAAGGAACAGCTTAAAAAGAGAATCCTAATGTGATTTCTTTATAATGGGTGTGTTCCTTATCTTATCCTAGTGTCTAAACTCTTCTCCATGGCTGCACCCCCAAATAATATTCCCTTACGTGCTAAGGGGTATCTAGAGAGTGGGATAGGTTTAATAACTACCCTAACCCTAACGCGTACCCTAACCCTAACCCCTACCCTAACCCTAACACGTACCCTAATCCTAACCTGTACCCTAAACCGAGGCCTAACCCTAACACTAACCCTAACCCTAACCCTAACCCATACCCTACGCCGTACCCGAAACCCTCCCCGAACCCGTACCCTAAGCCATACCCTAAACCTAACCCTAAGCCTAACCCTAACCCTAGGCTACCCTTGACTGCTTCTGCCTCCAATTGATTTCCTAAGCAGTAGTGTTTTAAGGAACAGCTTAAAAAGAGAATCCTAATGTGATTTCTTTATAATGGGTGTGTTCCTTATCTTATCCTAGTGTCTAAACTTTTCTCCATGGCTGGACCCTCAAATAATATTCCTTTACGTGCTAAGGGGTATCTAGAGATTGGGATAGGTTTAATAACTACCCTAACCCTAACCCCTACCCTAACCCTAACACGTACCCTAATCCTAACCCGTACCCTAAACCGAGCCCTAACCCTAACACTAACCCTAACCCTAACCCTAACCCATACCCTACGCCGTACCCGCACCCCTCCCTGAACCCGTACCCTAAGCCGTACCCTAAGCCTAACCCTAAGCCTAACCCTAACCCTAGGCTACCCTTGACTGCTTCTGCCTCCAATAGATTTCCTAAGCACTAGTGTTTTAACGAACAGCTTAAAAAGAGAATCCTAAAGTGATTTCTTTATAATGGGTGTGTTCCTTATCTTATCCTAGTGTCTAAACTCTTCTCCATGGCTGGACCCCCAAATAATATTCCTTTACGTGCTAAGGGGTATCTAGAGAGTGGGATAGGTTTAATAACTACCCTAACCCTAACGCGCCCCTAACCCTAACCCCTACCCTAACCCTAACACGTACCCTAATCCTAACCCGTACCCTAAACCGAGCCCTAACCCTAACAGTAACCCTAACCCTAACCCATACCCTACGCCGTACCCGAAACCCTCCCCGAACCCGTACCCTAAGCCGTACCCTAAGCCTCACCCTAAGCCTAACCTTATCCTAGGCTACCCTTGACTGCTTCTGCCTCCAATAGATTTCCTAAGCACTAGTGTTTTAAGGAACAGCTTAAAAAGAGAATCCTAATGTGATTTCTTTATAATGGGTGTGTTCCTTATCTTATCCTAGTGTCTAAACTCTTCTCCATTGCTGGACCCTCAAATAATATTCCTTTACGTGCTAAGGGGTATCTAGAGAGTGGGATAGGTTTAATAACTACCCTAACCCTAACGCGTACCCTAACCCTAACCCCTACCCTAACCCTAACACGTACCCTAATCCTAACAGGTACCCTAAACCGAGCCCTAACCCTAACACTAACCCTAACCCTAACCCTAAACCATACCCTACGCCGTACCCGCACCCCTCCCCGAACCCGTACCCTAAGCCGTACCCTAAGCCTAACCCTAAGCCTAACCCTAACCCTAGGCTACCCTTGACTGCTTCTGCCTCCAATAGATTTCCTAAGCACTAGTGTTTTAAGGAACAGCTTAAAAAGAGAATCCTAATGTGATTTCTTTATAATGGGTGTGTTCCTTATCTTATCCTAGTGTCTAAACTCTTCTCCATGGCTGCACCCCCAAATAATATTGCCTTACGTGCTAAGGGGTATCTAGAGAGTGGGATAGGTTTAATAACTACCCTAAACCTAATGCGTACTCTAACCCTAACCCCTACCCTAACACTAACACGTACCCTAATCCTAACCCGTACCCTAAACCGAGCCCTAACCCTAACACTAACACTAACCCTAACCCTAACCCATACCCTATGCCGTACCTGAACCCCTCCCCAAACCCGTACCCTAAGCCGTACCCTAAGCCTAACCCTAAGCCTAACACTAACCCTAGGCTACCCTTGACTGCTTCTGCCTCCAATAGATTTCCTAAGCACTAGTGTTTTAAGCAACAGCTTAAAAAGAGAATCCTAATGTGATTTCTTTATAATGGGTGTGTTCCTTATCTTATCCTAGTGTCTAAATTCTTCTCCATGGCTGGAACCCCAAATAATATTCCTTTACGTGCTAAGGGGTATCTAGAGAGTGGGATAGGTTTACTAACTACCCTAACCCTAACGCGTACCCTAACCCTAACCCCTACCCTAACCCTAACACGTACCCTAATCCTAACCCGTACCCTAAACCGAGCCCTAACCCTAACAATAACCCTAACCCTAACCCTAACCCATACCCTACGCCGTACCCGAAACCCTCCCCGATCCCGTACCCTAAGCCGTACCCTAAGCCTAACCCTAAGCCTAACCCTAACCCTAGGTTACCCTTGACTGCTTCTGCCTCCAATAGATTTCCTAAGCACTAGTGTTTTAAGGAACAGCTTAAAAAGAGAATCCTAATGTGATTTCTTTATAATGGGTGTGTTCCTTATCTTATCCTAGTGTCTAAACTCTTCTCCATGGCTGGACCCTCAAATAATATTCCTTTACGTGCTAAGGGGTATCTAGAGAGTGGGATAGGTTTAATAACTACCCTAACCCTAACGCGTACCCTAACCCTAACCCCTACCCTAACCCTAACACGTACCCTAATCCTAACCCGTACCCTAAAGCGAGCCCTAACCCTAACACTAACCCTAACCCTAACCCTAACCCATACCCTACGCCGTACCCGCACCCCTCCCTGAACCCGTACCCTAAGCCGTACCCTAAGCCTAACCCTAAGCCTAACCCTAACCCTAGGCTACCCTTGACTGCTTCTGCCTCCAATAGATTTCCTAAGCACTAGTGTTTTAACGAACAGCTTAAAAAGAGAATCCTAAAGTGATTTCTTTATAATGGGTGTGTTCCTTATCTTATCCTAGTGTCTAAACTCTTCTCCATGGCTGGACCCCCAAATAATATTCCTTTACGTGCTAAGGGGTATCTAGAGAGTGGGATAGGTTTAATAACTACCCTAACCCTAACGCGTACCCTAACCCTAACCCCTACCCTAACCCTAACACGTACCCTAATCCTAACCCGTACCCTAAACCGAGCCCTAACCCTAACACTAACCCTAACCCTAACCCATACCCTACGCCGTACCCGAAACCCTCCCCGAACCCGTACCCTAAGCCGTACCCTAAGCCTCACCCTAAGCCTAACCTTATCCTAGGCTACCCTTGACTGCTTCTGCCTCCAATAGATTTCCTAAGCACTACTGTTTTAAGGAACAGCTTAAAAAGAGAATCCTAATGTGATTTCTTTATAATGGGTGTGTTCCTTATCTTATCCTAGTGTCTAAACTCTTCTCCATGGCTGCACCCCCAAATAATATTCCCTTACGTGCTAAGGGGTATCTAGAGAGTGGGATAGGTTTAATAACTACCCTAACCCTAACGCGTACCCTAACCCTAACCACTACCCTAACCCTAACACGTACCCTAATCCTAACCTGTACCCTAAACCGAGGCCTAACCCTAACACTAACCCTAACCCTAACCCTAACCCATACCCTACGCCGTACCCGCACCCCTCCCCGAACCCGTACCCTAAGCCATACCCTAAACCTAACCCTAAGCCTAACCCTAACCCTAGGCTACCCTTGACTGCTTCTGCCTCCAATTGATTTCCTAAGCAGTAGTGTTTTAAGGAACAGCTTAAAAAGAGAATCCTAATGTGATTTCTTTATAATGGGTGTGTTCCTTATCTTATCCTAGTGTCTAAACTCTTCTCCATGGCTGGACCCCCAAATAATATTCCTTTACGTGCTAAGGGGGAGCTAGAGAGTGGGATAGGTTTACTAACTACCCTAGCCCTAACGCGTAACCTAACCCTAACCCCTACCCTAACCCTAACACGTACCCTAATCCTAACCCGTACCCTAAACCGAGCCCTAACCCTAACACTAACCCAAACCCTAACCCTAACCCATACCCTACGCCGTACACGAACACCTCCCCGAACCCATACCCCAAGCCGTACCCTAACCCTAACCCTAAGCCTAACCCTAACCCTAGGCTACCCTTGACTGCTTCTGCCTCCAATAGATTTCCTAAGCACTACTGTTTTAAGGAACAGCTTAAAAAGAGAATCCTAAAGTGATTTCTTTATAATGGGTGTGTTCCTTATCTTATCCTAGTGTCTAAACTCTTCTCCATGGCTGCACCCCCAAATAATATTCCTTTACGTGCTAAGGGGTATCTAGAGAGTGGGATAGGTTTAATAACTACCCTAACCCTAACGCGTACCCTAACCCTAACCCCTACCCTAACCCTAACACGTACCCTAATCCTAACCCGTACCCTAAACCGAGCCCTAACCCTAACACTAACCCTAACCCTAACCCTAACCCATACCCTACGCCGTACCCTAAACCCTCCCTGAACTCGTACCCTAAGCCGTACCCTAAGCCTAACCCTAAGCCTAACCCTAACCCTAGGCTACCCTTGACTGCTTCTGCCTCCAATAGATTTCCTAAGCACTAGTGTTTTAAGGAACAGCTTAAAAAGAGAATCCTAATGTGATTTCTTTATAATGGGTGTGTTCCTTATCTTATCCTAGTGTCTAAACTTTTCTCCATGGCTGGACCCTCAAATAATATTCCTTTACGTGCTAAGGGGTATCTAGAGATTGGGATAGGTTTAATAACTACCCTAACCCTAACGCGTACCCTAACCCTAACCCCTACCCTAACCCTAACACGTACCCTAATCCTAACCCGTACCCTAAACCGAGCCCTAACCCTAACACTAACCCTAACCCTAACCCTAACCCATACCCTACGCCGTACCCGCACCCCTCCCTGAACCCGTACCCTAAGCCGTACCCTAAGACTAACCCTAAGCCTAACACTAACCCTAGGCTACCCTTGACTGCTTCTGCCTCCAATAGATTTCCTAAGCACTAGTGTTTTAACGAACAGCTTAAAAAGAGAATCCTAAAGTGATTTCTTTATAATGGGTGTGTTCCTTATCTTATCCTAGTGTCTAAACTCTTCTCCATGGCTGGACCCCCAAATAATATTCCTTTACGTGCTAAGGGGTATCTAGAGAGTGGGATAGGTTTAATAACTACCCTAACCCTAACGCGTACCCTAACCCTAACCCCTACCCTAACCCTAACACGTACCCTAATCCTAACCCGTACCCTAAACCGAGCCCTAACCCTAACACTAACCCTAACCCTAACCCTAACCCATACCCTACGCCGTACCCGCACCCCTCCCCGAACCCGTACCCTAAGCCGAACCCTAAGCCTAACCCTAAGCCTAACCCTAACCCTAGGCTACCCTTGACTGCTTCTGCCTCCAATAGATTTCCTAAGCACTACTGTTTTAAGGAACAGCTTAAAAAGAGAATCCTAATGTGATTTCTTTATAATGGGTGTGTTCCTTATCTTATCCTAGTGTCTAAACTCTTCTCCATGGCTGCACCCCCAAATAATATTCCCTTACGTGCTAAGGGGTATCTAGAGAGTGGGATAGGTTTAATAACTACCCTAACCCTAACGCGTACCCTAACCCTAACCCCTACCCTAACCCTAACACGTACCCTAATCCTAACCTGTACCCTAAACCGAGCCCTAACGCTAACACTAACCCTAACCCTAACCCTAACCCATACCCTACGCCGTACCCGCACCCCTCCCCGAACTCGTACCCTAAGCCATACCCTAAACCTAACCCTAAGCCTAACCCTAACCCTAGGCTACCCTTGACTGCTTCTGCCTCCAATTGATTTCCTAAGCAGTAGTGTTTTAAGGAACAGCTTAAAAAGAGAATCCTAAAGTGATTTCTTTATAATGGGTGTGTTCCTTATCTTATCCTAGTGTCTAAACTCTTCTCCATGGCTGGACCCCCAAATAATATTCCTTTACGTGCTAAGGGGGAGCTAGAGAGTGGGATAGGTTTACTAACTACCCTAGCCCTAACGCGTAACCTAACCCTAACCCCTACCCTAACCCTAACACGTACCCTAATCCTAACCCGTACCCTAAACCGAGCCCTAACCCTAACACTAACCCAAACCCTAACCCTAACCCATACCCTACGCCGTACACGAACACCTCCCCGAACCCATACCCCAAGCCGTACCCTAAACCTAACCCTAACACTAGGCTACCCTTGACTGCTTCTGCCTCCAATAGATTTCCTAAGCACTAGTGTTTTAAGGAACAGCTTAAAAAGAGAATCCTAATGTGATTTCTTTATAATGGGTGTGTTCCTTATCTTATCCTAGTGTCTAAACTCTTCTCCATGGCTGCACCCCCAAATAATATTGCCTTACGTGCTAAGGGGTATCTAGAGAGTGGGATAGGTTTAATAACTACCCTAACCCTAATGCGTACTCTAACCCTAACCCCTACCCTAACACTAACACGTACCCTAATCCTAACCCGTACCCTAAACCGAGCCCTAACCCTAACACTAACACTAACCCTAACCCTAACCCATACCCTACGCCGTACCTGAACCCCTCCCCAAACTCGTACCCTAAGCCGTACCCTAAGCCTAACCCTAAGCCTAACACTAACCCTAGGCTACCCTTGACTGCTTCTGCCTCCAATAGATTTCCTAAGCACTAGTGTTTTAAGGAACAGCTTAAAAAGAGAATCCTAATGTGATTTCTTTATAATGGGTGTGTTCCTTATCTTATCCTAGTGTCTAAATTCTTCTCCATTGCTGGAACCCCAAATAATATTCCTTTACGTGCTAAGGGGTATCTAGAGAGTGGGATAGGTTTACTAACTACCCTAACCCTAACGCGTACCCTAACCCTAACCCCAACCCTAAACCTAACACGTACCCTAATCCTAACCGTACCCTAAACCGAGCCCTAACCCTAACACTAACCCTAACCCTAACCCTAACCCATACCCTGCGCCGTACCCGAAACCCTCCCCGAACCCGTACCCTAAGCCGTACTCTAAGCCTAACCCTAAGCCTAACCCTAACCCTACGCTACCCTTGACTGCTTCTGCCTCCAATAGATTTCCTAAGCACTAGTGTTTTAAGGAACAGCTTAAAAAGAGAATCCTAATGTGATTTCTTTATAATGGGTGTGTTCCTTATCTTATCCTAGTGTCTAAACTCTTCTCCATGGCTGGACCCTCAAATAATATTCCTTTACGTGCTAAGGGGTATCTAGTGAGTGGGATAGGTTTACTAACTACCCTAACCCTAACGCGTACCCTAACCCTAACCCCTACCCTAACCCTAACACGTACCCTAATCCTAACCCGTACCCTAAACCGAGCCCTAACCCTAACAATAACCCTAACCCTAACCCTAACCCATACCCTACGCCGTACCCGAAACCCTCCCCGATCCCGTACCCTAAGCCGTACCCTAAGCCTAACCCTAAGCCTAACCCTAACCCTAGGTTACCCTTGACTGCTTCTGCCTCCAATAGATTTCCTAAGCACTAGTGTTTTAAGGAACAGCTTAAAAAGAGAATCCTAATGTGATTTCTTTATAATGGGTGTGTTCCTTATCTTATCCTAGTGTCTAAACTCTTCTCCATGGCTGGACCCTCAAATAATATTCCTTTACGTGCTAAGGGGTATCTAGAGAGTGGGATAGGTTTAATAACTACCCTAACCCTAACGCGTACCCTAACCCTAACCCCTACCCTAACCCTAACACGTACCCTAATCCTAACCCGTACCCTAAACCGAGCCCTAACCCTAACACTAACCCTAACCCTAACCCTAACCCATACCCTACGCCGTACCCGCACCCCTCCCTGAACCCGTACCCTAAGCCGTACCCTAAGCCTAACCCTAAGCCTAACCCTAACCCTAGGCTACCCTTGACTGCTTCTGCCTCCAATAGCTTTCCTAAGCACTAGTGTTTTAACGAACAGCTTAAAAAGAGAATCCTAAAGTGATTTCTTTATAATGGGTGTGTTCCTTATCTTATCCTAGTGTCTAAACTCTTCTCCATGGCTGGACCCCCAAATAATATTCCTTTACGTGCTAAGGGGTATCTAGAGAGTGGGATAGGTTTAATAACTACCCTAACCCTAACGCGTACCCTAACCCTAACCCCTACCCTAACCCTAACACGTACCCTAATCCTAACCCGTACCCTAAACCGAGCCCTAACCCTAACACTAACCCTAACCCTAACCCATACCCTACGCCGTACCCGAAACCCTCCCCGAACCCGTACCCTAAGCCGTACCCTAAGCCTCACCCTAAGCCTAACCTTATCCTAGGCTACCCTTGACTGCTTCTGCCTCCAATAGATTTCCTAAGCACTAGTGTTTTAAGGAACAGCTTAAAAAGAGAATCCTAATGTGATTTCTTTATAATGGGTGTGTTCCTTATCTTATCCTAGTGTCTAAACTCTTCTCCATGGCTGGACCCCCAAATAATATTCCTTTACGTGCTAAGAGGTATCTAGAGAGTGGGATAGGTTTAATAACTACCCTAACCCTAACGCGTACCCTAACCCTAATCCCTACCCTAACCCTAACACGTACCCTAATACTAACCTGTACCCTAAACCGAGCCCTAACCCTAACACTAACCCTAACCCTAACCCATACCCTACGCCGTACCCGCACCCCTCCCCGAACCCGTACCCTAAGCCGTACCCTAAGCCTAACCCTAAGCCTAACCCTAACCCTAGGCTACCCTTGACTGCTTCTGCCTCCAATAGATTTCCTAAGCACTAGTGTTTTAAGGAACAGCTTAAAAAGAGAATCCTAATGTGATTTCTTTATAATGGGTGTGTTCCTTATCTTATCCTAGTGTCTAAACTCTTCTCCATGGCTGGACCCCCAAATAATATTCCTTTACGTGCTAAGGGGTATCTAGAGAGTGGGATAGGTTTAATAACTACCCTAACCCTAACACATACCCTAACCCTAACCCCTACCCTAACCCTAACACGTACCCTAATCCTAACCCGTACCCTAAACCGAGCCCTAACCCTAACACTAACCCTAACCCTAACCCTAACCCATACCCTACGCCGTACCCGAACCCCTCCCCGAACCCATTCCCCAAGCCGTACCCTAAACCTAACCCTAAGCCTAACCCTAACCCTAGGCTACCCTTGACTGCTTCTGCCTCCAATAGATTTCCTAAGCACTAGTGTTTTAAGGAACAGCTTAAAAAGAGAATCCTAATGTGATTTCTTTATAATGGGTGTGTTCCTTATCTTATCCTAGTGTCTAAACTCTTCTCCATGGCTGCACCCCCAAATAATATTGCCTTACGTGCTAAGGGGTATCTAGAGAGTGGGATAGGTTTAATAACTACCCTAACCCTAATGCGTACTCTAACCCTAACCCCTAACCTAACACTAACACGTACCCTAATCCTAACCGTACCCTAAACCGAGCCCTAACCCTAACACTAACCCTAACCCTAACCCTAACCCATACCCTACGCCGTACCCGCACCCCTCCCCGAACCCGTAACCTAAGCCGTACCCTAAGCCTAACCCTAAGCCTAACCCTAACCCTAGGCTACCCTTGACTGCTTCTGCCTCCAATAGATTTCCTAAGCACTACTGTTTTAAGGAACAGCTTAAAAAGAGAATCCTAATGTGATTTCTTTATAATGGGTGTGTTCCTTATCTTATCCTAGTGTCTAAACTCTTCTCCATGGCTGCACCCCCAAATAATATTCCCTTACGTGCTAAGGGGTATCTAGAGAGTGGGATAGGTTTAATAACTACCCTAACCCTAACGCGTACCCTAACCCTAACCCCTACCCTAACCCTAACACGTACCCTAATCCTAACCTGTACCCTAAACCGAGGCCTAACCCTAACACTAACCCTAACCCTAACCCTAACCCATACCCTACGCCGTACCCGCACCCCTCCCCGAACCCGTACCCTAAGCCATACCCTAAACCTAACCCTAAGCCTAACCCTAACCCTAGGCTACCCTTGACTGCTTCTGCCTCCAATTGATTTCCTAAGCAGTAGTGTTTTAAGGAACAGCTTAAAAAGAGAATCCTAATGTGATTTCTTTATAATGGGTGTGTTCCTTATCTTATCCTAGTGTCTAAACTCTTCTCCATGGCTGGACCCCCAAATAATATTCCTTTACGTGCTAAGGGGGAGCTAGAGAGTGGGATAGGTTTACTAACTACCCTAGCCCTAACGCGTAACCTAACCCTAACCCCTACCCTAACCCTAACACGTACCCTAATCCTAACCCGTACCCTAAACCGAGCCCTAACCCTAACACTAACCCAAACCCTAACCCTAACCCATACCCTACGCCGTACACGAACACCTCCCCGAACCCATACCCCAAGCCGTACCCTAACCCTAACCCTAAGCCTAACCCTAACCCTAGGCTACCCTTGACTGCTTCTGCCTCCAATAGATTTCCTAAGCACTACTGTTTTAAGGAACAGCTTAAAAAGAGAATCCTAAAGTGATTTCTTTATAATGGGTGTGTTCCTTATCTTATCCTAGTGTCTAAACTCTTCTCCATGGCTGCACCCCCAAATAATATTCCTTTACGTGCTAAGGGGTATCTAGAGAGTGGGAGAGGTTTACTAACTACCCTAGCCCTAACGCGTAACCTAACCCTAACCCCTACCCTAACCCTAACACGTACCCTAATCCTAACCCGTACCCTAAACCGAGCCCTAACCCTAACACTAACCCAAACCCTAACCCTAACCCATACCCTACGCCGTACCCGCACCCCTCCCCGAACCCGTACCCTAAGCCGAACCCTAAGCCTAACCCTAAGCCTAACCCTAACCCTAGGCTACCCTTGACTGCTTCTGCCTCCAATAGATTTCCTAAGCACTACTGTTTTAAGGAACAGCTTAAAAAGAGAATCCTAATGTGATTTCTTTATAATGGGTGTGTTCCTTATCTTATCCTAGTGTCTAAACTCTTCTCCATGGCTGCACCCCCAAATAATATTCCCTTACGTGCTAAGGGGTATCTAGAGAGTGGGATAGGTTTAATAACTACCCTAACCCTAACGCGTACCCTAACCCTAACCCCTACCCTAACCCTAACACGTACCCTAATCCTAACCTGTACCCTAAACCGAGCCCTAACCCTAACACTAACCCTAACCCTAACCCTAACCCATACCCTACGCCGTACCCGCACCCCTCCCCGAACTCGTACCCTAAACCATACCCTAAACCTAACCCTAAGCCTAACCCTAACCCTAGGCTACCCTTGACTGCTTCTGCCTCCAATTGATTTCCTAAGCAGTAGTGTTTTAAGGAACAGCTTAAAAAGAGAATCCTAAAGTGATTTCTTTATAATGGGTGTGTTCCTTATCTTATCCTAGTGTCTAAACTCTTCTCCATGGCTGGACCCCCAAATAATATTCCTTTACGTGCTAAGGGGGAGCTAGAGAGTGGGATAGGTTTACTAACTACCCTAGCCCTAACGCGTAACCTAACCCTAACCCCTACCCTAACCCTAACACGTACCCTAATCCTAACCCGTACCGTAAACCGAGCCCTAACCCTAACACTAACCCAAACCCTAACCCTAACCCATACCCTACGCCGTACACGAACACCTCCCCGAACCCATACCCCAAGCCGTATCCTAAACCTAACCCTAAGCCTAACCCTAACCCTAGGCTACCCTTGACTGCTTCTGCCTCCAATAGATTTCCTAAGCACTAGTGTTTTAAGGAACAGCTTAAAAAGAGAATCCTAATGTGATTTCTTTATAATGGGTGTGTTCCTTATCTTATCCTAGTGTCTAAACTCTTCTCCATGGCTGCACCCCCAAATAATATTGCCTTACGTGCTAAGGGGTATCTAGAGAGTGGGATAGGTTTAATAACTACCCTAACCCTAATGCGTACTCTAACCCTAACCCCTAAACTAACACTAACACGTACCCTAATCCTAACCCGTACCCTAAACCGAGCCCTAACCCTAACACTAACCCTAACCCTAACCCTAACCCATACCCTACGCCGTACCCGAACCCCTCCCCGAACCCATTCCCCAAGCCGTACCCTAAACCTAACCCTAAGCCTAACCCTAACCCTAGGCTACCCTTGACTGCTTCTGCCTCCAATGGATTTCCTAAGCACTAGTGTTTTAAGGAACAGCTTAAAAAGAGAATCCTAATGTGATTTCTTTATAATGGGTGTGTTCCTTATCTTATCCTAGTGTCTAAACTCTTCTCCATGGCTGCACCCCCAAATAATATTGCCTTACGTGCTAAGGGGTATCTAGAGAGTGGGATAGGTTTAATAACTACCCTAAACCTAATGCGTACTCTAACCCTAACCCCTACCCTAACACTAACACGTACCCTAATCCTAACCCGTACCCTAAACCGAGCCCTAACCCTAACACTAACACTAACCCTAACCCTAACCCATACCCTATGCCGTACCTGAACCCCTCCCCAAACCCGTACCCTAAGCCGTACCCTAAGCCGTACCCTAAGCCTAACACTAACCCTAGGCTACCCTTGACTGCTTCTGCCTCCAATAGATTTCCTAAGCACTAGTGTTTTAAGCAACAGCTTAAAAAGAGAATCCTAATGTGATTTCTTTATAATGGGTGTGTTCCTTATCTTATCCTAGTGTCTAAATTCTTCTCCATGGCTGGAACCCCAAATAATATTCCTTTACGTGCTAAGGGGTATCTAGAGAGTGGGATAGGTTTACTAACTACCCTAACCCTAACGCGTACCCTAACCCTAACCCCTACCCTAAACCTAACACGTACCCTAATCCTAACCGTACCCTAAACCGAGCCCTAACCCTAACACTAACCCTAACCCTAACCCTAACCCATACCCTACGCCGTACCCGAAACCCTCCCCGAACCCGTACCCTAAGCCGTACCCTAAGCCTAACCCTAAGCCTAACCCTAACCCTAGGCTACCCTTGACTGCTTCTGCCTCCAATAGATTTCCTAAGCACTAGTGTTTTAAGGAACAGCTTAAAAAGAGAATCCTAATGTGATTTCTTTATAATGGGTGTGTTCCTTATCTTATCCTAGTGTCTAAACTCTTCTCCATGGCTGGACCCCCAAATAATATTCCTTTACGTGCTAAGGGGTATCTAGAGAGTGGGATAGGTTTAATAACTACCCTAACCCTAACGCGTACCCTAACCCTAACCCCTACCCTAACCCTAACACGTACCCTAATCCTAACCCGTACCCTAAACCGAGCCCTAACCCTAACAATAACCCTAACCCTAACCCTAACCCATACCCTACGCCGTACCCGAAACCCTCCCCGAACCCGTACCCTAAGCCGTACCCTAAGCCTAACCCTAAGCCTAACCCTAACCCTAGGCTACCCTTGACTGCTTCTGCCTCCAATAGATTTCCTAAGCACTAGTGTTTTAAGGAACAGCTTAAAAAGAGAATCCTAATGTGATTTCTTTATAATGGGTGTGTTCCTTATCTTATCCTAGTGTCTAAACTCTTCTCCATGGCTGGACCCTCAAATAATATTCCTTTACGTGCTAAGGGGTATCTAGAGAGTGGGATAGGTTTAATAACTACCCTAACCCTAACGCGTACCCTAACCCTAACCCCTACCCTAACCCTAACACGTACCCTAATACTAACCTGTACCCTAAACCGAGCCCTAACCCTAACACTAACCCTAACCCTAACCCATACCCTACGCCGTACCCGCACCCCTCCCCGAACCCGTACCCTAAGCCGTACCCTAAGCCTAACCCTAAGCCTAACCCTAACCCTAGGCTACCCTTGACTGCTTCTGCCTCCTATAGATTTCCTAAGCACTAGTGTTTTAAGGAACAGCTTAAAAATAGAATCCTAATGTGATTTCTTTATAATGGGTGTGTTCCTTATCTTATCCTAGTGTCTAAACTCTTCTCCATGGCTGCACCCCCAAATAATATTCCTTTACGTGCTAAGGGGTATCTAGAGAGTGGGATAGGTTTAATAACTACCCTAACCCTAACGCATACCCTAACCCTAACCCCTACCCTAACCCTAACACGTACCCTAATCCTAACCCGTACCCTAAACCGAGCCCTAACCCTAACACTAACCCTAACCCTAACCCTAACCCATACCCTACGCCGTACCCGAACCCCTCCCCGAACCCATTCCCCAAGCCGTACCCTAAACCTAACCCTAAGCCTAACCCTAACCCTAGGCTACCCTTGACTGCTTCTGCCTCCAATAGATTTCCTAAGCACTAGTGTTTTAAGGAACAGCTTAAAAAGAGAATCCTAATGTGATTTCTTTATAATGGGTGTGTTCCTTATCTTATCCTAGTGTCTAAACTCTTCTCCATGGCTGCACCCCCAAATAATATTGCCTTACGTGCTAAGGGGTATCTAGAGAGTGGGATAGGTTTAATAACTACCCTAACCCTAATGCGTACTCTAACCCTAACCCCTAACCTAACACTAACACGTACCCTAATCCTAACCCGTACCCTAAACCGAGCCCTAACCCTAACACTAACACTAACCCTAACCCTAACCCATACCCTACGCCGTACCTGAACCCCTCCCCAAACCCGTACCGTAAGCCGTACCCTAAGCCTAACCCTAAGCCTAACACTAACCCTAGGCTACCCTTGACTGCTTCTGCCTCCAATAGATTTCCTAAGCACTAGTGTTTTAAGCAACAGCTTAAAAAGAGAATCCTAATGTGATTTCTTTATAATGGGTGTGTTCCTTATCTTATCCTAGTGTCTAAATTCTTCTCCATGGCTGGAACCCCAAATAATATTCCTTTACGTGCTAAGGGGTATCTAGAGAGTGGGATAGGTTTACTAACTACCCTAACCCTAACGCGTACCCTAACCCTAACCCCTACCCTAAACCTAACACGTACCCTAATCCTAACCGTACCCTAAACCGAGCCCTAACCCTAACACTAACCCTAACCCTAACCCTAACCCATACCCTACGCCGTACCCGCACCCCTCCCCGAACCCGTAACCTAAGCCGTACCCTAAGCCTAACCCTAAGCCTAACCCTAACCCTAGGCTACCCTTGACTGCTTCTGCCTCCAATAGATTTCCTAAGCACTAGTGTTTTAAGCAACAGCTTAAAAAGAGAATCCTAAAGTGATTTCTTTATAATGGGTGTGTTCCTTATCTTATCCTAGTGTCTAAACTCTTCTCCATGGCTGGACCCCCAAATAATATTCCTTTACGTGCTAAGGGGTATCTAGAGAGTGGGATAGGTTTAATAACTACCCTAAACCTAACGTGTACCCTAACCCTAACCCCTACCCTAACCCTAACACGTACCCTAATCCTAACCCGTACCCTAAACCGAGCCCTAACCCTAACACTAACCCTAACCCTAACCCTAACCCATACCCTACGCCGTACCCGAAACCCTCCCCGAACTCGTACCCTAAGCCGTACCCTAAGCCTAACCCTAAGCCTAACCCTAACCCTAGGCTACCCTTGACTGCTTCTGCCTCCAATAGATTTCCTAAGCACTAGTGTTTTAAGGAACAGCTTAAAAAGAGAATCCTAATGTGATTTCTTTATAATGGGTGTGTTCCTTATCTTATCCTAGTGTCTAAACTCTTCTCCATGGCTGGACCCTCAAATAATACTCCTTTACGTGCTAAGGGGTATCTAGAGATTGGGATAGGTTTAATAACTACCCTAACCCTAACGCGTACCCTAACCCTAACCCCTACCCTAACCCTAACACGTACCCTAATCCTAACCCGTACCCTAAACCGAGCCCTAACCCTAACACTAACCCTAACCCTAACCCTAACCCATACCCTACGCCGTACCCGCACCCCTCCCTGAACCCGTACCCTAAGCCGTACCCTAAGACTAACCCTAAGCCTAACACTAACCCTAGGCTACCCTTGACTGCTTCTGCCTCCAATAGATTTCCTAAGCACTAGTGTTTTAACGAACAGCTTAAAAAGAGAATCCTAAAGTGATTTCTTTATAATGGGTGTGTTCCTTATCTTATCCTAGTGTCTAAACTCTTCTCCATGGCTGGACCCCCAAATAATATTCCTTTACGTGCTAAGGGGTATCTAGAGAGTGGGATAGGTTTAATAACTACCCTAACCCTAACGCGTACCCTAACCCTAACCCCTACCCTAACCCTAACACGTACCCTAATCCTAACCCGTACCCTAAACCGAGCCCTAACCCTAACACTAACCCTAACCCTAACCCATACCCTACGCCGTACCCGAAACCCTCCCCGAACCCGTACCCAAAGCCGTACCCTAAGCCTCACCCTAAGCCTAACCTTATCCTAGGCTACCCTTGACTGCTTCTGCCTCCAATAGATTTCCTAAGCACTAGTGTTTTAAGGAACAGCTTAAAAAGAGAATCCTAATGTGATTTCTTTATAATGGGTGTGTTCCTTATCTTATCCTAGTGTCTAAACTCTTCTCCATGGCTGGACCCTCAAATAATATTCCTTTACGTGCTAAGGGGTATCTAGAGAGTGGGATAGGTTTAATAACTACCCTAACCCTAACGCGTACCCTAACCCTAACCCCTACCCTAAACCTAACACGTACCCTAATCCTAACCCGTACCCTAAACCGAGCCCTAACCCTAACACTAACCCTAACACTAACCCTAACCCATACCCTACGCCGTACCCGCACCCCTCCCCGAACCCGTACCCTAAGCCGTACCCTAAGCCTAACCCTAAGCCTAACCCTAACCCTAGGCTACCCTTGACTGCTTCTGCCTCCAATAGATTTCCTAAGCACTACTGTTTTAAGGAACAGCTTAAAAAGAGAATCCTAATGTGATTTCTTTATAATGGGTGTGTTCCTTATCTTATCCTAGTGTCTAAACTCTTCTCCATGGCTGCACCCCCAAATAATATTCCCTTACGTGCTAAGGGGTATCTAGAGAGTGGGATAGGTTTAATAACTACCCTAACCCTAACGCGTACCCTAACCCTAACCCCTACCCTAACCCTAACACGTACCCTAATCCTAACCTGTACCCTAAACCGAGCCCTAACCCTAACACTAACCCTAACCCTAACCCTAACCCATACCCTACGCCGTACCCGCACCCCTCCCCGAACCCGTACCCTAAGCCATACCCTAAACCTAACCCTAAGCCTAACCCTAACCCTAGGCTACCCTTGACTGCTTCTGCCTCCAATTGATTTCCTAAGCAGTAGTGTTTTAAGGAACAGCTTAAAAAGAGAATCCTAAAGTGATTTCTTTATAATGGGTGTGTTCCTTATCTTATCCTAGTGTCTAAACTCTTCTCCATGGCTGGACCCCCAAATAATATTCCTTTACGTGCTAAGGGGGAGCTAGAGAGTGGGATAGGTTTACTAACTACCCTAGCCCTAACGCGTAACCTAACCCTAACCCCTACCCTAACCCTAACACGTACCCTAATCCTAACCCGTACCCTAAACCGAGCCCTAACCCTAACACTAACCCAAACCCTAACCCTAACCCATACCCTATGCCGTACACGAACACCTCCCCGAACCCATACCCCAAGCCGTACCCTAAACCTAACCCTAAGCCTAACCCTAACCCTAGGCTACCCTTGACTGCTTCTGCCTCCAATAGATTTCCTAAGCACTAGTGTTTTAAGGAACAGCTTAAAAAGAGAATCCTAATGTGATTTCTTTATAATGGGTGTGTTCCTTATCTTATCCTAGTGTCTAAACTCTTCTCCATGGCTGCACCCCCAAATAATATTGCCTTACGTGCTAAGGGGTATCTAGAGAGTGGGATAGGTTTAATAACTACCCTAACCCTAATGCGTACTCTAACCCTAACCCCTACCCTAACACTAACACGTACCCTAATCCTAACCCGTACCCTAAACCGAGCCCTAACCCTAACACTAACACTAACCCTAACCCTAACCCATACCCTACGCCGTACCTGAACCCCTCCCCAAACCCGTACCCTAAGCCGTACCCTAAGCCTAACCCTAAGCCTAACACTAACCCTAGGCTACCCTTGACTGCTTCTGCCTCCAATAGATTTCCTAAGCACTACTGTTTTAAGGAACAGCTTAAAAAGAGAATCCTAATGTGATTTCTTTATAATGGGTGTGTTCCTTATCTTATCCTAGTGTCTAAACTCTTCTCCATGGCTGCACCCCCAAATAATATTCCCTTACGTGCTAAGGGGTATCTAGAGAGTGGGATAGGTTTAATAACTACCCTAACCCTAACGCGTACCCTAACCCTAACCCCTACCCTAACCCTAACACGTACCCTAATCCTAACCTGTACCCTAAACCGAGCCCTAACCCTAACACTAACCCTAACCCTAACCCTAACCCATACCCTACGCCGTACCCGCACCCCTCCCCGAACCCGTACCCTAAGCCATACCCTAAACCTAACCCTAAGCCTAACCCTAACCCTAGGCTACCCTTGACTGCTTCTGCCTCCAATTGATTTCCTAAGCAGTAGTGTTTTAAGGAACAGCTTAAAAAGAGAATCCTAAAGTGATTTCTTTATAATGGGTGTGTTCCTTATCTTATCCTAGTGTCTAAACTCTTCTCCATGGCTGGACCCCCAAATAATATTCCTTTACGTGCTAAGGGGGAGCTAGAGAGTGGGATAGGTTTACTAACTACCCTAGCCCTAACGCGTAACCTAACCCTAACCCCTACCCTAACCCTAACACGTACCCTAATCCTAACCCGTACCCTAAACCGAGCCCTAACCCTAACACTAACCCAAACCCTAACCCTAACCCATACCCTATGCCGTACACGAACACCTCCCCGAACCCATACCCCAAGCCGTACCCTAAACCTAACCCTAAGCCTAACCCTAACCCTAGGCTACCCTTGACTGCTTCTGCCTCCAATAGATTTCCTAAGCACTAGTGTTTTAAGGAACAGCTTAAAAAGAGAATCCTAATGTGATTTCTTTATAATGGGTGTGTTCCTTATCTTATCCTAGTGTCTAAACTCTTCTCCATGGCTGCACCCCCAAATAATATTGCCTTACGTGCTAAGGGGTATCTAGAGAGTGGGATAGGTTTAATAACTACCCTAACCCTAATGCGTACTCTAACCCTAACCCCTACCCTAACACTAACACGTACCCTAATCCTAACCCGTACCCTAAACCGAGCCCTAACCCTAACACTAACACTAACCCTAACCCTAACCCATACCCTACGCCGTACCTGAACCCCTCCCCAAACCCGTACCCTAAGCCGTACCCTAAGCCTAACCCTAAGCCTAACACTAACCCTAGGCTACCCTTGAGTGCTTCTGCCTCCAATAGATTTCCTAAGCACTACTGTTTTAAGGAACAGCTTAAAAAGAGAATCCTAATGTGATTTCTTTATAATGGGTGTGTTCCTTAGTTATCCTAGTGTCTAAACTCTTCTCCATGGCTGCACCCCCAAATAATATTCCCTTACGTGCTAAGGGGTATCTAGAGAGTGGGATAGGTTTAATAACTACCCTAACCCTAACGCGTACCCTAACCCTAACCCCTACCCTAACCCTAACACGTACCCTAATCCTAACCTGTACCCTAAACCGAGCCCTAACCCTAACACTAACCCTAACCCTAACCCTAACCCATACCCTACGCCGTACCCGCACCCCTCCCCGAACCCGTACCCTAAGCCATACCCTAAACCTAACCCTAAGCCTAACCCTAACCCTAGGCTACCCTTGACTGCTTCTGCCTCCAATTGATTTCCTAAGCAGTAGTGTTTTAAGGAACAGCTTAAAAAGAGAATCCTAAAGTGATTTCTTGATATTGGGTGTGTTCCTTATCTTATCCTAGTGTCTAAACTCTTCTCCATGGCTGGACCCCCAAATAATATTGCTTTACGTGCTAAGGGGGAGCTAGAGAGTGGGATAGGTTTACTAACTACCCTAGCCCTAACGCGTAACCTAACCCTAACCCCTACCCTAACACTAACACGTACCCTAATCCTAACCCGTACCCTAAACCGAGCCCTAACCCTAACACTAACCCTAACCCTAACCCTAACCCATACCCTACGCCGTACACGAACACCTCCCCGAACCCATACCCCAAGCCGTATCCTAAACCTAACCCTAAGCCTAACCCTAACCCTAGGCTACCCTTGACTGCTTCTGCCTCCAATAGATTTCCTAAGCACTAGTGTTTTAAGGAACAGCTTAAAAAGAGAATCCTAATGTGATTTCTTTATAATGGGTGTGTTCCTTATCTTATCCTAGTGTCTAAACTCTTCTCCATGGCTGCACCCCCAAATAATATTGCCTTACGTGCTAAGGGGTATCTAGAGAGTGGGATAGGTTTAATAACTACCCTAACCCTAATGCGTACTCTAACCCTAACCCCTAAACTAACACTAACACGTACCCTAATCCTAACCCGTACCCTAAACCGAGCCCTAACCCTAACACTAACCCTAACCCTAACCCTAACCCATACCCTACGCCGTACCCGAACCCCTCCCCGAACCCATTCCCCAAGCCGTACCCTAAACCTAACCCTAAGCCTAACCCTAACCCTAGGCTACCCTTGACTGCTTCTGCCTCCAATGGATTTCCTAAGCACTAGTGTTTTAAGGAACAGCTTAAAAAGAGAATCCTAATGTGATTTCTTTATAATGGGTGTGTTCCTTATCTTATCCTAGTGTCTAAACTCTTCTCCATGGCTGCACCCCCAAATAATATTGCCTTACGTGCTAAGGGGTATCTAGAGAGTGGGATAGGTTTAATAACTACCCTAAACCTAATGCGTACTCTAACCCTAACCCCTACCCTAACACTAACACGTACCCTAATCCTAACCCGTACCCTAAACCGAGCCCTAACCCTAACACTAACACTAACCCTAACCCTAACCCATACCCTACGCCGTACCTGAACCCCTCCCCAAACCCGTACCCTAAGCCGTACCCTAAGCCTAACACTAACCCTAGGCTACCCTTGACTGCTTCTGCCTCCAATAGATTTCCTAAGCACTAGTGTTTTAAGCAACAGCTTAAAAAGAGAATCCTAATGTGATTTCTTTATAATGGGTGTGTTCCTTATCTTATCCTAGTGTCTAAATTCTTCTCCATGGCTGGAACCCCAAATAATATTCCTTTACGTGCTAAGGGGTATCTAGAGAGTGGGATAGGTTTACTAACTACCCTAACCCTAACGCGTACCCTAACCCTAACCCCTACCCTAAACCTAACACGTACCCTAATCCTAACCGTACCCTAAACCGAGCCCTAACCCTAACACTAACCCTAACCCTAACCCTAACCCATACCCTACGCCGTACCCGAAACCCTCCCCGAACCCGTACCCTAAGCCGTACCCTAAGCCTAACCCTAAGCCTAACCCTAACCCTAGGCTACCCTTGACTGCTTCTGCCTCCAATAGATTTCCTAAGCACTAGTGTTTTAAGGAACAGCTTAAAAAGAGAATCCTAATGTGATTTCTTTATAATGGGTGTGTTCCTTATCTTATCCTAGTGTCTAAACTCTTCTCCATGGCTGGACCCCCAAATAATATTCCTTTACGTGCTAAGGGGTATCTAGAGAGTGGGATAGGTTTAATAACTACCCTAACCCTAACGCGTACCCTAACCCTAACCCCTACCCTAACCCTAACACGTACCCTAATCCTAACCCGTACCCTAAACCGAGCCCTAACCCTAACAATAACCCTAACCCTAACCCTAACCCATACCCTACGCCGTACCCGAAACCCTCCCCGAACCCGTACCCTAAGCCGTACCCTAAGCCTAACCCTAAGCCTAACCCTAACCCTAGGCTACCCTTGACTGCTTCTGCCTCCAATAGATTTCCTAAGCACTAGTGTTTTAAGGAACAGCTTAAAAAGAGAATCCTAATGTGATTTCTTTATAATGGGTGTGTTCCTTATCTTATCCTAGTGTCTAAACTCTTCTCCATGGCTGGACCCTCAAATAATATTCCTTTACGTGCTAAGGGGTATCTAGAGAGTGGGATAGGTTTAATAACTACCCTAACCCTAACGCGTACCCTAACCCTAACCCCTACCCTAACCCTAACACGTACCCTAATACTAACCTGTACCCTAAACCGAGCCCTAACCCTAACACTAACCCTAACCCTAACCCATACCCTACGCCGTACCCGCACCCCTCCCCGAACCCGTACCCTAAGCCGTACCCTAAGCCTAACCCTAAGCCTAACCCTAACCCTAGGCTACCCTTGACTGCTTCTGCCTCCAATAGATTTCCTAAGCACTAGTGTTTTAAGGAACAGCTTAAAAATAGAATCCTAAAGTGATTTCTTTATAATGGGTGTGTTCCTTATCTTATCCTAGTGTCTAAACTCTTCTCCATGGCTGGACCCCCAAATAATATTCCTTTACGTGCTAAGGGGTATCTAGAGAGTGGGATAGGTTTAATAACTACCCTAACCCTAACGCATACCCTAACCCTAACCCCTACCCTAACCCTAACACGTACCCTAATCCTAACCCGTACCCTAAACCGAGCCCTAACCCTAACACTAACCCTAACCCTAACCCTAACCCATACCCTACGCCGTACCCGAACCCCTCCCCGAACCCATTCCCCAAGCCGTACCCTAAACCTAACCCTAAGCCTAACCCTAACCCTAGGCTACCCTTGACTGCTTCTGCCTCCAATAGATTTCCTAAGCACTAGTGTTTTAAGGAACAGCTTAAAAAGAGAATCCTAATGTGATTTCTTTATAATGGGTGTGTTCCTTATCTTATCCTAGTGTCTAAACTCTTCTCCATGGCTGCACCCCCAAATAATATTGCCTTACGTGCTAAGGGGTATCTAGAGAGTGGGATAGGTTTAATAACTACCCTAACCCTAATGCGTACTCTAACCCTAACCCCTAACCTAACACTAACACGTACCCTAATCCTAACCCGTACCCTAAACCGAGCCCTAACCCTAACACTAACACTAACCCTAACCCTAACCCATACCCTACGCCGTACCTGAACCCCTCCCCAAACCCGTACCGTAAGCCGTACCCTAAGCCTAACCCTAAGCCTAACACTAACCCTAGGCTACCCTTGACTGCTTCTGCCTCCAATAGATTTCCTAAGCACTAGTGTTTTAAGCAACAGCTTAAAAAGAGAATCCTAATGTGATTTCTTTATAATGGGTGTGTTCCTTATCTTATCCTAGTGTCTAAATTCTTCTCCATGGCTGGAACCCCAAATAATATTCCTTTACGTGCTAAGGGGTATCTAGAGAGTGGGATAGGTTTACTAACTACCCTAACCCTAACGCGTACCCTAACCCTAACCCCTACCCTAAACCTAACACGTACCCTAATCCTAACCGTACCCTAAACCGAGCCCTAACCCTAACACTAACCCTAACCCTAACCCTAACCCATACCCTACGCCGTACCCGCACCCCTCCCCGAACCCGTAACCTAAGCCGTACCCTAAGCCTAACCCTAAGCCTAACCCTAACCCTAGGCTACCCTTGACTGCTTCTGCCTCCAATAGATTTCCTAAGCACTAGTGTTTTAAGCAACAGCTTAAAAAGAGAATCCTAAAGTGATTTCTTTATAATGGGTGTGTTCCTTATCTTATCCTAGTGTCTAAACTCTTCTCCATGGCTGGACCCCCAAATAATATTCCTTTACGTGCTAAGGGGTATCTAGAGAGTGGGATAGGTTTAATAACTACCCTAAACCTAACGCGTACCCTAACCCTAACCCCTACCCTAACCCTAACACGTACCCTAATCCTAACCCGTACCCTAAACCGAGCCCTAACCCTAACACTAACCCTAACCCTAACCCTAACCCATACCCTACGCCGTACCCGAAACCCTCCCCGAACTCGTACCCTAAGCCGTACCCTAAGCCTAACCCTAAGCCTAACCCTAACCCTAGGCTACCCTTGACTGCTTCTGCCTCCAATAGATTTCCTAAGCACTAGTGTTTTAAGGAACAGCTTAAAAAGAGAATCCTAATGTGATTTCTTTATAATGGGTGTGTTCCTTATCTTATCCTAGTGTCTAAACTCTTCTCCATGGCTGGACCCTCAAATAATACTCCTTTACGTGCTAAGGGGTATCTAGAGATTGGGATAGGTTTAATAACTACCCTAACCCTAACGCGTACCCTAACCCTAACCCCTACCCTAACCCTAACACGTACCCTAATCCTAACCCGTACCCTAAACCGAGCCCTAACCCTAACACTAACCCTAACCCTAACCCTAACCCATACCCTACGCCGTACCCGCACCCCTCCCTGAACCCGTACCCTAAGCCGTACCCTAAGACTAACCCTAAGCCTAACACTAACCCTAGGCTACCCTTGACTGCTTCTGCCTCCAATAGATTTCCTAAGCACTAGTGTTTTAACGAACAGCTTAAAAAGAGAATCCTAAAGTGATTTCTTTATAATGGGTGTGTTCCTTATCTTATCCTAGTGTCTAAACTCTTCTCCATGGCTGGACCCCCAAATAATATTCCTTTACGTGCTAAGGGGTATCTAGAGAGTGGGATAGGTTTAATAACTACCCTAACCCTAACGCGTACCCTAACCCTAACCCCTACCCTAACCCTAACACGTACCCTAATCCTAACCCGTACCCTAAACCGAGCCCTAACCCTAACACTAACCCTAACCCTAACCCATACCCTACGCCGTACCCGAAACCCTCCCCGAACCCGTACCCAAAGCCGTACCCTAAGCCTCACACTAAGCCTAACCTTATCCTAGGCTACCCTTGACTGCTTCTGCCTCCAATAGATTTCCTAAGCACTAGTGTTTTAAGGAACAGCTTAAAAAGAGAATCCTAATGTGATTTCTTTATAATGGGTGTGTTCCTTATCTTATCCTAGTGTCTAAACTCTTCTCCATGGCTGGACCCTCAAATAATATTCCTTTACGTGCTAAGGGGTATCTAGAGAGTGGGATAGGTTTAATAACTACCCTAACCCTAACGCGTACCCTAACCCTAACCCCTACCCTAAACCTAACACGTACCCTAATCCTAACCCGTACCCTAAACCGAGCCCTAACCCTAACACTAACCCTAACACTAACCCTAACCCATACCCTACGCCGTACCCGCACCCCTCCCCGAACCCGTACCCTAAGCCGTACCCGAAGCCTAACCCTAAGCCTAACCCTAACCCTAGGCTACCCTTGACTGCTTCTGCCTCCAATAGATTTCCTAAGCACTACTGTTTTAAGGAACAGCTTAAAAAGAGAATCCTAATGTGATTTCTTTATAATGGGTGTGTTCCTTATCTTATCCTAGTGTCTAAACTCTTCTCCATGGCTGCACCCCCAAATAATATTCCCTTACGTGCTAAGGGGTATCTAGAGAGTGGGATAGGTTTAATAACTACCCTAACCCTAACGCGTACCCTAACCCTAACCCCTACCCTAACCCTAACACGTACCCTAATCCTAACCTGTACCCTAAACCGAGCCCTAACCCTAACACTAACCCTAACCCTAACCCTAACCCATACCCTACGCCGTACCCGCACCCCTCCCCGAACCCGTACCGTAAGCCATACCCTAAACCTAACCCTAAGCCTAACCCTAACCCTAGGCTACCCTTGACTGCTTCTGCCTCCAATTGATTTCCTAAGCAGTAGTGTTTTAAGGAACAGCTTAAAAAGAGAATCCTAAAGTGATTTCTTTATAATGGGTGTGTTCCTTATCTTATCCTAGTGTCTAAACTCTTCTCCATGGCTGGACCCCCAAATAATATTCCTTTACGTGCTAAGGGGGAGCTAGAGAGTGGGATAGGTTTACTAACTACCCTAGCCCTAACGCGTAACCTAACCCTAACCCCTACCCTAACCCTAACACGTACCCTAATCCTAACCCGTACCCTAAACCGAGCCCTAACCCTAACACTAACCCAAACCCTAACCCTAACCCATACCCTATGCCGTACACGAACACCTCCCCGAACCCATACCCCAAGCCGTACCCTAAACCTAACCCTAAGCCTAACCCTAACCCTAGGCTACCCTTGACTGCTTCTGCCTCCAATAGATTTCCTAAGCACTAGTGTTTTAAGGAACAGCTTAAAAAGAGAATCCTAATGTGATTTCTTTATAATGGGTGTGTTCCTTATCTTATCCTAGTGTCTAAACTCTTCTCCATGGCTGCACCCCCAAATAATATTGCCTTACGTGCTAAGGGGTATCTAGAGAGTGGGATAGGTTTAATAACTACCCTAACCCTAATGCGTACTCTAACCCTAACCCCTACCCTAACACTAACACGTACCCTAATCCTAACCCGTACCCTAAACCGAGCCCTAACCCTAACACTAACACTAACCCTAACCCTAACCCATACCCTACGCCGTACCTGAACCCCTCCCCAAACCCGTACCCTAAGCCGTACCCTAAGCCTAACCCTAAGCCTAACACTAACCCTAGGCTACCCTTGAGTGCTTCTGCCTCCAATAGATTTCCTAAGCACTACTGTTTTAAGGAACAGCTTAAAAAGAGAATCCTAATGTGATTTCTTTATAATGGGTGTGTTCCTTAGTTATCCTAGTGTCTAAACTCTTCTCCATGGCTGCACCCCCAAATAATATTCCCTTACGTGCTAAGGGGTATCTAGAGAGTGGGATAGGTTTAATAACTACCCTAACCCTAACGCGTACCCTAACCCTAACCCCTACCCTAACCCTAACACGTACCCTAATCCTAACCTGTACCCTAAACCGAGCCCTAACCCTAACACTAACCCTAACCCTAACCCTAACCCATACCCTACGCCGTACCCGCACCCCTCCCCGAACCCGTACCCTAAGCCATACCCTAAACCTAACCCTAAGCCTAACCCTAACCCTAGGCTACCCTTGACTGCTTCTGCCTCCAATTGATTTCCTAAGCAGTAGTGTTTTAAGGAACAGCTTAAAAAGAGAATCCTAAAGTGATTTCTTTATATTGGGTGTGTTCCTTATCTTATCCTAGTGTCTAAACTCTTCTCCATGGCTGGACCCCCAAATAATATTGCTTTACGTGCTAAGGGGGAGCTAGAGAGTGGGATAGGTTTACTAACTACCCTAGCCCTAACGCGTAACCTAACCCTAACCCCTACCCTAACACTAACACGTACCCTAATCCTAACCCGTACCCTAAACCGAGCCCTAACCCTAACACTAACCCTAACCCTAACCCTAACCCATACCCTACGCCGTACACGAACACCTCCCCGAACCCATACCCCAAGCCGTACCCTAAACCTAACCCTAAGCCTAACCCTAACCCTAGGCTACCCTTGACTGCTTCTGCCTCCAATAGATTTCCTAAGCACTAGTGTTTTAAGGAACAGCTTAAAAAGAGAATCCTAATGTGATTTCTTTATAATGGGTGTGTTCCTTATCTTATCCTAGTGTCTAAACTCTTCTCCATGGCTGCACCCCCAAATAATATTGCCTTACGTGCTAAGGGGTATCTAGAGAGTGGGATAGGTTTAATAACTACCCTAACCCTAATGCGTACTCTAACCCTAACCCCTACCCTAACACTAACACGTACCCTAATCCTAATCCGTACCCTAAACCGAGCCCTAACCCTAACACTAACCCTAACCCTAACCCATACCCTACGCCGTACCCGCACCCCTCCCCGAACCCGTAACCTAAGCCGTACCCTAAGCCTGACCCTAAGCCTAACCCTAACCCTAGGCTACCCTTGACTGCTTCTGCCTCCAATAGATTTCCTAAGCACTACTGTTTTAAGGAACAGCTTAAAAAGAGAATCCTAATGTGATTTCTTTATAATGGGTGTGTTCCTTACCTTATCCTAGTGTCTAAACTCTTCTCCATGGCTGCACCCCCAAATAATATTCCCTTACGTGCTAAGGGGTATCTAGAGAGTGGGATAGGTTTAATAACTACCCTAACCCTAACGCGTACCCTAACCCTAACCCCTACCCTAACCCTAACACGTACCCTAATCCTAACCTGTACCCTAAACCGAGCCCTAACCCTAACACTAACCCTAACCCTAACCCTAACCCATACCCTACGCCGTACCCGCACCCCTCCCCGAACCCGTACCCTAAGCCATACCCTAAACCTAACCCTAAGCCTAACCCTAACCCTAGGCTACCCTTGACTGCTTCTGCCTCCAATTGATTTCCTAAGCAGTAGTGTTTTAAGGAACAGCTTAAAAAGAGAATCCTAATGTGATTTCTTTATAATGGGTGTGTTCCTTATCTTATCCTAGTGTCTAAACACTTCTCCATGGCTGGACCCCCAAATAATATTCCTTTACGTGCTAAGGGGGAGCTAGAGAGTGGGATAGGTTTACTAACTACCCTAGCCCTAACGCGTAACCTAACCCTAACCCCTACCCTAACCCTAACACGTACCCTAATCCTAAGCCGTACCCTAAACCGAGCCCTAACCCTAACACTAACCCAAACCCTAACCCTAACGCATACCCTACGCCGTACACGAACACCTCCCCGAACCCATACCCCAAGCCGTACCCTAACCCTAACCCTAAGCCTAACCCTAACCCTAGGCTACCCTTGACTGCTTCTGCCTCCAATAGATTTCCTAAGCACTAGTGTTTTAAGAACAGCTTAAAAAGAGAATCCTAAAGTGATTTCTTTATAATGGGTGTGTTCCTTATCTTATCCTAGTGTCTAAACTCTTCTCCATGGCTGGACCCCCAAATAATATTCCTTTACGTGCTAAGGGGTATATAGAGAGTGGGATAGGTTTAATAACTACCCTAACCCTAACGCGTACCCTAACCCTAACCCCTACCCTAACCCTAACATGTACCCTAATCCTAACCCGTACCCTAAACCGAGCCCTAACCCTAACACTAACCCTAACCCTAACCCTAACCCATACCCTACGCCGTACCCGAAACCCTCCCCGAACCCGTACCCTAAGCCGTACCCTAAGCCTAACCCTAAGCCTAACACTAACCCTAGGCTACCCTTGACTGCTTCTGCCTCCAATAGATTTCCTAAGCACTAGTGTTTTAAGCAACAGCTTAAAAAGAGAATCCTAATGTGATTTCTTTATAATGGGTGTGTTCCTTGTCTTATCCTAGTGTCTAAACTCTTCTCCATGGCTGGACCCCCAAATAATATTCCTTTACGTGCTAAGGGGTATCTAGAGAGTGGGATAGGTTTACTAACGACCCTAACCCTAATGCGTACCCTAACCCTAACCCCTACCCTAAACCTACCACGTACCCTAATCCTACCCGTACCCTAAACCGAGCCCTAACCCTAACACAAACCCTAACCCTAACGCTAACCCATACCCTACGCCGTACCCGAAACCCTCCCCGAACCCGTACCCTAAGCCGTACCCTAAGCCTAACCCTAAGCCTAACCCTAACCCTAGGCTACCCTTGACTGCTTCTGCCTCCAATAGATTTCCTAAGCACTAGTGTTTTAAGGAAGAGCTGAAAAAGAGAATCCTAATGTGATTTCTTTATAATGGGTGTGTTCCTTATCTTATCCTAGTGTCTAAACTCTTCTCCATGGCTGGACCCTCAAATAATATTCCTTTACGTGCTAAGGGGTATCTAGAGAGTGGGATAGGTTTAATAACTACCCTAACCCTAATGCATACCCTAACCCTAACCCCTACCCTAACCCTAACACGTACCCTAATCCTAACCCGTACCCTAAACCGAGCCCTAACCCTAACACTAACCCTAACCCTAACCCTAACCCATACCCTATGCCGTACCCGAACCCCTCCCCGAACCCATTCCCCAAGCCGTACCCTAAACATAACCCTAAGCCTAACCCTAACCCTAGGCTACCCTTGACTGCTTCTGCCTCCAATAGATTTCCTAAGCACTAGTGTTTTAAGGAACAGCTTAAAAAGAGAATCCTAATGTGATTTCTTTATAATGGGTGTGTTCCTTATCTTATCCTAGTGTCTAAACTCTTCTCCATGGCTGCACCCCCAAATAATATTGCCTTACGTGCTAAGGGGTATCTAGAGAGTGGGATAGGTTTAATAACTACCCTAACCCTAATGCGTACTCTAACCCTAACCCCTAACCTAACACTAACACGTACCCTAATCCTAACCCGTACACTAAACCGAGCCCTAACCCTAACACTAACACTAACCCTAACCCTAACCCATACCCTACGCCGTACCCGCACCCCTCCCTGAACCCGTACCCTAAGCCGTACCCTAAGACTAACCCTAAGCCTAACCCTAACCCTAGGCTACCCTTGACTGCTTCTGCCTCCAATAGATTTCCTAAGCACTAGTGTTTTAACGAACAGCTTAAAAAGAGAATCCTAAAGTGATTTCTTTATAATGGGTGTGTTCCTTATCTTATCCTAGTGTCTAAACTCTTCTCCATGGCTGCACCCCCAAATAATATTCCCTTACGTGCTAAGGGGTATCTAGAGAGTGGGATAGGTTTAATAACTACCCTAACCCTAACGCGTACCCTAACCCTAACCCCTACCCTAACCCTAACACGTACCCTAATCCTAACCTGTACCCTAAACCGAGCCCTAACCCTAACACTAACCCTAACCCTAACCCTAACCCATACCCTACGCCGTACCCGAACCCCTCCCCGAACTCGTACCCTAAGCCATACCCTAAACCTAACCCTAAGCCTAACCCTAACCCTAGGCTACCCTTGACTGCTTCTGCCTCCAATTGATTTCCTAAGCAGTAGTGTTTTAAGGAACAGCTTAAAAAGAGAATCCTAAAGTGATTTCTTTATAATGGGTGTGTTCCTTATCTTATCCTAGTGTCTAAACTCTTCTCCATGGCTGGACCCCCAAATAATATTCCTTTACGTGCTAAGGGGGAGCTAGAGAGTGGGATAGGTTTACTAACTACCCTAGCCCTAACGCGTAACCTAACCCTAACCCCTACCCTAACCCTAACACGTACCCTAATCCTAACCCGTACCCTAAACCGAGCCCTAACCCTAACACTAACCCAAACCCTAACCCTAACCCATACCCTACGCCGTACACGAACACCTCCCCGAACCCATACCCCAAGCCGTACCCTAAACCTAACCCTAAGCCTAACCCTAACACTAGGCTACCCTTGACTGCTTCTGCCTCCAATAGATTTCCTAAGCACTAGTGTTTTAAGGAACAGCTTAAAAAGAGAATCCTAATGTGATTTCTTTATAATGGGTGTGTTCCTTATCTTATCCTAGTGTCTAAACTCTTCTCCATGGCTGCACCCCCAAATAATATTGCCTTACGTGCTAAGGGGTATCTAGAGAGTGGGATAGGTTTAATAACTACCCTAACCCTAATGCGTACTCTAACCCTAACCCCTAACCTAACACTAACACGTACCCTAATCCTAACCCGTACCCTAAACCGAGCCCTAACCCTAACACTAACACTAACCCTAACCCTAACCCATACCCTACGCCGTACCTGAACCCCTCCCCAAACCCGTACCGAAAGCCGTACCCTAAGCCTAACCCTAAACCTAACACTAACCCTAGGCTACCCTTGACTGCTTCTGCCTCCAATAGGTTTCCTAAGCACTAGTGTTTTAAGGAACAGCTTAAAAAGAGAATCCTAATGTGATTTCTTTATAATGGGTGTGTTCCTTATCTTATCCTAGTGTCTAAACTCTTCTCCATGGCTGGACCCCCAAATAATATTCCTTTACGTGCTAAGGGGTATCTAGAGAGTGGGATAGGTTTAATAACTACCCTAACCCTAACGCATACCCTAACCCTAACCCCTACCCTAACCCTAACACGTACCCTAATCCTAACCCGTACCCTAAACCGAGCCCTAACCCTAACACTAACCCTAACCATAACCCTAACCCATACCCTACGCCGTACCCGAACCCCTCCCCGAACCCATTCTCCAAGCCGTACCCTAAACCTAACCCTAAGCCTAACCCTAACCCTAGGCTACCCTTGACTGCTTCTGCCTCCAATAGATTTCCTAAGCACTAGTGTTTTAAGGAACAGCTTAAAAAGAGAATCCTAATGTGATTTCTTTATAATGGGTGTGTTCCTTATCTTATCCTAGTGTCTAAACTCTTCTCCATGGCTGCACCCCCAAATAATATTGCCTTACGTGCTAAGGGGTATCTAGAGAGTGGGATAGGTTTAATAACTACCCTAAACCTAATGCGTACTCTAACCCTAACCCCTACCCTAACACTAACACGTACCCTAATCCTAACCCGTACCCTAAACCGAGCCCTAACCCTAACACTAACACTAACCCTAACCCTAACCCATACCCTACGCCGTACCTGAACCCCTCCCCAAACCCGTACTCTAAGCCGTACCCTAAGCCTAACCCTAAGCCTAACACTAACCCTAGGCTACCCTTGACTGCTTCTGCCTCCAATAGATTTCCTAAGCACTAGTGTTTTAAGCAACAGCTTAAAAAGAGAATCCTAATGTGATTTCTTTATAATGGGTGTGTTCCTTATCTTATCCTAGTGTCTAAATTCTTCTCCATGGCTGGAACCCCAAATAATATTCCTTTACGTGCTAAGGGGTATCTAGAGAGTGGGATAGGTTTACTAACTACCCTAACCCTAACGCGTACCCTAACCCTAACCCCTACCCTAAACCTAACACGTACCCTAATCCTAACCGTACCCTAAACCGAGCCCTAACCCTAACACTAACCCTAACCCTAACCCTAACCCATACCCTACGCCGTACCCGCACCCCTCCCCGAACCCGTACCCTAAGCCGTACCCTAAGCCTAACCCTAAGCCTAACCCTAACCCTAGGCTACCCTTGACTGCTTCTGCCTCCAATAGATTTCCTAAGCACTAGTGTTTTAAGGAACAGCTTAAAAAGAGAATCCTAATGTGATTTCTTTATAATGGGTGTGTTCCTTATCTTATCCTAGTGTCTAAACTCTTCTCCATGGCTGGACCCCCAAATAATATTCCTTTACGTGCTAAGGGGTATCTAGAGAGTGGGATAGGTTTAATAACTACCCTAACCCTAACGCGTACCCTAACCCTAACCCCTACCCTAACCCTAACACGTACCCTAATCCTAACCCGTACCCTAAACCGAGCCCTAACCCTAACACTAACCCTAACCCTAACCCTAACCCATACCCTACACCGTACCCGAAACCCTCCCCGAACCCGTACCCTAAGCCGTACCCTAAGCCTAACCCTAAGCCTAACCCTAACCCTAGGCTACCCTTGACTGCTTCTGCCTCCAATAGATTTCCTAAGCACTAGTGTTTTAAGGAACAGCTTAAAAAGAGAATCCTAATGTGATTTCTTTATAATGGGTGTGTTCCTTATCTTATCCTAGTGTCTAAACTCTTCTCCATGGCTAGACCCTCAAATAATATTCCTTTACGTGCTAAGGGGTATCTAGAGAGTGGGATAGGTTTAATAACTACCCTAACCCTAACGCGTACCCTAACCCTAACCCCTACCCTAACCCTAACACGTACCCTAATACTAACCTGTACACTAAACCGAGCCCTAACCCTAACACTAACCCTAACCCTAACCCATACCCTACGCCGTACCCGCACCCCTCCCCGAACCCGTACCCTAAGCCGTACCCTAAGCCTAACCCTAAGCCTAACCCTAACCCTAGGCTACCCTTGACTGCTTCTGCCTCCAATAGATTTCCTAAGCACTAGTGTTTTAAGGAACAGCTTAAAAAGAGAATCCTAATGTGATTTCTTTATAATGGGTGTGTTCCTTATCTTATCCTAGTGTCTAAACTCTTCTCCATGGCTGGACCCCCAAATAATATTCCTTTACGTGCTAAGGGGTATCTAGAGAGTGGGATAGGTTTAATAACTACCCTAACCCTAACGCATACCCTAACCCTAACCCCTACCCTAACCCTAACACGTACCCTAATCCTAACCCGTACCCTAAACCGAGCCCTAACCCTAACACTAACCCTAACCCTAACCCTAACCCATACCCTATGCCGTACCCGAACCCCTCCCCGAACCCATTCCCCAAGCCGTCCCCTAAACATAACCCTAAGCCTAACCCTAACCCTAGGCTACCCTTGACTGCTTCTGCCTCCAATAGATTTCCTAAGCACTAGTGTTTTAAGGAACAGCTTAAAAAGAGAATCCTAATGTGATTTCTTTATAATGGGTGTGTTCCTTATCTTATCCTAGTGTCTAAACTCTTCTCCATGGCTGCACCCCCAAATAATATTGCCTTACGTGCTAAGGGGTATCTAGAGAGTGGGATAGGTTTAATAACTACCCTAACCCTAATGCGTACTCTAACCCTAACCCCTAACCTAACACTAACACGTACCCTAATCCTAACCCGTACACTAAACCGAGCCCTAACCCTAACACTAACACTAACCCTAACCCTAACCCATACCCTACGCCGTACCTGAACCCCTCCCCAAACCCGTACCGAAAGCCGTACCCTAAGCCTAACCCTAAACCTAACACTAACCCTAGGCTACCCTTGACTGCTTCTGCCTCCAATAGATTTCCTAAGCACTAGTGTTTTAAGCAACAGCTTAAAAAGAGAATCCTAATGTGATTTCTTTATAATGGGTGTGTTCCTTATCTTATCCTAGTGTCTAAATTCTTCTCCATGGCTGGAACCCCAAATAATATTCCTTTACGTGCTAAGGGGTATCTAGAGAGTGGGATAGGTTTACTAACTACCCTAACCCTAACGCGTACCCTAACCCTAACCCCTACCCTAAACCTAACACGTACCCTAATCCTAACCGTACCCTAAACCGAGCCCTAACCCTAACACTAACCCTAACCCTAACCCTAACCCATACCCTACGCCGTACCCGCACCTCTCCCCGAACCCGTAACCTAAGCCGTACCCTAAGCCTAACCCTAAGCCTAACCCTAACCCTAGGCTACCCTTGACTGCTTCTGCCTCCAATAGATTTCCTAAGCACTACTGTTTTAAGGAACAGCTTAAAAAGAGAATCCTAATGTGATTTCTTTATAATGGGTGTGTTCCTTATCTTATCCTAGTGTCTAAACTCTTCTCCATGGCTGCACCCCCAAATAATATTCCCTTACGTGCTAAGGGGTATCTAGAGAGTGGGATAGGTTTAATAACTACCCTAACCCTAACGCGTACCCTAACCCTAACCCCTACCCTAACCCTAACACGTACCCTAATCCTAACCTGTACCCTAAACCGAGGCCTAACCCTAACACTAACCCTAACCCTAACCCTAACCCATACCCTACGCCGTACCCGAAACCCTCCCCGAACCCGTACCCTAAGCCATACCCTAAACCTAACCCTAAGCCTAAGCCTAACCCTAGGCTACCCTTGACTGCTTCTGCCTCCAATAGATTTCCTAAGCACTAGTGATATAAGGAACAGCTTAAAAAGAGAATCCTAATGTGATTTCTTTATAATGGGTGTGTTCCTTATCTTATCCTAGTGTCTAAACTCTTCTCCATGGCTGCACCCCCAAATAATATTCCCTTACGTGCTAAGGGGTATCTAGAGAGTGGGATAGGTTTAATAACTACCCTAACCCTAACGCGTACCCTAACCCTAACCCCTACCCTAACCCTAACACGTACCCTAATCCTAACCTGTACCCTAAACCGAGGCCTAACCCTAACACTAACCCTAACCCTAACCCTAACCCATACCCTACGCCGTACCCGAAACCCTCCCCGAACCCGTACCCTAAGCCATACCCTAAACCTAACCCTAAGCCTAACCCTAACCCTAGGCTACCCTTGACTGCTTCTGCCTCCAATTGATTTCCTAAGCAGTAGTGTTTTAAGGAACAGCTTAAAAAGAGAATCCTAATGTGATTTCTTTATAATGGGTGTGTTCCTTATCTTATCCTAGTGTCTAAACTTTTCTCCATGGCTGGACCCTCAAATAATATTCCTTTACGTGCTAAGGGGTATCTAGAGATTGGGATAGGTTTAATAACTACCCTAACCCTAACGCGTACCCTAACCCTAACCCCTACCCTAACCCTAACACGTACCCTAATCCTAACCCGTACCCTAAACCGAGCCCTAACCCTAACACTAACCCTAACCCTAACCCTAACCCATACCCTACGCCGTACCCGCACCCCTCCCTGAACCCGTACCCTAAGCCGTACCCTAAGCCTAACCCTAAGCCTAACCCTAACCCTAGGCTACCCTTGACTGCTTCTGCCTCCAATAGATTTCCTAAGCACTAGTGTTTTAAGGAACAGCTTAAAAAGAGAATCCTAAAGTGATTTCTTTATAATGGGTGTGTTCCTTATCTTATCCTAGTGTCTAAACTCTTCTCCATGGCTGGACCCCCAAATAATATTCCTTTACGTGCTAAGGGGTATCTAGAGAGTGGGATAGGTTTAATAACTACCCTAACCCTAACGCGCCCCTAACCCTAACCCCTACCCTAACCCTAACACGTACCCTAATCCTAACCCGTACCCTAAACCGAGCCCTAACCCTAACAGTAACCCTAACCCTAACCCATACCCTACGCCGTACCCGAAACCCTCCCCGAACCCGTACCCTAAGCCGTACCCTAAGCCTCACCCTAAGCCTAACCTTATCCTAGGCTACCCTTGACTGCTTCTGCCTCCAATAGATTTCCTAAGCACTAGTGTTTTAAGGAACAGCTTAAAAAGAGAATCCTAATGTGATTTCTTTATAATGGGTGTGTTCCTTATCTTATCCTAGTGTCTAAACTCTTCTCCATTGCTGGACCCTCAAATAATATTCCTTTACGTGCTAAGGGGTATCTAGAGAGTGGGATAGGTTTAATAACTACCCTAACCCTAACGCGTACCCTAACCCTAACCCCTACCCTAACCCTAACACGTACCCTAATCCTAACAGGTACCCTAAACCGAGCCCTAACCCTAACACTAACCCTAACCCTAACCCTAACCCATACCCTACGCCGTACCCGCACCCCTCCCCGAACCCGTACCCTAAGCCGTACCCTAAGCCTAACCCTAAGCCTAACCCTAACCCTAGGCTAACCTTGACTGCTTCTGCCTCCAATAGATTTCCTAAGCACTAGTGTTTTAAGGAACAGCTTAAAAAGAGAATCCTAATGTGATTTCTTTATAATGGGTGTGTTCCTTATCTTATCCTAGTGTCTAAACTCTTCTCCATGGCTGCACCCCCAAATAATATTGCCTTACGTGCTAAGGGGTATCTAGAGAGTGGGATAGGTTTAATAACTACCCTAAACCTAATGCGTACTCTAACCCTAACCCCTACCCTAACACTAACACGTACCCTAATCCTAACCCGTACCCTAAACCGAGCCCTAACCCTAACACTAACACTAACCCTAACCCTAACCCATACCCTATGCCGTACCTGAACCCCTCCCCAAACCCGTACCCTAAGCCGTACCCTAAGCCTAACCCTAAGCCTAACACTAACCCTAGGCTACCCTTGACTGCTTCTGCCTCCAATAGATTTCCTAAGCACTAGTGTTTTAAGCAACAGCTTAAAAAGAGAATCCTAATGTGATTTCTTTATAATGGGTGTGTTCCTTATCTTATCCTAGTGTCTAAATTCTTCTCCATGGCTGGAACCCCAAATAATATTCCTTTACGTGCTAAGGGGTATCTAGAGAGTGGGATAGGTTTACTAACTACCCTAACCCTAACGCGTACCCTAACCCTAACCCCTACCCTAACCCTAACACGTACCCTAATCCTAACCCGTACCCTAAACCGAGCCCTAACCCTAACAATAACCCTAACCCTAACCCTAACCCATACCCTACGCCGTACCCGAAACCCTCCCCGATCCCGTACCCTAAGCCGTACCCTAAGCCTAACCCTAAGCCTAACCCTAACCCTAGGTTACCCTTGACTGCTTCTGCCTCCAATAGATTTCCTAAGCACTAGTGTTTTAAGGAACAGCTTAAAAAGAGAATCCTAATGTGATTTCTTTATAATGGGTGTGTTCCTTATCTTATCCTAGTGTCTAAACTCTTCTCCATGGCTGGACCCTCAAATAATATTCCTTTACGTGCTAAGGGGTATCTAGAGAGTGGGATAGGTTTAATAACTACCCTAACCCTAACGCGTACCCTAACCCTAACCACTACCCTAACCCTAACACGTACCCTAATCCTAACCCGTACCCTAAAGCGAGCCCTAACCCTAACACTAACCCTAACCCTAACCCTAACCCATACCCTACGCCGTACCCGCACCCCTCCCTGAACCCGTACCCTAAGCCGTACCCTAAGCCTAACCCTAAGCCTAACCCTAACCCTAGGCTACCCTTGACTGCTTCTGCCTCCAATAGATTTCCTAAGCACTAGTGTTTTAACGAACAGCTTAAAAAGAGAATCCTAAAGTGATTTCTTTATAATGGGTGTGTTCCTTATCTTATCCTAGTGTCTAAACTCTTCTCCATGGCTGGACCCCCAAATAATATTCCTTTACGTGCTAAGGGGTATCTAGAGAGTGGGATAGGTTTAATAACTACCCTAACCCTAACGCGTACCCTAACCCTAACCCCTACCCTAACCCTAACACGTACCCTAATCCTAACCCGTACCCTAAACCGAGCCCTAACCCTAACACTAACCCTAACCCTAACCCATACCCTACGCCGTACCCGAAACCCTCCCCGAACCCGTACCCTAAGCCGTACCCTAAGCCTCACCCTAAGCCTAACCTTATCCTAGGCTACCCTTGACTGCTTCTGCCTCCAATAGATTTCCTAAGCACTACTGTTTTAAGGAACAGCTTAAAAAGAGAATCCTAATGTGATTTCTTTATAATGGGTGTGTTCCTTATCTTATCCTAGTGTCTAAACTCTTCTCCATGGCTGCACCCCCAAATAATATTCCCTTACGTGCTAAGGGGTATCTAGAGAGTGGGATAGGTTTAATAACTACCCTAACCCTAACGCGTACCCTAACCCTAACCACTACCCTAACCCTAACACGTACCCTAATCCTAACCTGTACCCTAAACCGAGGCCTAACCCTAACACTAACCCTAACCCTAACCCTAACCCATACCCTACGCCGTACCCGCACCCCTCCCCGAACCCGTACCCTAAGCCATACCCTAAACCTAACCCTAAGCCTAACCCTAACCCTAGGCTACCCTTGACTGCTTCTGCCTCCAATTGATTTCCTAAGCAGTAGTGTTTTAAGGAACAGCTTAAAAAGAGAATCCTAATGTGATTTCTTTATAATGGGTGTGTTCCTTATCTTATCCTAGTGTCTAAACTCTTCTCCATGGCTGGACCCCCAAATAATATTCCTTTACGTGCTAAGGGGGAGCTAGAGAGTGGGATAGGTTTACTAACTACCCTAGCCCTAACGCGTAACCTAACCCTAACCCCTACCCTAACCCTAACACGTACCCTAATCCTAACCCGTACCCTAAACCGAGCCCTAACCCTAACACTAACCCAAACCCTAACCCTAACCCATACCCTACGCCGTACACGAACACCTCCCCGAACCCATACCCCAAGCCGTACCCTAACCCTAACCCTAAGCCTAACCCTAACCCTAGGCTACCCTTGACTGCTTCTGCCTCCAATAGATTTCCTAAGCACTACTGTTTTAAGGAACAGCTTAAAAAGAGAATCCTAAAGTGATTTCTTTATAATGGGTGTGTTCCTTATCTTATCCTAGTGTCTAAACTCTTCTCCATGGCTGCACCCCCAAATAATATTCCTTTACGTGCTAAGGGGTATCTAGAGAGTGGGATAGGTTTAATAACTACCCTAACCCTAACGCGTACCCTAACCCTAACCCCTACCCTAACCCTAACACGTACCCTAATCCTAACCCGTACCCTAAACCGAGCCCTAACCCTAACACTAACCCTAACCCTAACCCTAACCCATACCCTACGCCGTACCCGAAACCCTCCCTGAACTCGTACCCTAAGCCGTACCCTAAGCCTAACCCTAAGCCTAACCCTAACCCTAGGCTACCCTTGACTGCTTCTGCCTCCAATAGATTTCCTAAGCACTAGTGTTTTAAGGAACAGCTTAAAAAGAGAATCCTAATGTGATTTCTTTATAATGGGTGTGTTCCTTATCTTATCCTAGTGTCTAAACTTTTCTCCATGGCTGGACCCTCAAATAATATTCCTTTACGTGCTAAGGGGTATCTAGAGATTGGGATAGGTTTAATAACTACCCTAACCCTAACGCGTACCCTAACCCTAACCCCTACCCTAACCCTAACACGTACCCTAATCCTAACCCGTACCCTAAACCGAGCCCTAACCCTAACACTAACCCTAACCCTAACCCTAACCCATACCCTACGCCGTACCCGCACCCCTCCCTGAACCCGTACCCTAAGCCGTACCCTAAGACTAACCCTAAGCCTAACACTAACCCTAGGCTACCCTTGACTGCTTCTGCCTCCAATAGATTTCCTAAGCACTAGTGTTTTAACGAACAGCTTAAAAAGAGAATCCTAAAGTGATTTCTTTATAATGGGTGTGTTCCTTATCTTATCCTAGTGTCTAAACTCTTCTCCATGGCTGGACCCCCAAATAATATTCCTTTACGTGCTAAGGGGTATCTAGAGAGTGGGATAGGTTTAATAACTACCCTAACCCTAACGCGTACCCTAACCCTAACCCCTACCCTAACCCTAACACGTACCCTAATCCTAACCCGTACCCTAAACCGAGCCCTAACCCTAACACTAACCCTAACCCTAACCCTAACCCATACCCTACGCCGTACCCGCACCCCTCCCCGAACCCGTACCCTAAGCCGAACCCTAAGCCTAACCCTAAGCCTAACCCTAACCCTAGGCTACCCTTGACTGCTTCTGCCTCCAATAGATTTCCTAAGCACTACTGTTTTAAGGAACAGCTTAAAAAGAGAATCCTAATGTGATTTCTTTATAATGGGTGTGTTCCTTATCTTATCCTAGTGTCTAAACTCTTCTCCATGGCTGCACCCCCAAATAATATTCCCTTACGTGCTAAGGGGTATCTAGAGAGTGGGATAGGTTTAATAACTACCCTAACCCTAACGCGTACCCTAACCCTAACCCCTACCCTAACCCTAACACGTACCCTAATCCTAACCTGTACCCTAAACCGAGCCCTAACGCTAACACTAACCCTAACCCTAACCCTAACCCATACCCTACGCCGTACCCGCACCCCTCCCCGAACTCGTACCCTAAGCCATACCCTAAACCTAACCCTAAGCCTAACCCTAACCCTAGGCTACCCTTGACTGCTTCTGCCTCCAATTGATTTCCTAAGCAGTAGTGTTTTAAGGAACAGCTTAAAAAGAGAATCCTAAAGTGATTTCTTTATAATGGGTGTGTTCCTTATCTTATCCTAGTGTCTAAACTCTTCTCCATGGCTGGACCCCCAAATAATATTCCTTTACGTGCTAAGGGGGAGCTAGAGAGTGGGATAGGTTTACTAACTACCCTAGCCCTAACGCGTAACCTAACCCTAACCCCTACCCTAACCCTAACACGTACCCTAATCCTAACCCGTACCCTAAACCGAGCCCTAACCCTAACACTAACCCAAACCCTAACCCTAACCCATACCCTACGCCGTACACGAACACCTCCCCGAACCCATACCCCAAACCGTACCCTAAACCTAACCCTAAGCCTAACCCTAACACTAGGCTACCCTTGACTGCTTCTGCCTCCAATAGATTTCCTAAGCACTAGTGTTTTAAGGAACAGCTTAAAAAGAGAATCCTAATGTGATTTCTTTATAATGGGTGTGTTCCTTATCTTATCCTAGTGTCTAAACTCTTCTCCATGGCTGCACCCCCAAATAATATTGCCTTACGTGCTAAGGGGTATCTAGAGAGTGGGATAGGTTTAATAACTACCCTAACCCTAATGCGTACTCTAACCCTAACCCCTACCCTAACACTAACACGTACCCTAATCCTAACCCGTACCCTAAACCGAGCCCTAACCCTAACACTAACACTAACCCTAACCCTAACCCATACCCTACGCCGTACCTGAACCCCTCCCCAAACTCGTACCCTAAGCCGTACCCTAAGCCTAACCCTAAGCCTAACACTAACCCTAGGCTACCCTTGACTGCTTCTGCCTCCAATAGATTTCCTAAGCACTAGTGTTTTAAGCAACAGCTTAAAAAGAGAATCCTAATGTGATTTCTTTATAATGGGTGTGTTCCTTATCTTATCCTAGTGTCTAAATTCTTCTCCATTGCTGGAACCCCAAATAATATTCCTTTACGTGCTAAGGGGTATCTAGAGAGTGGGATAGGTTTACTAACTACCCTAACCCTAACGCGTACCCTAACCCTAACCCCAACCCTAAACCTAACACGTACCCTAATCCTAACCGTACCCTAAACCGAGCCCTAACCCTAACACTAACCCTAACCCTAACCCTAACCCATACCCTACGCCGTACCCGAAACCCTCCCCGAACCCGTACCCTAAGCCGTACTCTAAGCCTAACCCTAAGCCTAACCCTAACCCTACGCTACCCTTGACTGCTTCTGCCTCCAATAGATTTCCTAAGCACTAGTGTTTTAAGGAACAGCTTAAAAAGAGAATCCTAATGTGATTTCTTTATAATGGGTGTGTTCCTTATCTTATCCTAGTGTCTAAACTCTTCTCCATGGCTGGACCCTCAAATAATATTCCTTTACGTGCTAAGGGGTATCTAGAGAGTGGGATAGGTTTACTAACTACCCTAACCCTAACGCGTACCCTAACCCTAACCCCTACCCTAACCCTAACACGTACCCTAATCCTAACCCGTACCCTAAACCGAGCCCTAACCCTAACACTAACCCTAACCCTAACCCTAACCCATACCCTACGCCGTACCCGAAACCCTCCCCGATCCCGTACCCTAAGCCGTACCCTAAGCCTAACCCTAAGCCTAACCCTAACCCTAGGTTACCCTTGACTGCTTCTGCCTCCAATAGATTTCCTAAGCACTAGTGTTTTAAGGAACAGCTTAAAAAGAGAATCCTAATGTGATTTCTTTATAATGGGTGTGTTCCTTATCTTATCCTAGTGTCTAAACTCTTCTCCATGGCTGGACCCTCAAATAATATTCCTTTACGTGCTAAGGGGTATCTAGAGAGTGGGATAGGTTTAATAACTACCCTAACCCTAACGCGTACCCTAACCCTAACCCCTACCCTAACCCTAACACGTACCCTAATCCTAACCCGTACCCTAAACCGAGCCCTAACCCTAACACTAACCCTAACCCTAACCCTAACCCATACCCTACGCCGTACCCGCACCCCTCCCTGAACCCGTACCCTAAGCCGTACCCTAAGCCTAACCCTAAGCCTAACCCTAACCCTAGGCTACCCTTGACTGCTTCTGCCTCCAATAGCTTTCCTAAGCACTAGTGTTTTAACGAACAGCTTAAAAAGAGAATCCTAAAGTGATTTCTTTATAATGGGTGTGTTCCTTATCTTATCCTAGTGTCTAAACTCTTCTCCATGGCTGGACCCCCAAATAATATTCCTTTACGTGCTAAGGGGTATCTAGAGAGTGGGATAGGTTTAATAACTACCCTAACCCTAACGCGTACCCTAACCCTAACCCCTACCCTAACCCTAACACGTACCCTAATCCTAACCCGTACCCTAAACCGAGCCCTAACCCTAACACTAACCCTAACCCTAACCCATACCCTACGCCGTACCCGAAACCCTCCCCGAACCCGTACCCTAAGCCGTACCCTAAGCCTCACCCTAAGCCTAACCTTATCCTAGGCTACCCTTGACTGCTTCTGCCTCCAATAGATTTCCTAAGCACTAGTGTTTTAAGGAACAGCTTAAAAAGAGAATCCTAATGTGATTTCTTTATAATGGGTGTGTTCCTTATCTTATCCTAGTGTCTAAACTCTTCTCCATGGCTGGACCCCCAAATAATATTCCTTTACGTGCTAAGAGGTATCTAGAGAGTGGGATAGGTTTAATAACTACCCTAACCCTAACGCGTACCCTAACCCTAATCCCTACCCTAACCCTAACACGTACCCTAATACTAACCTGTACCCTAAACCGAGCCCTAACCCTAACACTAACCCTAACCCTAACCCATACCCTACGCCGTACCCGCACCCCTCCCCGAACCCGTACCCTAAGCCGTACCCTAAGCCTAACCCTAAGCCTAACCCTAACCCTAGGCTACCCTTGACTGCTTCTGCCTCCAATAGATTTCCTAAGCACTAGTGTTTTAAGGAACAGCTTAAAAAGAGAATCCTAATGTGATTTCTTTATAATGGGTGTGTTCCTTATCTTATCCTAGTGTCTAAACTCTTCTCCATGGCTGGACCCCCAAATAATATTCCTTTACGTGCTAAGGGGTATCTAGAGAGTGGGATAGGTTTAATAACTACCCTAACCCTAACGCATACCCTAACCCTAACCCCTACCCTAACCCTAACACGTACCCTAATCCTAACCCGTACCCTAAACCGAGCCCTAACCCTAACACTAACCCTAACCCTAACCCTAACCCATACCCTACGCCATACCCGAAACCCTCCCCGAACCCATTCCCCAAGCCGTACCCTAAACCTAACCCTAAGCCTAACCCTAACCCTAGGCTACCCTTGACTGCTTCTGCCTCCAATAGATTTCCTAAGCACTAGTGTTTTAAGGAACAGCTTAAAAAGAGAATCCTAATGTGATTTCTTTATAATGGGTGTGTTCCTTATCTTATCCTAGTGTCTAAACTCTTCTCCATGGCTGCACCCCCAAATAATATTGCCTTACGTGCTAAGGGGTATCTAGAGAGTGGGATAGGTTTAATAACTACCCTAACCCTAATGCGTACTCTAACCCTAACCCCTAACCTAACACTAACACGTACCCTAATCCTAACCGTACCCTAAACCGAGCCCTAACACTAACACTAACCCTAACCCTAACCCTAACCCATACCCTACGCCGTACCCGCACCCCTCCCCGAACCCGTAACCTAAGCCGTACCCTAAGCCTAACCCTAAGCCTAACCCTAACCCTAGGCTACCCTTGACTGCTTCTGCCTCCAATAGATTTCCTAAGCACTACTGTTTTAAGGAACAGCTTAAAAAGAGAATCCTAATGTGATTTCTTTATAATGGGTGTGTTCCTTATCTTATCCTAGTGTCTAAACTCTTCTCCATGGCTGCACCCCCAAATAATATTCCCTTACGTGCTAAGGGGTATCTAGAGAGTGGGATAGGTTTAATAACTACCCTAACCCTAACGCGTACCCTAACCCTAACCCCTACCCTAACCCTAACACGTACCCTAATCCTAACCTGTACCCTAAACCGAGGCCTAACCCTAACACTAACCCTAACCCTAACCCTAACCCATACCCTACGCCGTACCCGCACCCCTCCCCGAACCCGTACCCTAAGCCATACCCTAAACCTAACCCTAAGCCTAACCCTAACCCTAGGCTACCCTTGACTGCTTCTGCCTCCAATTGATTTCCTAAGCAGTAGTGTTTTAAGGAACAGCTTAAAAAGAGAATCCTAATGTGATTTCTTTATAATGGGTGTGTTCCTTATCTTATCCTAGTGTCTAAACTCTTCTCCATGGCTGGACCCCCAAATAATATTCCTTTACGTGCTAAGGGGGAGCTAGAGAGTGGGATAGGTTTACTAACTACCCTAGCCCTAACGCGTAACCTAACCCTAACCCCTACCCTAACCCTAACACGTACCCTAATCCTAACCCGTACCCTAAACCGAGCCCTAACCCTAACACTAACCCAAACCCTAACCCTAACCCATACCCTACGCCGTACACGAACACCTCCCCGAACCCATACCCCAAGCCGTACCCTAACCCTAACCCTAAGCCTAACACTAACCCTAGGCTACCCTTGACTGCTTCTGCCTCCAATAGATTTCCTAAGCACTACTGTTTTAAGGAACAGCTTAAAAAGAGAATCCTAAAGTGATTTCTTTATAATGGGTGTGTTCCTTATCTTATCCTAGTGTCTAAACTCTTCTCCATGGCTGCACCCCCAAATAATATTCCTTTACGTGCTAAGGGGTATCTAGAGAGTGGGAGAGGTTTACTAACTACCCTAGCCCTAACGCGTAACCTAACCCTAACCCCTACCCTAACCCTAACACGTACCCTAATCCTAACCCGTACCCTAAACCGAGCCCTAACCCTAACACTAACCCAAACCCTAACCCTAACCCATACCCTACGCCGTACCCGCACCCCTCCCCGAACCCGTACCCTAAGCCGAACCCTAAGCCTAACCCTAAGCCTAACCCTAACCCTAGGCTACCCTTGACTGCTTCTGCCTCCAATAGATTTCCTAAGCACTACTGTTTTAAGGAACAGCTTAAAAAGAGAATCCTAATGTGATTTCTTTATAATGGGTGTGTTCCTTATCTTATCCTAGTGTCTAAACTCTTCTCCATGGCTGCACCCCCAAATAATATTCCCTTACGTGCTAAGGGGTATCTAGAGAGTGGGATAGGTTTAATAACTACCCTAACCCTAACGCGTACCCTAACCCTAACCCCTACCCTAACCCTAACACGTACCCTAATCCTAACCTGTACCCTAAACCGAGCCCTAACCCTAACACTAACCCTAACCCTAACCCTAACCCATACCCTACGCCGTACCCGCACCCCTCCCCGAACTCGTACCCTAAACCATACCCTAAACCTAACCCTAAGCCTAACCCTAACCCTAGGCTACCCTTGAATGCTTCTGCCTCCAATTGATTTCCTAAGCAGTAGTCTTTTAAGGAACAGCTTAAAAAGAGAATCCTAAAGTGATTTCTTTATAATGGGTGTGTTCCTTATCTTATCCTAGTGTCTAAACTCTTCTCCATGGCTGGACCCCCAAATAATATTCCTTTACGTGCTAAGGGGGAGCTAGAGAGTGGGATAGGTTTACTAACTACCCTAGCCCTAACGCGTAACCTAACCCTAACCCCTACCCTAACCCTAACACGTACCCTAATCCTAACCCGTACCCTAAACCGAGCCCTAACCCTAACACTAACCCAAACCCTAACCCTAACCCATACCCTACGCCGTACACGAACACCTCCCCGAACCCATACCCCAAGCCGTACCCTAAACCTAACCCTAAGCCTAACCCTAACACTAGGCTACCCTTGACTGCTTCTGCCTCCAATAGATTTCCTAAGCACTAGTGTTTTAAGGAACAGCTTAAAAAGAGAATCCTAATGTGATTTCTTTATAATGGGTGTGTTCCTTATCTTATCCTAGAGTCTAAACTCTTCTCCATGGCTGCACCCCCAAATAATATTGCCTTACGTGCTAAGGGGTATCTAGAGAGTGGGATAGGTTTAATAACTACCCTAACCCTAATGCGTACTCTAACCCTAACCCCTACCCTAACACTAACACGTACCCTAATCCTAACCCGTACCCTAAACCGAGCCCTAACCCTAACACTAACACTAACCCTAACCCTAACCCATACCCTACGCCGTACCTGAACCCCTCCCCAAACCCGTACCCTAAGCCGTACCCTAAGCCTAACCCTAAGCCTAACACTAACCCTAGGCTACCCTTGACTGCTTCTGCCTCCAATAGATTTCCTAAGCACTAGTGTTTTAAGCAACAGCTTAAAAAGAGAATCCTAATGTGATTTCTTTATAATGGGTGTGTTCCTTATCTTATCCTAGTGTCTAAATTCTTCTCCATTGCTGGAACCCCAAATAATATTCCTTTACGTGCTAAGGGGTATCTAGAGAGTGGGATAGGTTTACTAACTACCCTAACCCTAACGCGTACCCTAACCCTAACCCCTACCATAAACCTAACACGTACCCTAATCCTAACCGTACCCTAAACCGAGCCCTAACCCTAACACTAACCCTAACCCTAACCCTAACCCATACCCTACGCCGTACCCGAAACCCTCCCCGAACCCGTACCCTAAGCCGTACTCTAAGCCTAACCCTAAGCCTAACCCTAACCCTACGCTACCCTTGACTGCTTCTGCCTCCAATAGATTTCCTAAGCACTAGTGTTTTAAGGAACAGCTTAAAAAGAGAATCCTAATGTGATTTCTTTATAATGGGTGTGTTCCTTATCTTATCCTAGTGTCTAAACTCTTCTCCATGGCTGGACCCTCAAATAATATTCCTTTACGTGCTAAGGGGTATCTAGAGAGTGGGATAGGTTTAATAACTACCCTAACCCTAACGCGTACCCTAACCCTAACCCCTACCCTAACCCTAACACGTACCCTAATCCTAACCCGTACCCTAAACCGAGCCCTAACCCTAACACTAACCCTAACCCTAACCCTAACCCATACCGTACACCGTACCCGCACCCCTCCCCGAACCCGTAACCTAAGCCGTACCCTAAGCCTAACCCTAAGCCTAACCCTAACCCTAGGCTACCCTTGACTGCTTCTGCCTCCAATAGATTTCCTAAGCACTACTGTTTTAAGGAACAGCTTAAAAAGAGAATCCTAATGTGATTTCTTTATAATGGGTGTGTTCCTTATCTTATCCTAGTGTCTAAACTCTTCTCCATGGCTGCACCCCCAAATAATATTCCCTTACGTGCTAAGGGGTATCTAGAGAGTGGGATAGGTTTAATAACTACCCTAACCCTAACGCGTACCCTAACCCTAACCCCTACCCTAACCCTAACACGTACCCTAATCCTAACCTGTACCCTAAACCGAGCCCTAACCCTAACACTAACCCTAACCCTAACCCTAACCCATACCCTACGCCGTACCCGCACCCCTCCCCGAACCCGTACCCTAAGCCATACCCTAAACCTAACCCTAAGCCTAACCCTAACCCTAGGCTACCCTTGACTGCTTCTGCCTCCAATTGATTTCCTAAGCAGTAGTGTTTTAAGGAACAGCTTAAAAAGAGAATCCTAAAGTGATTTCTTTATAATGGGTGTGTTCCTTATCTTATCCTAGTGTCTAAACTCTTCTCCATGGCTGGACCCCCAAATAATATTCCTTTACGTGCTAAGGGGGAGCTAGAGAGTGGGATAGGTTTACTAACTACCCTAGCCCTAACGCGTAACCTAACCCTAACCCCTACCCTAACCCTAACACGTACCCTAATCCTAACCCGTACCGTAAACCGAGCCCTAACCCTAACACTAACCCAAACCCTAACCCTAACCCATACCCTACGCCGTACACGAACACCTCCCCGAACCCATACCCCAAGCCGTATCCTAAACCTAACCCTAAGCCTAACCCTAACCCTAGGCTACCCTTGACTGCTTCTGCCTCCAATAGATTTCCTAAGCACTAGTGTTTTAAGGAACAGCTTAAAAAGAGAATCCTAATGTGATTTCTTTATAATGGGTGTGTTCCTTATCTTATCCTAGTGTCTAAACTCTTCTCCATGGCTGCACCCCCAAATAATATTGCCTTACGTGCTAAGGGGTATCTAGAGAGTGGGATAGGTTTAATAACTACCCTAACCCTAATGCGTACTCTAACCCTAACCCCTAAACTAACACTAACACGTACCCTAATCCTAACCCGTACCCTAAACCGAGCCCTAACCCTAACACTAACCCTAACCCTAACCCTAACCCATACCCTACGCCGTACCCGAACCCCTCCCCGAACCCATTCCCCAAGCCGTACCCTAAACCTAACCCTAAGCCTAACCCTAACCCTAGGCTACCCTTGACTGCTTCTGCCTCCAATGGATTTCCTAAGCACTAGTGTTTTAAGGAACAGCTTAAAAAGAGAATCCTAATGTGATTTCTTTATAATGGGTGTGTTCCTTATCTTATCCTAGTGTCTAAACTCTTCTCCATGGCTGCACCCCCAAATAATATTGCCTTACGTGCTAAGGGGTATCTAGAGAGTGGGATAGGTTTAATAACTACCCTAAACCTAATGCGTACTCTAACCCTAACCCCTACCCTAACACTAACACGTACCCTAATCCTAACCCGTACCCTAAACCGAGCCCTAACCCTAACACTAACACTAACCCTAACCCTAACCCATACCCTACGCCGTACCTGAACCCCTCCCCAAACCCGTACCCTAAGCCGTACCCTAAGCCTAACCCTAAGCCTAACACTAACCCTAGGCTACCCTTGACTGCTTCTGCCTCCAATAGATTTCCTAAGCACTAGTGTTTTAAGCAACAGCTTAAAAAGAGAATCCTAATGTGATTTCTTTATAATGGGTGTGTTCCTTATCTTATCCTAGTGTCTAAATTCTTCTCCATGGCTGGAACCCCAAATAATATTCCTTTACGTGCTAAGGGGTATCTAGAGAGTGGGATAGGTTTACTAACTACCCTAACCCTAACGCGTACCCTAACCCTAACCCCTACCCTAAACCTAACACGTACCCTAATCCTAACCGTACCCTAAACCGAGCCCTAACCCTAACACTAACCCTAACCCTAACCCTAACCCATACCCTACGCCGTACCCGAAACCCTCCCCGAACCCGTACCCTAAGCCGTACCCTAAGCCTAACCCTAAGCCTATCCCTAACCCTAGGCTACCCTTGACTGCTTCTGCCTCCAATAGATTTCCTAAGCACTAGTGTTTTAAGGAACAGCTTAAAAAGAGAATCCTAATGTGATTTCTTTATAATGGGTGTGTTCCTTATCTTATCCTAGTGTCTAAACTCTTCTCCATGGCTGGACCCCCAAATAATATTCCTTTACGTGCTAAGGGGTATCTAGAGAGTGGGATAGGTTTAATAACTACCCTAACCCTAACGCGTACCCTAACCCTAACCCCTACCCTAACCCTAACACGTACCCTAATCCTAACCCGTACCCTAAACCGAGCCCTAACCCTAACAATAACCCTAACCCTAACCCTAACCCATACCCTACGCCGTACCCGAAACCCTCCCCGAACCCGTACCCTAAGCCGTACCCTAAGCCTAACCCTAAGCCTAACCCTAACCCTAGGCTACCCTTGACTGCTTCTGCCTCCAATAGATTTCCTAAGCACTAGTGTTTTAAGGAACAGCTTAAAAAGAGAATCCTAATGTGATTTCTTTATAATGGGTGTGTTCCTTATCTTATCCTAGTGTCTAAACTCTTCTCCATGGCTGGACCCTCAAATAATATTCCTTTACGTGCTAAGGGGTATCTAGAGAGTGGGATAGGTTTAATAACTACCCTAACCCTAACGCGTACCCTAACCCTAACCCCTACCCTAACCCTAACACGTACCCTAATACTAACCTGTACCCTAAACCGAGCCCTAACCCTAACACTAACCCTAACCCTAACCCATACCCTACGCCGTACCCGCACCCCTCCCCGAACCCGTACCCTAAGCCGTACCCTAAGCCTAACCCTAAGCCTAACCCTAACCCTAGGCTACCCTTGACTGCTTCTGCCTCCAATAGATTTCCTAAGCACTAGTGTTTTAAGGAACAGCTTAAAAATAGAATCCTAATGTGATTTCTTTATAATGGGTGTGTTCCTTATCTTATCCTAGTGTCTAAACTCTTCTCCATGGCTGGACCCCCAAATAATATTCCTTTACGTGCTAAGGGGTATCTAGAGAGTGGGATAGGTTTAATAACTACCCTAACCCTAACGCATACCCTAACCCTAACCCCTACCCTAACCCTAACACGTACCCTAATCCTAACCCGTACCCTAAACCGAGCCCTAACCCTAACACTAACCCTAACCCTAACCCTAACCCATACCCTACGCCGTACCCGAACCCCTCCCCGAACCCATTCCCCAAGCCGTACCCTAAACCTAACCCTAAGCCTAACCCTAACCCTAGGCTACCCTTGACTGCTTCTGCCTCCAATAGATTTCCTAAGCACTAGTGTTTTAAGGAACAGCTTAAAAAGAGAATCCTAATGTGATTTCTTTATAATGGGTGTGTTCCTTATCTTATCCTAGTGTCTAAACTCTTCTCCATGGCTGCACCCCCAAATAATATTGCCTTACGTGCTAAGGGGTATCTAGAGAGTGGGATAGGTTTAATAACTACCCTAACCCTAATGCGTACTCTAACCCTAACCCCTAACCTAACACTAACACGTACCCTAATCCTAACCCGTACCCTAAACCGAGCCCTAACCCTAACACTAACACTAACCCTAACCCTAACCCATACCCTACGCCGTACCTGAACCCCTCCCCAAACCCGTACCGTAAGCCGTACCCTAAGCCTAACCCTAAGCCTAACACTAACCCTAGGCTACCCTTGACTGCTTCTGCCTCCAATAGATTTCCTAAGCACTAGTGTTTTAAGCAACAGCTTAAAAAGAGAATCCTAATGTGATTTCTTTATAATGGGTGTGTTCCTTATCTTATCCTAGTGTCTAAATTCTTCTCCATGGCTGGAACCCCAAATAATATTCCTTTACGTGCTAAGGGGTATCTAGAGAGTGGGATAGGTTTACTAACTACCCTAACCCTAACGCGTACCCTAACCCTAACCCCTACCCTAAACCTAACACGTACCCTAATCCTAACCGTACCCTAAACCGAGCCCTAACCCTAACACTAACCCTAACCCTAACCCTAACCCATACCCTACGCCGTACCCGCACCCCTCCCCGAACCCGTAACCTAAGCCGTACCCTAAGCCTAACCCTAAGCCTAACCCTAACCCTAGGCTACCCTTGACTGCTTCTGCCTCCAATAGATTTCCTAAGCACTAGTGTTTTAAGCAACAGCTTAAAAAGAGAATCCTAAAGTGATTTCTTTATAATGGGTGTGTTCCTTATCTTATCCTAGTGTCTAAACTCTTCTCCATGGCTGGACCCCCAAATAATATTCCTTTACGTGCTAAGGGGTATCTAGAGAGTGGGATAGGTTTAATAACTACCCTAAACCTAACGTGTACCCTAACCCTAACCCCTACCCTAACCCTAACACGTACCCTAATCCTAACCCGTACCCTAAACCGAGCCCTAACCCTAACACTAACCCTAACCCTAACCCTAACCCATACCCTACGCCGTACCCGAAACCCTCCCCGAACTCGTACCCTAAGCCGTACCCTAAGCCTAACCCTAAGCCTAACCCTAACCCTAGGCTACCCTTGACTGCTTCTGCCTCCAATAGATTTCCTAAGCACTAGTGTTTTAAGGAACAGCTTAAAAAGAGAATCCTAATGTGATTTCTTTATAATGGGTGTGTTCCTTATCTTATCCTAGTGTCTAAACTCTTCTCCATGGCTGGACCCTCAAATAATACTCCTTTACGTGCTAAGGGGTATCTAGAGATTGGGATAGGTTTAATAACTACCCTAACCCTAACGCGTACCCTAACCCTAACCCCTACCCTAACCCTAACACGTACCCTAATCCTAACCCGTACCCTAAACCGAGCCCTAACCCTAACACTAACCCTAACCCTAACCCTAACCCATACCCTACGCCGTACCCGCACCCCTCCCTGAACCCGTACCCTAAGCCGTACCCTAAGACTAACCCTAAGCCTAACACTAACCCTAGGCTACCCTTGACTGCTTCTGCCTCCAATAGATTTCCTAAGCACTAGTGTTTTAACGAACAGCTTAAAAAGAGAATCCTAAAGTGATTTCTTTATAATGGGTGTGTTCCTTATCTTATCCTAGTGTCTAAACTCTTCTCCATGGCTGGACCCCCAAATAATATTCCTTTACGTGCTAAGGGGTATCTAGAGAGTGGGATAGGTTTAATAACTACCCTAACCCTAACGCGTACCCTAACCCTAACCCCTACCCTAACCCTAACACGTACCCTAATCCTAACCCGTACCCTAAACCGAGCCCTAACCCTAACACTAACCCTAACCCTAACCCATACCCTACGCCGTACCCGAAACCCTCCCCGAACCCGTACCCAAAGCCGTACCCTAAGCCTCACCCTAAGCCTAACCTTATCCTAGGCTACCCTTGACTGCTTCTGCCTCCAATAGATTTCCTAAGCACTAGTGTTTTAAGGAACAGCTTAAAAAGAGAATCCTAATGTGATTTCTTTATAATGGGTGTGTTCCTTATCTTATCCTAGTGTCTAAACTCTTCTCCATGGCTGGACCCTCAAATAATATTCCTTTACGTGCTAAGGGGTATCTAGAGAGTGGGATAGGTTTAATAACTACCCTAACCCTAACGCGTACCCTAACCCTAACCCCTACCCTAAACCTAACACGTACCCTAATCCTAACCCGTACCCTAAACCGAGCCCTAACCCTAACACTAACCCTAACACTAACCCTAACCCATACCCTACGCCGTACCCGCACCCCTCCCCGAACCCGTACCCTAAGCCGTACCCTAAGCCTAACCCTAAGCCTAACCCTAACCCTAGGCTACCCTTGACTGCTTCTGCCTCCAATAGATTTCCTAAGCACTACTGTTTTAAGGAACAGCTTAAAAAGAGAATCCTAATGTGATTTCTTTATAATGGGTGTGTTCCTTATCTTATCCTAGTGTCTAAACTCTTCTCCATGGCTGCACCCCCAAATAATATTCCCTTACGTGCTAAGGGGTATCTAGAGAGTGGGATAGGTTTAATAACTACCCTAACCCTAACGCGTACCCTAACCCTAACCCCTACCCTAACCCTAACACGTACCCTAATCCTAACCTGTACCCTAAACCGAGCCCTAACCCTAACACTAACCCTAACCCTAACCCTAACCCATACCCTACGCCGTACCCGCACCCCTCCCCGAACCCGTACCCTAAGCCATACCCTAAACCTAACCCTAAGCCTAACCCTAACCCTAGGCTACCCTTGACTGCTTCTGCCTCCAATTGATTTCCTAAGCAGTAGTGTTTTAAGGAACAGCTTAAAAAGAGAATCCTAAAGTGATTTCTTTATAATGGGTGTGTTCCTTATCTTATCCTAGTGTCTAAACTCTTCTCCATGGCTGGACCCCCAAATAATATTCCTTTACGTGCTAAGGGGGAGCTAGAGAGTGGGATAGGTTTACTAACTACCCTAGCCCTAACGCGTAACCTAACCCTAACCCCTACCCTAACCCTAACACGTACCCTAATCCTAACCCGTACCCTAAACCGAGCCCTAACCCTAACACTAACCCAAACCCTAACCCTAACCCATACCCTATGCCGTACACGAACACCTCCCCGAACCCATACCCCAAGCCGTACCCTAAACCTAACCCTAAGCCTAACCCTAACCCTAGGCTACCCTTGACTGCTTCTGCCTCCAATAGATTTCCTAAGCACTAGTGTTTTAAGGAACAGCTTAAAAAGAGAATCCTAATGTGATTTCTTTATAATGGGTGTGTTCCTTATCTTATCCTAGTGTCTAAACTCTTCTCCATGGCTGCACCCCCAAATAATATTGCCTTACGTGCTAAGGGGTATCTAGAGAGTGGGATAGGTTTAATAACTACCCTAACCCTAATGCGTACTCTAACCCTAACCCCTACCCTAACACTAACACGTACCCTAATCCTAACCCGTACCCTAAACCGAGCCCTAACCCTAACACTAACACTAACCCTAACCCTAACCCATACCCTACGCCGTACCTGAACCCCTCCCCAAACCCGTACCCTAAGCCGTACCCTAAGCCTAACCCTAAGCCTAACACTAACCCTAGGCTACCCTTGAGTGCTTCTGCCTCCAATAGATTTCCTAAGCACTACTGTTTTAAGGAACAGCTTAAAAAGAGAATCCTGATGTGATTTCTTTATAATGGGTGTGTTCCTTAGTTATCCTAGTGTCTAAACTCTTCTCCATGGCTGCACCCCCAAATAATATTCCCTTACGTGCTAAGGGGTATCTAGAGAGTGGGATAGGTTTAATAACTACCCTAACCCTAACGCGTACCCTAACCCTAACCCCTACCCTAACCCTAACACGTACCCTAATCCTAACCTGTACCCTAAACCGAGCCCTAACCCTAACACTAACCCTAACCCTAACCCTAACCCATACCCTACGCCGTACCCGCACCCCTCCCCGAACCCGTACCCTAAGCCATACCCTAAACCTAACCCTAAGCCTAACCCTAACCCTAGGCTACCCTTGACTGCTTCTGCCTCCAATTGATTTCCTAAGCAGTAGTGTTTTAAGGAACAGCTTAAAAAGAGAATCCTAAAGTGATTTCTTTATATTGGGTGTGTTCCTTATCTTATCCTAGTGTCTAAACTCTTCTCCATGGCTGGACCCCCAAATAATATTGCTTTACGTGCTAAGGGGGAGCTAGAGAGTGGGATAGGTTTACTAACTACCCTAGCCCTAACGCGTAACCTAACCCTAACCCCTACCCTAACACTAACACGTACCCTAATACTAACCTGTACCCTAAACCGAGCCCTAACCCTAACACTAACCCTAACCCTAACCCATACCCTACGCCGTACCCGCACCCCTCCCCGAACCCGTACCCTAAGCCGTACCCTAAGCCTAACCCTAAGCCTAACCCTAACCCTAGGCTACCCTTGACTGCTTCTGCCTCCAATAGATTTCCTAAGCACTAGTGTTTTAAGGAACAGCTTAAAAATAGAATCCTAATGTGATTTCTTTATAATGGGTGTGTTCCTTATCTTATCCTAGTGTCTAAACTCTTCTCCATGGCTGGACCCCCAAATAATATTCCTTTACGTGCTAAGGGGTATCTAGAGAGTGGGATAGGTTTAATAACTACCCTAACCCTAACGCATACCCTAACCCTCACCCCTACCCTAACCCTAACACGTACCCTAATCCTAACCCGTACCCTAAACCGAGCCCTAACCCTAACACTAACCCTAACCCTAACCCTAACCCATACCCTACGCCGTACCCGAACCCCTCCCCGAACCCATTCCCCAAGCCGTACCCTAAACCTAACCCTAAGCCTAACCCTAACCCTAGGCTACCCTTGACTGCTTCTGCCTCCAATAGATTTCCTAAGCACTAGTGTTTTAAGGAACAGCTTAAAAAGAGAATCCTAATGTGATTTCTTTATAATGGGTGTGTTCCTTATCTTATCCTAGTGTCTAAACTCTTCTCCATGGCTGCACCCCCAAATAATATTGCCTTACGTGCTAAGGGGTATCTAGAGAGTGGGATAGGTTTAATAACTACCCTAACCCTAATGCGTACTCTAACCCTAACCCCTAACCTAACACTAACACGTACCCTAATCCTAACCCGTACCCTAAACCGAGCCCTAACCCTAACACTAACACTAACCCTAACCCTAACCCATACCCTACGCCGTACCTGAACCCCTCCCCAAACCCGTACCGTAAGCCGTACCCTAAGCCTAACCCTAAGCCTAACACTAACCCTAGGCTACCCTTGACTGCTTCTGCCTCCAATAGATTTCCTAAGCACTAGTGTTTTAAGCAACAGCTTAAAAAGAGAATCCTAATGTGATTTCTTTATAATGGGTGTGTTCCTTATCTTATCCTAGTGTCTAAATTCTTCTCCATGGCTGGAACCCCAAATAATATTCCTTTACGTGCTAAGGGGTATCTAGAGAGTGGGATAGGTTTACTAACTACCCTAACCCTAACGCGTACCCTAACCCTAACCCCTACCCTAAACCTAACACGTACCCTAATCCTAACCGTACCCTAAACCGAGCCCTAACCCTAACACTAACCCTAACCCTAACCCTAACCCATACCCTACGCCGTACCCGCACCCCTCCCCGAACCCGTAACCTAAGCCGTACCCTAAGCCTAACCCTAAGCCTAACCCTAACCCTAGGCTACCCTTGACTGCTTCTGCCTCCAATAGATTTCCTAAGCACTAGTGTTTTAAGCAACAGCTTAAAAAGAGAATCCTAAAGTGATTTCTTTATAATGGGTGTGTTCCTTATCTTATCCTAGTGTCTAAACTCTTCTCCATGGCTGGACCCCCAAATAATATTCCTTTACGTGCTAAGGGGTATCTAGAGAGTGGGATAGGTTTAATAACTACCCTAAACCTAACGCGTACCCTAACCCTAACCCCTACCCTAACCCTAACACGTACCCTAATCCTAACCCGTACCCTAAACCGAGCCCTAACCCTAACACTAACCCTAACCCTAACCCTAACCCATACCCTACGCCGTACCCGAAACCCTCCCCGAACTCGTACCCTAAGCCGTACCCTAAGCCTAACCCTAAGCCTAACCCTAACCCTAGGCTACCCTTGACTGCTTCTGCCTCCAATAGATTTCCTAAGCACTAGTGTTTTAAGGAACAGCTTAAAAAGAGAATCCTAATGTGATTTCTTTATAATGGGTGTGTTCCTTATCTTATCCTAGTGTCTAAACTCTTCTCCATGGCTGGACCCTCAAATAATACTCCTTTACGTGCTAAGGGGTATCTAGAGATTGGGATAGGTTTAATAACTACCCTAACCCTAACGCGTACCCTAACCCTAACCCCTACCCTAACCCTAACACGTACCCTAATCCTAACCCGTACCCTAAACCGAGCCCTAACCCTAACACTAACCCTAACCCTAACCCTAACCCATACCCTACGCCGTACCCGCACCCCTCCCTGAACCCGTACCCTAAGCCGTACCCTAAGACTAACCCTAAGCCTAACACTAACCCTAGGCTACCCTTGACTGCTTCTGCCTCCAATAGATTTCCTAAGCACTAGTGTTTTAACGAACAGCTTAAAAAGAGAATCCTAAAGTGATTTCTTTATAATGGGTGTGTTCCTTATCTTATCCTAGTGTCTAAACTCTTCTCCATGGCTGGACCCCCAAATAATATTCCTTTACGTGCTAAGGGGTATCTAGAGAGTGGGATAGGTTTAATAACTACCCTAACCCTAACGCGTACCCTAACCCTAACCCCTACCCTAACCCTAACACGTACCCTAATCCTAACCCGTACCCTAAACCGAGCCCTAACCCTAACACTAACCCTAACCCTAACCCATACCCTACGCCGTACCCGAAACCCTCCCCGAACCCGTACCCAAAGCCGTACCCTAAGCCTCACCCTAAGCCTAACCTTATCCTAGGCTACCCTTGACTGCTTCTGCCTCCAATAGATTTCCTAAGCACTAGTGTTTTAAGGAACAGCTTAAAAAGAGAATCCTAATGTGATTTCTTTATAATGGGTGTGTTCCTTATCTTATCCTAGTGTCTAAACTCTTCTCCATGGCTGGACCCTCAAATAATATTCCTTTACGTGCTAAGGGGTATCTAGAGAGTGGGATAGGTTTAATAACTACCCTAACCCTAACGCGTACCCTAACCCTAACCCCTACCCTAAACCTAACACGTACCCTAATCCTAACCCGTACCCTAAACCGAGCCCTAACCCTAACACTAACCCTAACACTAACCCTAACCCATACCCTACGCCGTACCCGCACCCCTCCCCGAACCTGTACCCTAAGCCGTACCCTAAGCCTAACCCTAAGCCTAACCCTAACCCTAGGCTACCCTTGACTGCTTCTGCCTCCAATAGATTTCCTAAGCACTACTGTTTTAAGGAACAGCTTAAAAAGAGAATCCTAATGTGATTTCTTTATAATGGGTGTGTTCCTTATCTTATCCTAGTGTCTAAACTCTTCTCCATGGCTGCACCCCCAAATAATATTCCCTTACGTGCTAAGGGGTATCTAGAGAGTGGGATAGGTTTAATAACTACCCTAACCCTAACGCGTACCCTAACCCTAACCCCTACCCTAACCCTAACACGTACCCTAATCCTAACCTGTACCCTAAACCGAGCCCTAACCCTAACACTAACCCTAACCCTAACCCTAACCCATACCCTACGCCGTACCCGCACCCCTCCCCGAACCCGTACCCTAAGCCATACCCTAAACCTAACCCTAAGCCTAACCCTAACCCTAGGCTACCCTTGACTGCTTCTGCCTCCAATTGATTTCCTAAGCAGTAGTGTTTTAAGGAACAGCTTAAAAAGAGAATCCTAAAGTGATTTCTTTATAATGGGTGTGTTCCTTATCTTATCCTAGTGTCTAAACTCTTCTCCATGGCTGGACCCCCAAATAATATTCCTTTACGTGCTAAGGGGGAGCTAGAGAGTGGGATAGGTTTACTAACTACCCTAGCCCTAACGCGTAACCTAACCCTAACCCCTACCCTAACCCTAACACGTACCCTAATCCTAACCCGTACCCTAAACCGAGCCCTAACCCTAACACTAACCCAAACCCTAACCCTAACCCATACCCTATGCCGTACACGAACACCTCCCCGAACCCATACCCCAAGCCGTACCCTAAACCTAACCCTAAGCCTAACCCTAACCCTAGGCTACCCTTGACTGCTTCTGCCTCCAATAGATTTCCTAAGCACTAGTGTTTTAAGGAACAGCTTAAAAAGAGAATCCTAATGTGATTTCTTTATAATGGGTGTGTTCCTTATCTTATCCTAGTGTCTAAACTCTTCTCCATGGCTGCACCCCCAAATAATATTGCCTTACGTGCTAAGGGGTATCTAGAGAGTGGGATAGGTTTAATAACTACCCTAACCCTAATGCGTACTCTAACCCTAACCCCTACCCTAACACTAACACGTACCCTAATCCTAACCCGTACCCTAAACCGAGCCCTAACCCTAACACTAACACTAACCCTAACCCTAACCCATACCCTACGCCGTACCTGAACCCCTCCCCAAACCCGTACCCTAAGCCGTACCCTAAGCCTAACCCTAAGCCTAACACTAACCCTAGGCTACCCTTGAGTGCTTCTGCCTCCAATAGATTTCCTAAGCACTACTGTTTTAAGGAACAGCTTAAAAAGAGAATCCTAATGTGATTTCTTTATAATGGGTGTGTTCCTTAGTTATCCTAGTGTCTAAACTCTTCTCCATGGCTGCACCCCCAAATAATATTCCCTTACGTGCTAAGGGGTATCTAGAGAGTGGGATAGGTTTAATAACTACCCTAACCCTAACGCGTACCCTAACCCTAACCCCTACCCTAACCCTAACACGTACCCTAATCCTAACCTGTACCCTAAACCGAGCCCTAACCCTAACACTAACCCTAACCCTAACCCTAACCCATACCCTACGCCGTACCCGCACCCCTCCCCGAACCCGTACCCTAAGCCATACCCTAAACCTAACCCTAAGCCTAACCCTAACCCTAGGCTACCCTTGACTGCTTCTGCCTCCAATTGATTTCCTAAGCAGTAGTGTTTTAAGGAACAGCTTAAAAAGAGAATCCTAAAGTGATTTCTTTATATTGGGTGTGTTCCTTATCTTATCCTAGTGTCTAAACTCTTCTCCATGGCTGGACCCCCAAATAATATTGCTTTACGTGCTAAGGGGGAGCTAGAGAGTGGGATAGGTTTACTAACTACCCTAGCCCTAACGCGTAACCTAACCCTAACCCCTACCCTAACACTAACACGTACCCTAATCCTAACCCGTACCCTAAACCGAGCCCTAACCCTAACACTAACCCTAACCCTAACCCTAACCCATACCCTACGCCGTACACGAACACCTCCCCGAACCCATACCCCAAGCCGTACCCTAAACCTAACCCTAAGCCTAACCCTAACCCTAGGCTACCCTTGACTGCTTCTGCCTCCAATAGATTTCCTAAGCACTAGTGTTTTAAGGAACAGCTTAAAAAGAGAATCCTAATGTGATTTCTTTATAATGGGTGTGTTCCTTATCTTATCCTAGTGTCTAAACTCTTCTCCATGGCTGCACCCCCAAATAATATTGCCTTACGTGCTAAGGGGTATCTAGAGAGTGGGATAGGTTTAATAACTACCCTAACCCTAATGCGTACTCTAACCCTAACCCCTACCCTAACACTAACACGTACCCTAATCCTAATCCGTACCCTAAACCGAGCCCTAACCCTAACACTAACCCTAACCCTAACCCATACCCTACGCCGTACCCGCACCCCTCCCCGAACCCGTAACCTAAGCCGTACCCTAAGCCTGACCCTAAGCCTAACCCTAACCCTAGGCTACCCTTGACTGCTTCTGCCTCCAATAGATTTCCTAAGCACTACTGTTTTAAGGAACAGCTTAAAAAGAGAATCCTAATGTGATTTCTTTATAATGGGTGTGTTCCTTACCTTATCCTAGTGTCTAAACTCTTCTCCATGGCTGCACCCCCAAATAATATTCCCTTACGTGCTAAGGGGTATCTAGAGAGTGGGATAGGTTTAATAACTACCCTAACCCTAACGCGTACCCTAACCCTAACCCCTACCCTAACCCTAACACGTACCCTAATCCTAACCTGTACCCTAAACCGAGCCCTAACCCTAACACTAACCCTAACCCTAACCCTAACCCATACCCTACGCCGTACCCGCACCCCTCCCCGAACCCGTACCCTAAGCCATACCCTAAACCTAACCCTAAGCCTAACCCTAACCCTAGGCTACCCTTGACTGCTTCTGCCTCCAATTGATTTCCTAAGCAGTAGTGTTTTAAGGAACAGCTTAAAAAGAGAATCCTAATGTGATTTCTTTATAATGGGTGTGTTCCTTATCTTATCCTAGTGTCTAAACACTTCTCCATGGCTGGACCCCCAAATAATATTCCTTTACGTGCTAAGGGGGAGCTAGAGAGTGGGATAGGTTTACTAACTACCCTAGCCCTAACGCGTAACCTAACCCTAACCCCTACCCTAACCCTAACACGTACCCTAATCCTAAGCCGTACCCTAAACCGAGCCCTAACCCTAACACTAACCCAAACCCTAACCCTAACCCATACCCTACGCCGTACACGAACACCTCCCCGAACCCATACCCCAAGCCGTACCCTAACCCTAACCCTAAGCCTAACCCTAACCCTAGGCTACCCTTGACTGCTTCTGCCTCCAATAGATTTCCTAAGCACTAGTGTTTTAAGAACAGCTTAAAAAGAGAATCCTAAAGTGATTTCTTTATAATGGGTGTGTTCCTTATCTTATCCTAGTGTCTAAACTCTTCTCCATGGCTGGACCCCCAAATAATATTCCTTTACGTGCTAAGGGGTATCTAGAGAGTGGGATAGGTTTAATAACTACCCTAACCCTAACGCGTACCCTAAGCCTAACCCCTACCCTAACCCTAACATGTACCCTAATCCTAACCCGTACCCTAAACCGAGCCCTAACCCTAACACTAACCCTAACCCTAACCCATACCCTACGCCGTACCCGAAACCCTACCCGAACCCGTACCCTAAGCCGTACCCTAAGCCTAACCCTAAGCCTAACACTAACCCTAGGCTACCCTTGACTGCTTCTGCCTCCAATAGATTTCCTAAGCACTAGTGTTTTAAGCAACAGCTTAAAAAGAGAATCCTAATGTGATTTCTTTATAATGGGTGTGTTCCTTGTCTTATCCTAGTGTCTAAACTCTTCTCCATGGCTGGACCCCCAAATAATATTCCTTTACGTGCTAAGGGGTATCTAGAGAGTGGGATAGGTTTACTAACGACCCTAACCCTAATGCGTACCCTAACCCTAACCCCTACCCTAAACCTACCACGTACCCTAATCCTACCCGTACCCTAAACCGAGCCCTAACCCTAACACAAACCCTAACCCTAACGCTAACCCATACCCTACGCCGTACCCGAAACCCTCCCCGAACCCGTACCCTAAGCCGTACCCTAAGCCTAACCCTAAGCCTAACCCTAACCCTAGGCTACCCTTGACTGCTTCTGCCTCCAATAGATTTCCTAAGCACTAGTGTTTTAAGGAAGAGCTGAAAAAGAGAATCCTAATGTGATTTCTTTATAATGGGTGTGTTCCTTATCTTATCCTAGTGTCTAAACTCTTCTCCATGGCTGGACCCCCAAATAATATTCCTTTACGTGCTAAGGGGGAGCTAGAGAGTGGGATAGGTTTAACAACTACCCTAACCCTAACACGTACCCTAAACCTAACCCCTACCCTAACCCTAACACGTACCCTAATCCTAACCCGTACCCTAAACCGAGCCCTAACCCTAACACTAACACTAACCCTAACCCTAAACCATACCGTACGCCGTACCCGCACCCCTCCCCGAACTCGTACCCTAAGCCGTACCCTAAGCCGAACCCTAAGCCTAACCCTAACCCTAGGCTACCCTTGACTGCTTCTGCCTCCAATTGATTTCCTAAGCACTAGTGTTTTAAGGAACAGCTTAAAAAGAGAATCCTAATGTGATTTCTTTATAATGGGTGTGTTCCTTATCTTATCCTAGTGTCTAAACTCTTCTCCATGGCTGCACCCCCAAATAATATTGCCTTACGTGCTAAGGGGTATCTAGAGAGTGGGATAGGTTTAATAACTACCCTAACCCTAATGCGTACTCTAACCCTAACCCCTACCCTAACACTAACACGTACCCTAATCCTAACCCGTACCCTAAACCGAGCCCTAACCCTAACACTAACACTAACCCTAACCCTAACACATACCCTACGCCGTACCCGAACCCCTCCCCAAACCCGTACCCTAAGCCATACCCTAAGCCTAACCTTAAGCCTAACACTAACCCTAGGCTACCCTTGACTGCTTCTGCCTCCAATAGATTTCCTAAGCACTAGTGTTTTAAGGAACAGCTTAAAAAGAGAATCCTAATGTGATTTCTTTATAATGGGTGTGTTCCTTAGTTATCCTAGTGTCTAAACTCTTCTCCATAGCTGGACCCCCAAATAATATTCCTTTACGTGCTAAGGGGTATCTAGAGAGTGGGATAGGTTTAATAACTACCCTAACCCTAACACGTACCCTAACTCTAACACCTACCCTAACCCTAACACGTACCCTAATCCTGACCCGTACCCTAAACCGAGCCCTAACCGTAACACTAACCCTAACCCTAACGCTAAACCATACCCTACGCCGTAACCGAACCCCTCCCCGAACCCGTACCCTAAGCCGTACCCTAAGCCTAACCCTAAGCCTAACCCTAACCCTAGGCTACCCTTGACTGCTTCTGCCTCCAATAGATTTCCTAAGCACTAGTGTTTTAAGGAACAGCTTAAAAAGAGAATCCTATATGTGATTTCTTTATAATGGGTGTGTTCCTTATCTTTTCCTAGTGTCTAAACTCTTCTCCATGGCTGGACCCTCAAATAATATTCCTTTACGTGCTAAGGGGTATCTAGAGAGTGGGATAGGTTTAATAACTACCCTAACCCTAACGCGTACCCTAACCCTAACCCCTACCCTAACCCTAACACGTACCCTAATCCTAACCCGTACCCTAAACCGAGCCCTAACCCTAACACAAACCCTAACCCTAACCCTAACCCATACCGTACGCCGTACACGCACCCCTCCCCGAACCCGTACCCTAAGCCGTACCCTAAGCCGAACCCTAAGCCTAACCCTAACCCTAGGCTACCCTTGACTGCTTCTGCCTCCAATAGATTTCCTAAGCACTAGTGTTTTAAGGAACTGCTTAAAAAGGGAATCCTAATGTGATTTCTTTATAATCGGTGTGTTCCTTATCTTATCCTAGTGTCTAAACTCTTCTCCATGGCTGGACCTCAAATAATATTCCTTTACGTGCTAAGGGGTATCTAGAGAGTGGGATAGGTTTACTAACTACCCTAACCCTAACGCGTACCCTAACCCTAACCCCTACCCTAACACTAACACGTACCCTAATCCTAACCCGTACCCTAAACCGAGCCCTATCCCTAACACTAACCCTAACCCTAACCCTAACCCATACCCTACGCCGTACCCGCACCCCTCCCCGAACCCGTACCCTAAGCCGTACCCTAAGCCTAACCCTAAGCCCAACCCTAACCCTAGGCTACCCTTGACTGCTTCTGCCTCCAGTAGATTTCCTAAGCACTAGTGTTTTAAGGAATAGTTTAAAAAGAGAATCCTAGTGTGATTTCTTTATAATGGGTGTGTTCCTTATCTTATCTTAGTGTCTAAACTCTTCTCCATGGCTGCACCCCCAAATAATATTCCCTTACGTGCTAAGGGGTATCTAGAGAGTGGGATAGGTTTAATAACTACCCTAACCCTAATGCGTACTCTAACCCTAACCCCTACCCTAACCCTAACACGTACCCTAATCCTAACCCGTACCCTAAACCGAGCCCTAACCCTAACAGTAACCCTAACCCTAACCCTAACCCATACCCTACGCCGTACCCGCACCCCTCCCCGAACCCGTACCCTAAGCCGTAGCCTAAGCCTAACCCTAAGCCTAACCCTAACCCTAGGCTACCCTTGACTGCTTCTGCCTCCAATAGATTGCCTAAGCACTAGTGTTTTAAGGAACAGCTGAAAAAGAGAATCCTAATGTGATTTCTTTATAATGGGTGTGTTCCTTATCTTATCCTAGTGTCTAAACTCTTCTCCATGGCTGGACCCCCAAATAATACTCCTTTACGTGCTAAGGGGTATCTAGAGAGTGGAATAGGTTTAATAACTACCCTAACACTAACGCGTAACCTAACCCTAACCCCTACCCTAACCCTAACACGTACCCTAATCCTAACCCGTACCCTAAACCGATCCCTAACCCTAACACTAACTCTAACCCTAACCGAAACCCATACCCTACGCCGAACCCGTACCCTAAGCCGTACCCTAAGCCTAACCCTAAGCCTAACCCTAACCCTAGGCTACCCTTGACTGCTTCTGCCTCCAATAGATTTCCTAAGCACTAGTGTTTTAAGGAACAGCTTAAAAAGAGAATCCTAATGTGATTTCTTTATAATGGGTGTGTTCCTTATCTTATCCTAGTGCCTAAACTCTTCTCCATGGCTGGACCCCCAAATAATATTCCTTTACGTGCTAAGGGGTATCTAGAGAGTGGGATAGGTTTAATAACTACCCTAACCCTAACGCATACCCTAACCCTAACCCCTACCCTAAACCTAACACGTACCCTAATCCTAACCCGTACCCTGAACCGAGCCCTAACCCTAACACTAAACCTAACCCTAACCCTAACCCATACCCTACGCCGTACCCGAACCCCTCCCCGAACCCGTACCCTAAGCCGTACCCTAAGCCTAACCCTAAGCCTAACCCTAACCCTAGGCTACCCTTGACTGCTTCTGCCTCCAATAGATTTCCTAAGCACTAGTGTTTTAAGGAACAGCTGAAAAAGAGAATCCTAATGTGATTTCTTTATAATGGGTGTGTTCCTTATCTTATCCTAGTGTCTAAACTCTTCTCCATGCCTGGACCCCCAAATAATACTCCTTTACGTGCTAAGGGGTATCTAGAGAGTGGGATAGGTTTACTAACTACCCTAACCCTAACGCGTACCCTAACCCTAACCCCTACCCTAACCCTAACACGTACCCTAATCCTAACCCGTACCCTAAACCGATCCCTAACCCTAACACTAACCCTAACCCTAACCCAAACACATACCCTACGCCGAACCCGTACCCTAAGCCTTACCCTAAGCCTAACCCTAAGCCTAACCCTAACCCTAGGCTACCCTTGACTGCTTCTGCCTCCAATTGATTTCCTAAGCACTAGTGTTTTAAGGAAGAGCTTAAAAAGAGAATCCTAATGTGAGTTCTTTATAATGGGTGTGTTCCTTATCTTATCCTAGTGTTTAAACTCTTCTCCATGGCTGGACCCCCAAATAATATTCCTTTACGTGCTAAGGGGTATCTAGAGAGTGGGATAGGTTTAATAACTACCCTAACCCTAACGCGTACCGTAACCCTAAACCCTACCCTAACCCTATCACGTACCCTAATCCTAACCCGTACCCTGAACCGAGCCCTAACCCTAACACTAACCCTAACACTAACCCTAACCCATACCCTACGCCGTAACCGAACCCCTCCCCGAACCCGTACCCTAAGCCGTACCCTAAGCCTAACCCTAAGCCTAACCCTAACCCTAGGCTACCCTTGACTGCTTCTGCCTCCAATTGATTTCCTAAGCACTAGTGTTTTAAGGAACAGCTTAAAAAGAGAATCCTAATGTGATTTCTTTATAATGGGTGTGTTCCTTATCTTATCCTAGTGTCTAAACTCTTCTCCATGGCTGGACCCCCAAATAATATTCCTTTACGTGCTAAGGGGTATCTAGAGAGTGGGATAGGTTTAATAACTACCCTAACCCTAACGCGTACCCTAACCCTAACCCCTACCCTAACCCTAACACGTACCCTAATCCTAAACCGTACCCTAAACCGAGCTCTAAAGCTAAAACTAACCCTAACCCTAACCCTAACCCATACCCTACGCCGTACCCGAACCCCTCCCCGAACCCATACCCTAAGACGTACCCTAACCCTAACCCTAAGCCTAAACCTAACACTAGTCTACCCTTGACTGCTTCTGCCTCCAATAGATTTCCTAAGCACTAGTGTTTGAAGGAACAGAAATAAGTCACACAGAAAAGGACACTTCTCATAAGGTATCACTTATAGAGGGAATGTAAATACCGTTACACTTGAACTGAATTACAAAACAGAACAGAGTCACACATTCAGAAAACACACTATGGCTGCTTAACGGGAAAGGTGAGGTGGGGTGATACATAAAACAAGGGTTTCAAATTAGCTCAGATACCGTTCCATAAACCCAATATGTAATAGACAAGACCTACTCCTTGCTCAGAGAACTGGACTCAACACGCCCTATTCACCGCACAAGAATATATCTGACTAGTATTAATCTTAAAACCTATGTATTGATATCTCTCTGTTAGTGTGTCAAGTGGGTGTAAAGCGGCATAAACACAGCATTGAAAAGCAGCTAAACACCATTATAAAAATAAATTACTTTGAAAAACCCATGAAACAAAGACGGTGAAAGAGAGAGAAATTCTTACACAATGCCTTCAGGAGCTGTGATGCAACCTGGATTGACCATATCTAGACCCACAGCTGGATGAGACATAAGGGTGGACACTCTTGGGGCTGAGAGGTTTGGTGAGGTTGGGTGAGCAAACGCAGACCCTTTAAAGTAATACTGCGTGGTACCCATCGCATGGGTCCCAAATCTCCAGGTTCAAGGGCATCTTCCTACATCGAAAACATGCATGAGAAACCCAGAAGATGGTACACCGTGTGATGGGGAAAGGTTTCTAAAACGCACCTCATTTCTCATCTCCTTGTGCCCGGGTTCGCCATTCCAGCCGTTTTACTAGGAACCTCCCTACTTGGAGCATCAGCACCTTTAACCTCCTGTTCCGTACAGGTTGCAATTTGTCCTGAGGATGAACGGGAAGACGTGGAACCAACGAGAGACTAGCTCTTGGTGTTGGGACAGGCACAGGTCACTCTATTTTCCCATCAGGAAGAAGAATTAACCACAGGCTCAGCCTGCCCCTCGGAACCAGAACCGTGCCTGATGCCATCCTGTGCTTTTGTGGCCAGCTCCCAAAAACGCGAGTTGTAAAATGGGGGTTCAGGGCACTGCAATTCACAAACCTGCAGAGTTATAAATGATAACTCTCGTCCACAAATATATTCAGCGAAGGCAAAGAAGAGGATTTGAAATCAAGGCAGAATTGCAAGAAACAGATTTCAGGAGGTACATACGAATCGCCTTTAAAGCACATGAAAAGCGGCAAAACGTTGACAATGATGCCCTTGGCCAAAAAGGGCGTATGCGTTTTTTCCTGAATATATTCAGGAAAAAACGCATACGCCCTTTTTGGCCAACCAAGCAATCTGGAAATGCAAATCAGCGCTACAAAGAAGTCTCGCTTCCCATCGGTCAAAAGGGCCATGCTGAAAAAAGTGTCAAAACCAGAAATGCAGGACAGGCCATGGAGAAATGGGAGCCTTCCTACACTGATGGACGGGATGTAAATTGCCAACAGCCACTCTGGAGAAGTGTACGGTGTGTCCTGAAGCATCTGAAAAACACAGCTTAGAGAGCACAGGGCACTTCCACTCATGGGGGTATAAATTGGGAAAATTAAAATCAGCAAGACACAAGCACCCCAAAGTTGAGGGCTGCTCTGTTGACAAGGACCTCCACTTCATTCCACCTTCAATATCCCAGGAAAAAGAAAAATGGATAAAGAAGTTGTGGTCCTTATGTACAATGGAATATCACTCAGCCATGAAATCAATGTCATAAGGCTAGTAGCAGCATGATGAGTGGATTTAGGTACGACGACTCTAAGTGAAATAAGTCACACAGAAAAGGACACTTCTCATAAGGTATCACTTACAGAGGGAATGTAAAAACCGTTACACTTGAACTGAATCACAAAACAGAACAGAGTCACACATGCAGAAAACACACTATGGCTCCTTAACGGGAAAGGTGAGGTGGGGTGATACATAAAACAAGGGTTTCAAATTAGCTCAGATACCGTTCCATAAACCCAATATGTAATAGACAAGACCTACTCCTTGCTCAGAGAACTGGACTCAACACGCCCTATTCACCACACAAGAATATATCTGACTAGTAATAATCTTAAAACCTATGTATTGATATCTCTCTGTTAGTGTGTCAAGTGGGTGTAAAGCGGCATAAACACAGCAGTGAAAAGCACCTAAACCTCATTATAAAAATAAATTACTTTTAAAAACCCATGAAACAAAGACGGTGAAAGAGAGAGAAATTCTTACACAATGCGTTCAGGGGCTGTGATGCAACCTGGATTGACCATACCTAGACCCACAGCTGGATGAGACATAAGGGTGGACACTCTTGGGGCTGAGAGGTTTGGTGAGGTTGGGTGAGCAAACGCAGACCCTTTAAAGTAATACTGCGTGGTACCCATCGCATGGGTCCCAAATCTCCAGGTTCAAGGGCATCTTCCTACATCGAAAACATGCATGAGAAACCCAGAAGATGGTACACCGTGTGATGGGGAAAGGTTTCTATAACGCACCTCATTTCTCATCTCCTTGTGCCCGGGTTCGCCATTCCAGCCGCTTTACTAGCAATCTCCCTACTTGGAGCATCAGCACCTTTAACCTCCTGTTTCGTACAGGTTGCAATTTGTCCTGAGGATGAACGGGAAGACGTGGAACCAACGAGAGACTAGCTCTTGGTGTTGGGACAGGCACAGGTCACTCTATTTTCCCATCAGGAAGAAGAATTAACCACAGGCTCAGCCAGCGCCCCGGAACAAGAACAGGGCCTGAAGCCATCCTGCGCTTTTGCGGCCAGCTCCCAAAAAAGCGAGTTGTAAAATGGAGCTTCAGGGCACTGCAATTCACAAACCTGCAGAGTTATAAATGATAACTCTCGTCCACAAATATATTGAGGGAAGGCAAAGAAGAGGATTTGAAATCAAGGCAGAATTGCAGGAAACAGATTTCAGGAGGTAGATTCGAATCTCCTTTAAAGCACATGAAAAGCGGCAAAATGTTGACAATGATGCCCTTGGCCAAAAAGGGCGTATGCGTTTTTTCCTGAATATATTCAGGAAAAAACGCATACGCCCTTTTTGGCCAACCAAGCAACCTGGAAAGGCAAATCAGCGCTACAAAGAAGTCTCGCTTCCCATCGGTCAAAAGGGCCATGCTGAAAAAAGTGTCAAAACCAGAAATGCAGGACAGGCCATGGAGAAATGGGAGCCTTGCTACACTGATGGGCGGAATGTAAATTGCCAACAGCCACTCTGGAGAAGTGTACGGTGTGTCCTGAAACATCTGAAAAACACAGCTTAGAGAGCATAGGGCACTTCCACTCATGGGGGTATAAATTGGGAAAATGAAAAATCAGCAAGACACAAGCACCCCAAAGTTGAGGGCTGCTCTGTTGACAAGGACCTCCACTTCATTCCACCTTAAATATCCCAGGAAAAAGAAAAATGGATAAAGAAATTGTGGTCCTTATGTACAATGGAATATCACTCAGCCATGAAATCAATGTCATAAGGCTAGTAGCAGCATGATGAGTGGATTTAGGTACGACGATTCTAAGTGAAATAAGTCACACAGAAAAGGACACTTCTCATAAGGTATCACTTATAGAGGGAATGTAAAAACCGTTACACTTGAACTGAATTACAAAACAGAACAGAGTCACACATGCAGAAAACACACTATGGCTGTTTCACGGGAAAGGTGAGGTGGGGTGATACATAAAACAAGGGTTTCAAATTAGCTCAGATACCGTTCCATAAACCCAATATGTAATAGACAAGACCTACTCCTTGCTCAGAGAACTGGACTCAACACGCCCTATTCACCGCACAAGAATATATCTGAGTAGTAATAATCTTAAAACCTATGTATTGATATCTCTCTGTTAGTGTGTCAAGTGGGTGTAAAGCGGCATAAACACAGCAGTGAAAACCAGCTAAACCTCATTATAAAAATAAATTACTTTTAAAAACCCATGAAACAAAGACAGTGAAAGAGAGAGAAATACTTACACATTGCGTTCAGGGGCTGTGATGCAACCTGGATTGACCATACCTAGACCCACAGCTGGATGAGACATAAGGGTGGACACTCTTGGGGCTGAGAGGTTTGGTGAGGTTGGGTGAGCAAACGCAGACCCTTTAAAGTAATACTGCGTGGTACCCATCGCATGGGTCCCAACTCTCCAGGTTCAAGGGCATCTTCCTACATCGAAAACATGCATGAGAAACCCAGAAGATGGTACACCGTGTGATGGGGAAAGGTTTCTAAAACGCACCTCATTTCTCATCTCCTTGTGCCCGGGTTCGCCATTCCAGCCGTTTTACTAGGAACCTCCCTACTTGGAGCATCAGCACCTTTAACCTCCTGTTCCGTACAGGTTGCAATTTGTCCTGAGGATGAACGGGAAGACGTGGAACCAACGAGAGACTAGCTCTTGGTGTTGGGACAGGCACAGGTCACTCTATTTTCCCATCAGGAAGAAGAATTAACCACAGGCTCAGCCTGCCCCTCGGAACCAGAACAGGGCCTGATGCCATCCTGTGCTTTTGTGGCCAGCTCCCAAAAACGCGAGTTGTAAAATGGGGGTTCAGGGCACTGCAATTCACAAACCTGCAGAGTTATAAATGATAACTCTCGTCCACAAATATATTGAGGGAAGGCAAAGAAGAGGATTTGAAATCAAGGCAGAATTGCAAGAAACAGATTTCAGGAGGTACATACGAATCGCCTTTAAAGCACATGAAAAGCGGCAAAACGTTGACAATGATGCCCTTGGCTAAAAAGGGCGTATGCGTTTTTTCCTGAATATATTCAGGAAAAAACGCATACGCCCTTTTTGGCCAACCAAGCAATCTGGAAATGCAAATCAGCGCTACAAAGAAGTCTCGCTTCCCATCGGTCAAAAGGGCCATGCTGAAAAAAGTGTCAAAACCAGAAATGCAGGAGAGGCCATGGAGAAATGGGAGCCTTCCTACACTGATGGGCGGGATGTAAATTGCCAACAGCCACTCTGGAGAAGTGTACGGTGTGTCCTGAAGCATCTGAAAAACACAGCTTAGAGAGCATAGGGCACTTCCACTCATGGGGGTATAAATTGGGAAAATTAAAATCAGCAAGACACAAGCACCCCAAAGTTGAGGGCTGCTCTGTTGACAAGGACCTCCACTTCATTCCACCTTCAATATCCCAGGAAAGAGAAAAATGGATAAAGAAGTTGTGGTCCTTATGTACAATGGAATATCACTCTGCCATGAAATCAATGTCATAAGGCTAGTAGCAGCATGATGAGTGGATTTAGGTACGACGAATCTAAGTGAAATAAGTCACACAGAAAAGGACACTTCTCATAAGGTATCACTTACAGAGGGAATGTAAAAACCGTTACACTTGAACTGAATTACAAAACAGAACAGAGACACACATGCAGAAAACACACTATGGCTCCTTAACGGGAAAGGTGAGGTGGGGTGATACATAAAACAAGGGTTTCAAATTAGCTCAGATACCGTTCCATAAACCCAATATGTAATAGACAAGACCTACTCCTTGCTCAGAGAACTGGACTCAACACGCCCTATTCACCGCACAAGAATATATCTGAGTAGTAATAATCTTAAAACCTATGTATTGATATCTCTCTGTTAGTGTGTCAAGTGGGTGTAAAGCGGCATAAACACAGCAGTGAAAACCAGCTAAACCTCATTATAAAAATAAATTACTTTTAAAAACCCATGAAACAAAGACAGTGAAAGAGAGAGAAATACTTACACATTGCGTTCAGGGGCTGTGATGCAACCTGGATTGACCATACCTAGACCCACAGCTGGATGAGACATAAGGGTGGACACTCTTGGGGCTGAGAGGTTTGGTGAGGTTGGGTGAGCAAACGCAGACCCTTTAAAGTAATACTGCGTGGTACCCATCGCATGGGTCCCAACTCTCCAGGTTCAAGGGCATCTTCCTACATCGAAAACATGCATGAGAAACCCAGAAGATGGTACACCGTGTGATGGGGAAAGGTTTCTAAAACGCACCTCATTTCTCATCTCCTTGTGCCCGGGTTCGCCATTCCAGCCGTTTTACTAGGAACCTCCCTACTTGGAGCATCAGCACCTTTAACCTCCTGTTCCGTACAGGTTGCAATTTGTCCTGAGGATGAACGGGAAGACGTGGAACCAACGAGAGACTAGCTCTTGGTGTTGGGACAGGCACAGGTCACTCTATTTTCCCATCAGGAAGAAGAATTAACCACAGGCTCAGCCTGCCCCTCGGAACCAGAACAGGGCCTGATGCCATCCTGTGCTTTTGTGGCCAGCTCCCAAAAACGCGAGTTGTAAAATGGGGGTTCAGGGCACTGCAATTCACAAACCTGCAGAGTTATAAATGATAACTCTCGTCCACAAATATATTGAGGGAAGGCAAAGAAGAGGATTTGAAATCAAGGCAGAATTGCAAGAAACAGATTTCAGGAGGTACATACGAATCGCCTTTAAAGCACATGAAAAGCGGCAAAACGTTGACAATGATGCCCTTGGCTAAAAAGGGCGTATGCGTTTTTTCCTGAATATATTCAGGAAAAAACGCATACGCCCTTTTTGGCCAACCAAGCAATCTGGAAATGCAAATCAGCGCTACAAAGAAGTCTCGCTTCCCATCGGTCAAAAGGGCCATGCTGAAAAAAGTGTCAAAACCAGAAATGCAGGAGAGGCCATGGAGAAATGGGAGCCTTCCTACACTGATGGGCGGGATGTAAATTGCCAACAGCCACTCTGGAGAAGTGTACGGTGTGTCCTGAAGCATCTGAAAAACACAGCTTAGAGAGCATAGGGCACTTCCACTCATGGGGGTATAAATTGGGAAAATTAAAATCAGCAAGACACAAGCACCCCAAAGTTGAGGGCTGCTCTGTTGACAAGGACCTCCACTTCATTCCACCTTCAATATCCCAGGAAAGAGAAAAATGGATAAAGAAGTTGTGGTCCTTATGTACAATGGAATATCACTCTGCCATGAAATCAATGTCATAAGGCTAGTAGCAGCATGATGAGTGGATTTAGGTACGACGAATCTAAGTGAAATAAGTCACACAGAAAAGGACACTTCTCATAAGGTATCACTTACAGAGGGAATGTAAAAACCGTTACACTTGAACTGAATTACAAAACAGAACAGAGACACACATGCAGAAAACACACTATGGCTCCTTAACGGGAAAGGTGAGGTGGGGTGATACATAAAACAAGGGTTTCAAATTAGCTCAGATACCGTTCCATAAACCCAATATGTAATAGACAAGACCTACTCCTTGCTCAGAGAACTGGACTCAACACGCCCTATTCACCGCACAAGAATATATCTGAGTAGTAATAATCTTCAAACCTATGTATTGATATCTCTCTGTTAGTGTGTCAAGTGGGTGTAAAGCGGCATAAACACAGCAGTGAAAACCAGCTAAACCTCATTATAAAAATAAATTACTTTTAAAAACCAATGAAACAAAGACAGTGAAAGAGAGAGAAATACTTACACATTGCGTTCAGGGGCTGTGATGCAACCTGGATTGACCATACCTAGACCCACAGCTGGATGAGACATAAGGGTGGACACTCTTGGGGCTGAGAGGTTTGGTGAGGTTGGGTGAGCAAACGCAGACCCTTTAAAGTAATACTGCGTGGTACCCATCGCATGGGTCCCAAATCTCCAGGTTCAAGGGCATCTTCCTACATCGAAAACATGCATGAGAAACCCAGAAGATGGTACACCGTGTGATGGGGAAAGGTTTCTAAAACGCACCTCATTTCTCATCTCCTTGTGCCCGGGTTCGCCATTCCAGCCGTTTTACTAGGAACCTCCCTACTTGGAGCATCAGCACCTTTAAACTCCTGTTCCGTACAGGTTGCAATTTGTCCTGAGGATGAACGGGAAGACGTGGAACCAACGAGAGACTAGCTCTTGGTGTTGGGACAGGCACAGGTCACTCTATTTTCCCATCAGGAAGAAGAATTAACCACAGGCTCAGCCTGCCCCTCGGAACCAGAACAGGGCCTGATGCCATCCTGTGCTTTTGTGGCCAGCTCCCAAAAACGCGAGTTGTAAAATGGGGGTTCAGGGCACTGCAATTCACAAACCTGCAGAGTTATAAATGATAACTCTCGTCCACAAATATATTGAGGGAAGGCAAAGAAGAGGATTTGAAATCAAGGCAGAATTGCAAGAAACAGATTTCAGGAGGTACATACGAATCGCCTTTAAAGCACATGAAAAGCGGCAAAACGTTGACAATGATGCCCTTGGCTAAAAAGGGCGTATGCGTTTTTTCCTGAATATATTCAGGAAAAAACGCATACGCCCTTTTTGGCCAACCAAGCAATCTGGAAATGCAAATCAGCGCTACAAAGAAGTCTCGCTTCCCATCGGTCAAAAGGGCCATGCTGAAAAAAGTGTCAAAACCAGAAATGCAGGAGAGGCCATGGAGAAATGGGAGCCTTCCTACACTGATGGGCGGGATGTAAATTGCCAACAGCCACTCTGGAGAAGTGTACGGTGTGTCCTGAAGCATCTGAAAAACACAGCTTAGAGAGCATAGGGCACTTCCACTCATGGGGGTATAAATTGGGAAAATTAAAATCAGCAAGACACAAGCACCCCAAAGTTGAGGGCTGCTCTGTTGACAAGGACCTCCACTTCATTCCACCTTCAATATCCCAGGAAAGAGAAAAATGGATAAAGAAGTTGTGGTCCTTATGTACAATGGAATATCACTCTGCCATGAAATCAATGTCATAAGGCTAGTAGCAGCATGATGAGTGGATTTAGGTACGACGAATCTAAGTGAAATAAGTCACACAGAAAAGGACACTTCTCATAAGGTATCACTTACAGAGGGAATGTAAAAACCGTTACACTTGAACTGAATTACAAAACAGAACAGAGACACACATGCAGAAAACACACTATGGCTCCTTAACGGGAAAGGTGAGGTGGGGTGATACATAAAACAAGGGTTTCAAATTAGCTCAGATACCGTTCCATAAACCCAATATGTAATAGACAAGACCTACTCCTTGCTCAGAGAACTGGACTCAACACGCCCTATTCACCGCACAAGAATATATCTGAGTAGTAATAATCTTAAAACCTATGTATTGATATCTCTCTGTTAGTGTGTCAAGTGGGTGTAAAGCGGCATAAACACAGCAGTGAAAAGCACCTAAACCTCATTATAAAAATAAATTACTTTTAAAAACCCATGAAACAATGACGGTGAAAGAGAGAGAAATTCTTACACAATGCGTTCAGGGGCTGTGATGCAACCTGGATTGACCATACCTAGACCCACAGCTGGATGAGACATAAGGGTGGACACTCTTGGGGCTGAGAGGTTTGGTGAGGTTGGGTGAGCAAACGCAGACCCTTTAAAGTAATACTGCGTGGTACCCATCGCATGGGTCCCAAATCTCCAGGTTCAAGGGCATCTTCCTACATCGAAAACATGCATGAGAAACCCAGAAGATGGTACACCGTGTGATGGGGAAAGGTTTCTATAACGCACCTCATTTCTCATCTCCTTGTGCCCGGGTTCGCCATTCCAGCCGCTTTACTAGCAATCTCCCTACTTGGAGCATCAGCACCTTTAACCTCCTGTTTCGTACAGGTTGCAATTTGTCCTGAGGATGAACGGGAAGACGTGGAACCAACGAGAGACTAGCTCTTGGTGTTGGGACAGGCACAGGTCACTCTATTTTCCCATCAGGAAGAAGAATTAACCACAGGCTCAGCCTGCCCCTCGGAACCAGAACAGGGCCTGATGCCATTGTGCTTTTGTGGCCAGCTCCCAAAAACGCGAGTTGTAAAATGGGGGTTCAGGGCACTGCAATTCACAAACCTGCAGAGTTATAAATGATAACTCTCGTCCACAAATATATTGAGGGAAGGCAAAGAAGAGGATTTGAAATCAAGGCAGAATTGCAAGAAACAGATTTCAGGAGGTACATACGAATCGCCTTTAAAGCACATGAAAAGCGGCAAAACGTTGACAATGATGCCCTTGGCCAAAAAGGGCGTATGCGTTTTTTCCTGAATATATTCAGGAAAAAACGCATACGCCCTTTTTGGCCAACCAAGCAATCTGGAAATGCAAATCAGCGCTACAAAGAAGTCTCGCTTCCCATCGGTCAAAAGGGCCATGCTGAAAAAAGTGTCAAAACCAGAAATGCAGGACAGGCCATGGAGAAATGGGAGCCTTGCTACACTGATGGGCGGGATGTAAATTGCCAACAGCCACTCTGGAGAAGTGTACGGTGTGTCCTGAAACATCTGAAAAACACAGCTTAGAGAGCATAGGGCACTTCCACTCATGGGGGTATAAATTGGGAAAATTAAAAATCAGCAAGACACAAGCACCCCAAAGTTTAGGGCTGCTCTGTTGACAAGGACCTCCACTTCATTCCACCTTCAATATCCCAGGAAAGAGAAAAATGGATAAAGAAGTTGTGGTCCTTATGTACAATGGAATATCACTCAGCCATGAAATCAATGTCATAAGGCTAGTAGCAGCATGATGAGTGGATTTAGGTACGACGATTCTAAGTGAAATAAGTCACACAGAAAAGGACACTTCTCATAAGGTATCACTTATAGAGGGAATGTAAAAACCGTTACACTTGAACTGAATTACAAAACAGAACAGAGTCACACATGCAGAAAACACACTATGGCTGCTTAACGGGAAAGGTGAGGTGGGGTGATACATAAAACAAGGGTTTCAAATTAGCTCAGATACCGTTCCATAAACCCAATATGTAATAGACAAGACCTACTCCTTGCTCAGAGAACTGGACTCAACACGCCCTATTCACCGCACAAGAATATATCTGACTAGTAATAATCTTAAAACCTATGTATTGATATCTCTCTGTTAGTGTGTCAAATGGGTGTAAAGCGGCATAAACACAGCAGTGAAAAGCAGCTAAACCCCATTATTAAAATAAATTACTTTGAAAAACCCATGAAACAACAACAGTGAAAGAGATAGAAATTGTTACACAATGCCTTCAGGGGCTGTGATGCAACCTGGATTCACCATATCTAGACCCACAGCTGGATGAGACATAAGGGTGGACACTCTTGGGGCTTAGAGGTTTGGTGAGGTTGGGTGAGCAAACGCAGACCCTTTAAAGTAATACTGCGTGGTACCCATCGCATGGGTCCCAAATCTACAGGTTCAAGGGCATCTTCCTACATCGAAAACATGCATGAGAAACCCAGAAGATGGTACACCGTGTGATGGGGAAAGGTTTCTAAAAAGCACCTCATTTCTCATCTCCTTGTGCCCGGGTTCGCCATTCCAGCAGCTTTACTAGCAATCTCCCTACTTGGAGCATCAGCACCTTTAACCTCCTGTTTCGTACAGGTTGCAATTTGTCCTGAGGAAGAACTGGAAGACGTGGAACCAATGAGAGACTAGCTCTTGGTGTTGGGAAAGACACAGGTCACTCTATTTTCCCATCAGGAAGAAGAATTAACCACAGGCTCAGCCTGCCCCCCGGAACCAGAACAGGGCCTGAAGCCATCATGCGCTTTTGCAGCCAGCTCCCAAAAAAGCGAGTTGTAATATTGAGGTTCAGGGCACTGCAATTCACAAACCTGCAGAGTTATAAATGATAACTCTCGTCCACAAATATATTGAGGGAAGGCAAAGAAGAGGATTTGAAATCAAGGCAGAATTGCAGGAAACAGATTTCAGGAGGTAGATTCGAATCGCCTTTAAAGCACATGAAAAGCGGCAAAATGTTGACAATGATGCCCTTGGCCAAAAGGGCGTATGCGTTTTTTCCTGAATATATTCAGGAAAAAACGCATACGCCCTTTTTGGCCAACCAAGCAACCTGGAAAGGCAAATCAGCGCTACAAAGAAGTCTCGCTTCCCATCGGTCAAAAGGGCCATGCTGAAAAAAGTGTCAAAACCAGAAATGCAGGACAGGCCATGGAGAAATGGGAGCCTTGCTACACTGATGGGTGGGATGTAAATTGCCAACAGCCACTCTGGAGAAGTGTACGGTGTGTCCTGAAACATCTGAAAAACACAGCTTAGAGAGCATAGGGCACTTCCACTCATGGGGGTATAAATTGGGAAAATTAAAAATCAGCAAGACACAAGCACCCCAAAGTTGAGGGCTGCTCTGTTGACAAGGACCTCCACTTCATTCCACCTTAAATATCCCAGGAAAGAGAAAAATGGATAAAGAAGTTGTGGTCCTTATGTACAATGGAATATCACTCAGCCATGAAATCAATGTCATAAGGTTAGGAGCAGCATGATGAGTGGATTTAGGTATGACGATTCTAAGTGAAATAAGTCACACAGAAAAGGACACTTCTCATAAGGTATCACTGATAGAGGGAATGTAAAAACCGTTACACTTGAACTGAATTACAAAACAGAACAGAGTCACACATGCAGAAAACACACTATGGCTGCTTAACGGGAAAGGTGAGGTGGGGTGATACATAAAACAAGGGTATCAAATTAGCTCAGATACCGTTCCATAAACCCAATATGTAATAGACAAGACCTACTCCTTGCTCAGAGATCTGGACTCAACACGCCCTATTCACCACACAAGAATATATCTGACTAGTAATAATCTTAAAACCTATGTATTAATATCTCTCTGTTAGTGTGTCAAGTGGGTGTATAGCGGCATAAACACAGCAGTGAAAAGCAGCTAAACCCCATTATGAAAATAAATTACTTTGAAAAACCCATGAAACAAAGACGGTGAAAGAGAGAGAAATTCTTACACAATGCCTTCAGGAGCTGTGATGCAACCTGGATTGACCATATCTAGACCCACAGCTGGATGAGACATAAGGGTGGACACTCTTGGGGCTGAGAGGTTTGGTGAGGTTGGGTGAGCAAACGCAGACCCTTTAAAGTAATACTGCGTGGTACCCATCGCATGGGTCCCAAATCTCCAGGTTCAAGGGCATCTTCCTACATCGAAAACATGCATGAGAAACCCAGAAGATGGTGCACCGTGTGATGGGGAAAGGTTTCTAAAATGCACCTCATTTCTCATCTCCTTGTGCCCGGGTTCGCCATTCCAGCCGCTTTACTAGCAATCTCCCTACTTGGAGCATCAGCACCTTTAACCTCCTGTTTCGTACAGGTTGCAATTTGTCCTGAGGATGAACGGGAAGACGTGGAACCAATGAGAGACTAGCTCTTGGTGTTGGGAAAGACACAGGTCACTCTATTTTCCCATCAGGAAGAAGAATTAACCACAGGCTCAGCCTGCCCCCCGGAACCAGAACAGGGCCTGAAGCCATCATGCGCTTTTGCAGCCAGCTCCCAAAAAGCGAGTTGTAATATTGAGGTTCAGGGCACTGCAATTCACAAACCTGCAGAGTTATAAATGATAACTCTCGTCCACAAATATATTGAGGGAAGGCAAAGAAGAGGATTTGAAATCAAGGCAGAATTGCAGGAAACAGATTTCAGGAGGTAGATTCGAATCGCCTTTAAAGCACATGAAAAGCGGCAAAATGTTGACAATGATGCCCTTGGCCAAAAAGGGCGTATGCGTTTTTTCCTGAATATATTCAGGAAAAAACGCATACGCCCTTTTTGGCCAACCAAGCAACCTGGAAAGGCAAATCAGCGCTACAAAGAAGTCTCGCTTCCCATCGGTCAAAAGGGCCATGCTGAAAAAAGTCTCAAAACCAGAAATGCAGGACAGGCCATGGAGAAATGGGAGCCTTGCTACACTGATGGGCGGGATGTAAATTGCCAACAGCCACTCTGGAGAAGTGTACGGTGTGTCCTAAAACATCTGAAAAACACAGTTAGAGAGCATAGGGCACTTCCACTCATGGGGGTATAAATTGGGAAAATAAAAAATCTGCAAGACACAAGCACCCCAAAGTTGAGGGCTGCTCTGTTGGCAAGGACCTCCACTTCATTCCACCTTAAATATCCCAGGAAAGAGAAAAATGGATAAAGAAGTTGTGGTCCTTATGTACAATGGAATATCACTCAGCCATGAAATCAATGTCATAAGGTTAGTAGCAGCATGATGAGTGGATTTAGGTATGACGATTCTAAGTGAAATAAGTCACACAGAAAAGGACACTTCTCATAAGGTATCACTTATAGAGGGAATGTAAAAACCGTTACACTTGAACTGAATTACAGAACAGAACAGAGTCACACATGCAGAAAACAGACTATGGCTGCTTAACGGGAAAGGTGAGGTGGGGTGATACATAAAACAAGGGTATCAAATTAGCTCAGATACCGTTCCATAAACCCAATATGTAATAGACAACACCTACTCCTAGCTCAGAGAACTGGACTCAACACGCCCTAATCACCACACAAGAATATACCTGACTAGTAATAATCTTAAAACCTATGTATTAATATCTCTCTGTTAGTGTGTCAAATGGGTGTAAAGCGGCATAAACACAGCAGTGAAAAGCAGCTAAACCCCATTATGAAAATAAATTACTTTGAAAAACCCATGAAACAACAACAGTGAAAGAGATAGAAATTGTTACACAATGCCTTCAGGGGCTGTGATGCAACCTGGATTGACCATATCTAGACCCACAGCTGGATGAGACATAAGGGTGGACACTCTTGGGGCTGAGAGGTTTGGTGAGGTTGGGTGAGCAAACACAGACCCTTTAAAGTAATACTGCGTGGTACCCATCGCATGGGTCCCAAATCTCCAGGTTCAAGGGCATCTTCCTACATCGAAAACATGCATGAGAAACCCAGAAGATGGTACACCGTGTGATGGGGAAAGGTTTCTAAAATGCACCTCATTTCTCATCTCCTTGTGCCCGGGTTCGCCATTCCAGCCGCTTTACTAGCAATCTCCCTACTTGGAGCATCAGCACCTTTAACCTCCTGTTTCGTACAGGTTGCAATTTTTCCTGAGGATGAACGGGAAGACGTGGAACCAATGAGAGACTAGCTCTTGGTGTTGGGAAAGACACAGGTCACTCTATTTTCCCATCAGGAAGAAGAATTAACCACAGGCTCAGCCTGCCCCCCGGAACCAGAACAGGGCCTGAAGCCATCCTGCGCTTTTGCGGCCAGCTCCCAAAAAAGCGAGTTGGAAAATGGAGGTTCAGGGCACTGCAATTCACAAACCTGCAGAGTTATAAATGATAACTCTCGTCCACAAATATATTGAGGGAAGGCAAAGAAGAGGATTTGAAATCAAGGCAGAATTGTACGAAACAGATTTCAGGAGGTAGATACGAATCGCCTTTAAAGCACATGAAAAGCGGCAAAACGTTGACAATGATGCCCTTGGCCAAAAAGGGCGTATGCGTTTTTTCCTGAATATAATCAGGAAAAAACGCATACGCCCTTTTTGGCCAACGAAACAACCTGGAAAGTCAAATCAGCGCTACAAAGAAGTCTCGCTTCCCATCGGTCAAATGGGCCATGCTGAAAAAAGTGTCAAAACCAGAAATGCAGGACAGGCCATGGAGAAATGGGGGCCTTGCTACACTGATGGGCGGGGGTGTAAATTGCCAACAGCCACTCAGGAGAAGTGTACAGTGAGTCCTGAAACATCTGAAAAACAGACCTTAGAGAGCATAGGGCACTTCAACTCATGGGGGTATAAATTGGGAAAATTAAAAATCAGCAAGACACAAGCACCCCAAAGTTTAGGGCTACTCTGTTGACAAGGACCTCCACTTCATTCCACCTTCAATATCCCAGGAAAGAGAAACAAGGATAAAGAAGTGTGGTCCTTATATACAATGGAATATCACTCAGCCATGAAATCAATGTCACAAGGCTACTAGCAGCATGATGAGTGGATTTAGGTACGACGATTCTAAGTGAAATAAGTCACACAGAAAAGGACACTTCTCATAAGGTATCACTGATAGAGGGAATGTAAAAACCGTTACACTTGAACTGAATTACAAAACAGAACAGAGTCACACATGCAGAAAACACACTATGGCTGCTTAACGGGAAAGGTGAGGTGGGGTGATACATAAAACAAGGGTTTCAAATTAGCTCAGATACCGTTCCATAAACCCAATATGTAATAGACAAGACCTACTCCTTGCTCAGAGAACTGGACTCAACACGCCCTATTCACCGCACAAGAATATATCTGACTAGTAATAATCTTAAAACCTATGTATTGATATCTCTCTGTTAGTGTGTCAAGTGGGTGTAAAGCGGCATAAACACAGCAGTGAAAAGCACCTAAACCTCATTATAAAAATAAATTACTTTTAAAAACCCATGAAACAAAGACAGTGAAAGAGAGAGAAATTCTTACACAATGCGTTCAGGGGCTGTGATGCAACCTGGATTGACCATACCTAGACCCACAGCTGGATGAGACATAAGGGTGGACACTCTTGGGGCTGAGAGGTTTGGTGAGGTTGGGTGAGCAAACGCAGACCCTTTAAAGTAATACTGCGTGGTACCCATCGCATGGGTCCCAAATCTCCAGGTTCAAGGGCATCTTCCTACATCGAAAACATGCATGAGAAACCCAGAAGATGGTACACCGTGTGATGGGGAAAGGTTTCTATAACGCACCTCATTTCTCATCTCCTTGTGCCCGGGTTCGCCATTCAAGCCACTTTACTAGCAATCTCCCTACTTGGAGCATCAGCACCTTTAACCTCCTGTTTCGTACAGGTTGCAATTTGTCCTGAGGATGAACGGGAAGACGTGGAACCAATGAGAGACTAGCTCTTGGTGTTGGGACAGGCACAGGTCACTCTATTTTCCCATCAGGAAGAAGAATTAACCACAGGCTCAGCCAGCGCCCCGGAACAAGAACAGGGCCTGAAGCCATCCTGCGCTTTTGCGGCCAGCTCCCAAAAAAGCGAGTTGGAAAATGGAGGTTCAGGGCACTGCAATTCACAAACCTGCAGAGTTATAAATGATAACTCTCGTCCACAAATATATTGAGGGAAGGCAAAGAAGAGGATTTGAAATCAAGGCAGAATTGTACGAAACAGATTTCAGGAGGTAGATACGAATCGCCTTTAAAGCACATGAAAAGCAGCAAAACGGTGACAATGATGCCCTTGGCCAAAAAGGGCGTATGCGTTTTTTCCTGAATATAATCAGGAAAAAACGCATACGCCCTTTTTGGCCAACGAAACAACCTGGAAAGTCAAATCAGCGCTACAAAGAAGTCTCGCTTCCCATCGGTCAAATGGGCCATGCTGAAAAAAGTGTCAAAACCAGAAATGCAGGACAGGCCATGGAGAAATGGGGGCCTTGCTACACTGATGGGCGGGGGTGTAAATTGCCAACAGCCACTCAGGAGAAGTGTACAGTGAGTCCTGAAACATCTGAAAAACAGAGCTTAGAGAGCATAGGGCACTTCAACTCATGGGGGTATAAATTGGGAAAATTAAAAATCAGCAAGACACAAGCACCCCAAAGTTTAGGGCTACTCTGTTGACAAGGACCTCCACTTCATTCCACCTTCAATATCCCAGGAAAGAGAAACAAGGATAAAGAAGTGTGGTCCTTATATACAATGGAATATCACTCAGCCATGAAATCAATGTCACAAGGCTACTAGCAGCATGATGAGTGGATTTAGGTACGACGATTCTAAGTGAAATAAGTCACACAGAAAAGGACACTTCTCATAAGGTATCACTGATAGAGGGAATGTAAAAACCGTTACACTTGAACTGAATTACAAAACAGAACAGAGTCACACATGCAGAAAACACACTATGGCTGCTTAACGGGAAAGGTGAGGTGGGGTGATACATAAAACAAGGGTTTCAAATTAGCTCAGATACCGTTCCATAAACCCAATATGTAATAGACAAGACCTACTCCTTGCTCAGAGAACTGGACTCAACACGCCCTATTCACCGCACAAGAATATATCTGACTAGTAATAATCTTAAAACCTATGTATTGATATCTCTCTGTTAGTGTGTCAAGTGGGTGTAAAGCGGCATAAACACAGCAGTGAAAAGCACCTAAACCTCATTATAAAAATAAATTACTTTTAAAAACCCATGAAACAAAGACAGTGAAAGAGAGAGAAATTCTTACACAATGCGTTCAGGGGCTGTGATGCAACCTGGATTGACCATACCTAGACCCACAGCTGGATGAGACATAAGGGTGGACACTCTTGGGGCTGAGAGGTTTGGTGAGGTTGGGTGAGCAAACGCAGACCCTTTAAAGTAATACTGCGTGGTACCCATCGCATGGGTCCCAAATCTCCAGGTTCAAGGGCATCTTCCTACATCGAAAACGTGCATGAGAAACCCAGAATATCTTACACCGTGTGATGGGGAAAGGTTTCTAAAATGCACCTCATTTCTCATCTCCTTGTGCCCGGGTTCGCCATTCCAGCCGCTTTACTAGCAATCTCCCTACTTGGAGCATCAGCACCTTTAACCTCCTGTTCCGTACAGGTTGCAATTTGTCCTGAGGATGAACGGGAAGACGTGGAACCAATGAGAGACTAGCTCTTGGTGTTGGGAAAGACACAGGTCACTCTATTTTCCCATCAGGAAGAAGAATTAACCGCAGGCTCAGCCTGCCCCCCGGAACCAGAACAGGGCCTGAAGCGATCCTGTGCTTTTGCGGCCAGATCCGAAAAAAGCGAGTTGTAAAATGGAGGTTCAGGGCACTGCAATTCACAAACCTGCAGAGTTATAAATGATAACTCTCGTCCACAAATATATTGAGGGAAGGCAAAGAAGAGGATTTGAAATCAAGGCAGAATTGCAGGAAACAGATTTCAGGAGGTAGATTCGAATCGCCTTTAAAGCACATGAAAAGCGGGAAAATGTTGACAATGATGCCCATGGCCAAAAAGGGCATATGCGTTTTTTCGTGAATATATTCAGGAAAAAACGCATACGCCCTTTTTGGCCAACCAAGCAACCTGGAAAGGCAAATCAGAGCTACCAAAAAGTCTCGCTTCCCATTGGTCAAAAGGGCCATGCTGAAAAAAGTGTCAAAACCAGAAATGCAGGACAGGCCATGGAGAAATGGGAGCCTTGCTACACTGATGGGCGGGATGTAAATTGCCAACAGCCACTCTGGAGAAGTGTCCGGTGAGTCCTGAAACATCTGAAAAACACAGCTTAGAGAGCATAGGGCACTTCCACTCATGGGGGTATAAATTGGGAAAATTAAAAATCAGCAAGACACAAGCACCCCAAAGTTGAGGGCTGCTCTGTTGACAAGGACCTCCACTTCATTCCACCTTAAATATCCCAGGAAAGAGAAAAATGGATAAAGAAGTTGTGGTCCTTATGTACAAAGTAATATCACTCAGCCATGAAATCAATGTCATAAGGTTAGTACCAGCATGATGAGTGGATTTAGGTACGACGATTCTAAGTGAAATAAGTCACACAGAAAAGGACACTTCTCATATGGTATCACTTTTAGAGGGAATTTAAAAACCGTTACACTTGAACTGAATTACAAAACAGAACAGAGTCACACATACAGAAAACAGACTATGGCTGCTTAACGGGAAAGGTGAGGTGGGGTGATACATAAAACAAGGGTATCAAATTAGCTCAGATACCATTCCATAAACCCAATATGTAATAGACAAGACCTACTCCTTGCTCAGAGAACTGGACTCAACACGCCCTATTCACCGCACAAGAATATATCTGACTAGTAATAATCTTAAAAGCTATGTATTGATATCTGTCTGTTAGTGTGTCAAGTGGGTGTAAAGCGGCATAAACACAGCAGTGAAAAGCAGCTAAACCCCATTATAAAAATAAATTACTTTGAAAAACCCATGAAACAACGACAGTGAAAGAGATAGAAATTCATACACAATGAGTTCAGGGGCTGTGATGCAACCTGGATTGACCATATCTAGACCCACAGCTGGATGAGACATAAGGGTGGACACTCTTGGGGCCGAGAGATTTGGTGAGGTTGGGTGAGCAAACGCAGACTCTTTAAAGTAATACTGTGTGGTACCCATCGCATGGGTCCCAAATCTCCAGGTTCAAGGGCATCTTCCTACATCGAAAACATGCATGAGAAACCCAGAAGATGGTACACCGTGTGATGGGGAAAGGTTTCTAAAAGGCACCTCATTTCTCAACTCCTTGTGCCCGGGTTCGCTATTCCAGCCGCTTGACTAGCAATCTCCCTACTTGGAGCATCAGCACCTTTAACCTCCTGTTCCGTACAGGTTGCAATTTGTCCTGAGGATGAACGGGAAGACGTGGAACCAATGAGAGACTAGCTCTTGGTGTTGGGACAGGCACAGGTCACTCTATTTTCCCATCAGGAAGAAGAATTAACCACAGGCTCAGCCTGCCCCCCGGAACAAGAACAGGGCCTGAAGCCATCCTGCGCTTTTGCGGCCATCTCCCAAAAACGCGAGTTATAAAATGGAGGTTCAGGGCACAGCAATTCACAAACCTGCAGAGTTATAAATGATAACTCTCGTCCACAAATATATTGAGGGAAGGCAAAGAAGAGGATTTGAAATCAAGGCAGAATTGCAGGAAACAGATTTCAGGAGGTAGATTCCAATCGCCTTTAAAGCACATGAAAAGCGGCAAAACGTTGACAATGATGCCCTTGGCCAAAAAGGGCGTATGCGTTTTTTCCTGAATATATTCAGGAAAAAACGCATACGCCCTTTTTGGCCAACCAAGCAACCTGGAAAGGCAAATCAGCGCTACAAAGATGTCTCGCTTCCCATCGGTTAAAAAGGCCATGCTGAAAAAAGTGTCAAAACCAGAAATGCAGGACAGGCCATGGAGAAATGGGAGCCTTGCTACACTGATGGGCGGGATGTAAATTGCCAACAGCCACTCTGGAGAAGCGTACGGTGAGTCCTGAAACATCTAAAAAACAAAGCTTAGAGAGCATACGGCACTTCCACTCATGGGGTTATAAATTGGGAAAATTAAAAATCAGCAAGACACAAGCACCCCAAAGTTTAGGGCTGCTCTGTTGACAAGGACCTCCACTTCATTCCACCTTCAATATCCCAGGAAAGAGAAAAATGGATAAAGAAGTTGTGGTCCTTATGTACAATGGAATATCACTCAGCCGTGAAATCAATGTCATAAGGCTAGTAGCAGCATGATGAGTGGATTTAGGTACGACGACTCTAAGTGAAATAAGTCACACAGAAAAGGACACTTCTCATAAGGTATCACTTATAGAGGGAATGTAAAAACCGTTACACTTGAACTGAATTACAAAACAGAACAGAGTCACACATGCAGAAAACACACTATGGCTGCTTAACGGGAAAGGTGAGGTGGGGTGATACATAAAACAAGGGTTTCAAATTAGCTCAGATACCGTTCCATAAACCCAATATGTAATAGACAAGACCTACTCCTTGCTCAGAGAACTGGACTCAACACGCCCTATTCACCGCACAAGAATATATCTGACTAGTAATAATCTTAAAACCTATGTATTGATATCTCTCTGTTAGTGTGTCAAGTGGGTAAAAAGCGGCATAAACACAGCAGTGAAAAGCAGCTAAACCCCATTATAAAAATAAATTACTTTGAAAAACCCATGAAACAAAGACAGTGAAAGAGAGAGAAATTCTTACACAATGCGTTCACGGGCTGTGATGCAACCTGGATTGACCATATCTAGACCCACAGCTGGATGAGACATAAGGGTGGACACTCTTGGGGCTGAGAGGTTTGGTGAGGTTGGGTGAGCAAACGCAGACCCTTTAAAGTAATACTGCATGGTACCCATCGCATGGGTCCCAAATCTCCAGGTTCAAGGGCATCTTCCTACATCGAAAACATGCATGAGAAACCCAGAAGATGGTACACCGTGTGATGGGGAAAGGTTTCTAAAACGCACCTCATTTCTCATCTCCTTGTGCCTGGGTTCGCTATTCCAGCCGCTTTACTAGCAATCTCCCTACTTGGAGCATCATCACCTTTAACCTCCTGTTCCGTACAGGTTGCAATTTGTCCTGAGGATGAACGGGAAGACGTGGATCCAATGAGAGACTAGCTCTTCGTGTTGGGACAGGCACAGGTCACTCTATTTTCCCATCAGGAAGAAGAATCAACCACAGGCTCAGCCTGCCACCCGGAACCAGAACAGGGCCTGAAGCCATCCTGCGCTATTGCGGCCAGCTCCCTAAAAAGCGAGTTGTAAAATGGAGGTTCAGGGCACTGCAATTCACAAACCTGCAGAGTTATAAATGATAACTCTCGTCCACAAATATATTGAGGGAAGGCAAAGAAGAGGATTTGAAATCAAGGCAGAATTGCAGGAAACAGATTTCAGGAGGTAGATTCGAATCGCCTTTAAAGCACATGAAAAGCGGCAAAACGTTGACAATGATGCCCTTGGCCAAAAAGGGCGTATGCGTTTTTTCCTGAATATATTCAGGAAAAAACGCATACGCCCTTTTTGGCCAACCAAGCAACCTGGAAAGGCAAATCAGCGCTACAAAGATGTCGCGCTTCCCATCGGTTAAAAAGGCCATGCTGAAAAAAGTGTCAAAACCAGAAATGCAGGACAGGCCATGGAGAAATGGGAGCCTTGCTACACTGATGGGCGGGATGTAAATTGCCAACAGCCACTCTGGAGAAGCGTACGGTGTGTCCTGAAACATCTAAAAAACAAAGCTTCGAGAGCATACGGCACTTCCACTCATGGGGTTATAAATTGGGAAAATTAAAAATCAGCAAGACACAAGCACCCCAAAGTTTAGGACTGCTCTGTTGACAAGGACCTCCACTTCATTCCACCTTCAATATCGCAGGAAAGAGAAAAATGGATAAAGAAGTTGTGGTCCTTATGTACAAAGGAATATCACTCAGCCATGAAATCAATGTCATAAGGCTAGTAGCAGCATGATGAGTGGATTTAGGTACGACGATTCTAAGTGAAATAAGTCACACAGAAAAGGACACTTCTCATAAGGTATCACTTATAGAGGGAATGTAAAAACCGTTACACTTGAACTGAATTACAAAACAGAACAGAGTCACACATGCAGAAAACACACTATGGCTGCTTAACGGGAAAGGTGAGGTGGGGTGATACATAAAACAAGGGTTTCAAATTAGCTCAGATACCGTTCCATAAACCCAATATGTAATAGACAAGACCTACTCCTTGCTCAGAGAACTGGACTCAACACGCCCTATTCACCGCACAAGAATATATCTGACTAGTAATAATCTTAAAACCTATGTATTGATATCTCTCTGTTAGTGTGTCAAGTGGGTAAAAAGCGGCATAAACACAGCAGTGAAAAGCAGCTAAACCCCATTATAAAAATAAATTACTTTGAAAAACCCATGAAACAAAGACAGTGAAAGAGAGAGAAATTCTTACACAATGCGTTCAGGGGCTGTGATGCAACCTGGATTGACCATATCTAGACCCACAGCTGGATGAGACATAAGGGTGGACACTCTTGGGGCTGAGAGGTTTGGTGAGGTTGGGTGAGCAAACGCAGACCCTTTAAAGTAATACTGCATGGTACCCATCGCATGGGTCCCAAATCTCCAGTTTCAAGGGCATCTTCCTACATCGAAAACATGCATGAGAAACCCAGAAGATGGTACACCGTGTGATGGGGAAAGGTTTCTAAAACGTACCTCATTTCTCATCTCCTTGTGCCCGGGTTCGCTATTCCAGCCGCTTGACTAGCAATCTCCCTACTTGGAGCATCAGCACCTTTAACCTCCTGTTCCGTACAGGTTGCAATTTGTCCTGAGGATGAACGGGAAGACGTGGAACCAATGAGAGACTAGCTCTTGGTGTTGGGACAGGCACAGGTCACTCTATTTTCCCATCAGGAAGAAGAATTAACCACAGGCTCAGCCTGCCCCCCGGAACAAGAACAGGGCCTGAAGCCATCCTGCGCTTTTGCGGCCATCTCCCAAAAATGCGAGTTATAAAATGGAGGTTCAGGGCACTGCAATTCACAAACCTGCAGAGTTATAAATGATAACTCTCGTCCACAAATATATTGAGGGAAGGCAAAGAAGAGGATATGAAATCAAGGCAGAATTGCAGGAAACAGATTTCAGGAGGTAGATTCCAATCGCCTTTAAAGCACATGAAAAGCGGCAAAACGTTGACAATGATGCCCTTGGCCAAAAAGGGCGTATGCGTTTTTTCCTGAATATATTCAGGAAAAAACGCATACGCCCTTTTTGGCCAACCAAGCAACCTGGAAAGGCAAATCAGCGCTACAAAGATGTCTCGCTTCCCATCGGTTAAAAAGGCCATGCTGAAAAAAGTGTCAAAACCAGAAATGCGGGACAGGCCATGGAGAAATGGGAGCCTTGCTACACTGATGGGCGGGATGTAAATTGCCAACAGCCACTCTGGAGAAGCGTACGGTGAGTCCTGAAACATCTAAAAAACAAAGCTTAGAGAGCATACGGCACTTCCACTCATGGGGTTATAAATTGGGAAAATGAAAAATCAGCAAGACACAAGCACCCCAAAGTTTAGGGCTGCTCTGTTGACAAGGACCTCCACTTCATTCCACCTTCAATATCCCAGGAAAGAGAAAAATGGATAAAGAAGTTGTGGTCCTTATGTACAATGGAATATCACTCAGCCGTGAAATCAATGTCATAAGGCTAGTAGCAGCATGATGAGTGGATTTAGGTACGACGACTCTAAGTGAAATAAGTCACACAGAAAAGGACACTTCTCATAAGGTATCACTTATAGAGGGAATGTAAAAACCGTTACACTTGAACTGAATTACAAAACAGAACAGAGTCACACATGCAGAAAACACACTATGGCTGCTTAACGGGAAAGGTGAGGTGGGGTGATACATAAAACAAGGGTTTCAAATTAGCTCAGATACCGTTCCATAAACCCAATATGTAATAGACAAGACCTACTCCTTGCTCAGAGAACTGGACTCAACACGCCCTATTCACCGCACAAGAATATATCTGACTAGTAATAATCTTAAAACCTATGTATTGATATCTCTCTGTTACTGTGTCAAGTGGGTAAAAAGCGGCATAAAAACAGCAGTGAAAAGCAGCTAAACCCCATTATAAAAATAAATTACTTTGAAAAACCCATGAAACAAAGACAGTGAAAGAGAGAGAAATTCTTACACAATGCGTTCAGGGGCTGTGATGCAACCTGGATTGACCATATCTAGACCCACAGCTGGATGAGACATAAGGGTGGACACTGTTGCGGCTGAGAGGTTTGGTGAGGTTGGGTGAGCAAACGCAGACCCTTTAAAGTAATACTGCGTGGTATCCATCGCATGGGTCCCAAATCTCCAGGTTCAAGGGCATCTTCCTACATCGAAAACATGCATGAGATACCCATAAGATGGTACACCGTGTGATGGGGAAAGGTTTCTAAAACGCACCTCATTTCTCATCTGCTTCTGCCCGGGTTCGCCATTCCAGCCACTTTACTAGCAATCTCCCTCCTTGGAGCATCAGCACCTTTAACCTCCTGTTCCGTACAGGTTGCAATTTGTACTGAGGATGAACGGGAAGACGTGGAACCAATGAAAGACTAGCTCTTGGTGTTGGGACAGGCACAGGTCACTCTATTTTCCCATCAGGAAGAAGAATTAACCACAGGCTCAGCCTGCCCCCCGGAACCAGAACAGGGCCTGAAGCCATCCTGCGCTTTTGCGGGCAGCTCCCTAAAAAGCGAGTTGTAAATTGGAGGTTCAGGGCACTGCAATTCACAAACCTGCAGAGTTATAAATGATAACTCTCATCCACAAATATATTGAGGGAAGGCAAAGAAGAGGATTTGAAATCAAGGCAGAATTGCAGGAAACAGATTTCAGGAGGTAGATTCGAATCGCCTTTAAAGCACATGAAAAGCGGCAAAACGTTGACAATGATGCCCTTGGCCAAAAAGGGCGTATGCGTTTTTTCCTGAATATATTCAGGAAAAAACGCATACGCCCTTTTTGGCCAACCAAGCAACCTGGAAAGACAAATCAGCGCTACAAAGATGTCTCGCTTCCCATCGGTCAAAAGGGCCATGCTGAAAAAAGTGTCAAAACCAGAAATGCAGGACAGGCCATGGAGAAAAGGGAGCCTTGCTACACTGATGGGCGGGATGTAAATTGTCAACAGCCACTCTGGAGAAGTGTACGGTGAGTCCTGAAACGTCTAAAAAGCAAAGCTTAGAGAGCATAGGGCACTTCCACTCATGGGGGTATAAATTGGGAAAATTAAAAATCAGCAAGACACAAGCGCCCCAAAGTTTAGGGCTGCGCTGTTGACAAGGACCTCCACTTCATTCCACCTTCAATATCCCAGGAAAGAGAAAAATGGATAAAGAAGTTGTGGTCCTTATGTACAATGGAATATCACTCAGCCATGAAATCAATGTCATAAGGCTAGTAGCAGCATGATGAGTGGATTTAGGTACAACGATTCTAAGTGAAATAAGTCACACAGAAAAGGACACTTCTCAAAAGGTATCACTGATAGAGGGAATGTAAAAACCGTTACACTTGAAGTGAATCAGAAAACAGAACAGAGTCACACATGTAGAAAACACACTATGGCTGCTTCACGGGAAAGGTGAGGTGGGGTGATACATAAAACAAGGGTTTCAAATTAGCTCAGATACCGTTCCATAAACCCAATATGTAATAGACAAGACCTACTCCTTGCTCAGAGAACTGGACTCAACACGCCCTATTCACCGCACAAGAATATATCTGACTAGTAATAATCTTAAAACCTATGTATTGATATCTCTCTGTTAGTGTGTCAAGTGGGTAAAAAGCGGCATAAACTCAGCAGTGAAAAGCAGCTAAACCCCATTATAAAAATAAATTACTTTGAAAAACCCATGAAACAAAGACAGTGAAAGAGAGAGAAATTCTTACACAATGCGTTCAGGGGCTGTGATGCAACCTGGATTGACCATATCTAGACCCACAGCTGGATGAGACCTAAGGGTGGACACTGTTGCGGCTGAGAGGTTTGGTGAGGTTGGGTGAGCAAACGCAGACCCTTTAAATAATACTGCGTGGTACCCATCGCATGGGTCCCAAATCTCCAGGTTCAAGGGTATCTTCCTACATCGAAAACATGCATGAGATACCCAGAAGATGGTACACCGTGTGATGGGGAAACGTTTCTAAAACGCACCTCATTTCTCATCTGCTTGTGCCCGGGTTCGCCATTCCAGCCACTTTACTAGCAATCTCCCTACTTGGAGCATCAGCACCTTTAACCTCCTGTTCCGTACAGGTTGCAATTTGTACTGAGGATGAACGGGAAGACGTGGAACCAATGAAAGACTAGCTCTTGGTGTTGGGACAGGCACAGGTCACTCTATTTTCCCATCAGGAAGAAGAATTAACCACAGGCTCAGCCTGCCCCCCGGAACCAGAACAGGGCCTGAAGCCATCCTGCGCTTTTGCGGCCAGCTCCCTAAAAAGCGAGTTGTAAAATGGAGGTTCAGGGCACTGCAGTTCACAAACCTGCAGAGTTATAAATGATAACTCTCATCCACAAATATATTGAGGGAAGGCAAAGAAGAGGATTTGAAATCAAGGCAGAATTGCAGGAAACAGATTTCAGGAGGTAGATTCGAATCGCCTTTAAAGCACATGAAAAGCGGCAAAACGTTGACAATGATGCCCTTGGCCAAAAAGGGCGTATGCGTTTTTTCCTGAATATATTCAGGAAAAAACGCATACGCCCTTTTTGGCCAACCAGGCAACCTGGAAAGGCAAATCAGCGCTACAAAGATGTCTCGCTTCCCATCGGTCAAAAGGGCCATGCTGAAAAAAGTGTCAACACCAGAAATGCAGGACAGGCCATGGAGAAATGGGAGCCTTGCTACACTGATGGGCGGGATGTAAATTGTCAACAGCCACTCTGGAGAAGTGTACGGTGAGTCCTGAAAGGTCTAAAAAGCAAAGCTTAGAGAGCATAGGGCACTTCCACTCCTAGGGGTATAAATTGGGAAAATTAAAAATCAGCAAGACACAAGCACCCCAAAGTTTAGGGCTGCTCTGTTGACAAGGACCTCCACTTCATTCCACCTTCAATATCCCAGGAAAGAGAAAAATGGATAAAGAAGTTGTGGTCCTTATGTACAATGGAATATCACTCAGCCGTGAAATCAATGTCATAAGGCTAGGAGCAGCATGATGAGTGGATTTAGGTACGACGGCTCTAAGTGAAATAAGTCACACAGAAAAGGACACTTCTCATAAGGTATCACTTATAGAGGGAATGTAAAAACCGTTACACTTGAACTGAATTACAAAACAGAACAGAGTCACACATGCAGAAAACACACTATGGCTGCTTAACGGGAAAGGTGAGGTGGGGTGATACATAAAACAAGGGTTTCAAATTAGCTCAGATACCGTTCCATAAACCCAATATGTAATAGACAAGACCTACTCCTTGCTCAGAGAACTGGACTCAACACGCCCTATTCACCGCACAAAAATATATCTGACTAGTAATAATCTTAAAACCTGTGTATTGATATCTCTCTGTTAGTGTGTCAAGTGGGTAAAAAGCGGCATAAACACAGCAGTGAAAAGCAGCTAAACCCCATTATAAAAATAAATTACTTTGAAAAACCCATGAAACAAAGACAGTGAAAGAGAGAGAAATTCTTACACAATGCGTTCAGGGGCTGTGATGCAACCTGGATTGACCATATCTAGACCCACAGCTGGATGAGACCTAAGGGTGGACACTGTTGCGGCTGAGAGGTTTGGTGAGGTTGGGTGAGCAAACGCAGACCCTTTAAATAATACTGCGTGGTACCCATCGCATGGGTCCCAAATCTCCAGGTTCAAGGGTATCTTCCTACATCGAAAACATGCATGAGATACCCAGAAGATGGTACACCGTGTGATGGGGAAAGGTTTCTAAAACGCACCTCATTTCTCATCTGCTTGTGCCCGGGTTCGCCATTCCAGCCACTTTACTAGCAATCTCCCTCCTTGGAGCATCAGCACCTTTAACCTCCTGTTCCGTACAGGTTGCAATTTGTACTGAGGATGAACGGGAAGACGTGGAACCAATGAAAGACTAGCTCTTGGTGTTGGGACAGGCACAGGTCACTCTATTTTCCCATCAGGAAGAAGAATTAACCACAGGCTCAGCCTGTCCCCCGGAACCAGAACAGGGCCTGAAGCCATCCTGCGCTTTTGCGGCCAGCTCCCTAAAAAGCGAGTTGTAAAATGGAGGTTCAGGGCACTGCAGTTCACAAACCTGCAGAGTTATAAATGATAACTCTCATCCACAAATATATTGAGGGAAGGCAAAGAAGAGGATTTCAAATCAAGGCAGAATTGCAGGAAACAGATTTCAGGAGGTAGATTCGAATCGCCTTTAAAGCACATGAAAAGCGGCAAAACGTTGACAATGATGCCCTTGGCCAAAAAGGGCGTATGCGTTTTTTCCTGAATATATTCAGGAAAAAACGCATACGCCCTTTTTGGCCAACCAAGCAACCTGGAAAGGCAAATCAGCGCTACAAAGAAGTCTCGCTTCCCATCGGTTAAAAGGGCCATGCTGAAAAAAGTGTCAAAACCAGAAATGCAGGACAGGCCATGGAGAAATGGGAGCCTTGCTACACTGATGGGCGGGATGTAAATTGCCAACAGCCACTCTGGAGAAGAGTACGGTGTGTCCTGAAACATCTAAAAAACACAGCTTAGAGAGCATAGGGCACTTCCACTCATGGGGGTATAAATTGGGAAAATGAAAAATCAGCAAGACACAAGCACCCCAAAGTTTAGGGCTGCTCTGTTGACAAGGACCTCCACTTCATTCCACCTTCAATATCCCAGGAAAGAGAAAAATGGATAAAGAAGTTGTGGTCCTTATGTACAATGGAATATCACTCAGCCATGAAATCAATGTCATAAGGCTAGTAGCAGCATGATGAGTGGATTTAGGTACGACGATTCTAAGTGAAATAAGTCACACAGAAAAGGACACTTCTCATAAGGTATCACTGATAGAGGGAATGTAAAAACCGTTACACTTGAACTGAATTACAAAACAGAACAGAGTCACACATGCAGAACACACTATGGCTGCTTAACGGGAAAGGTGAGGTGGGGTGATACATAAAACAAGGGTTTCAAATTAGCTCAGATACCGTTCCATAAAACCAATATGTAATAGACAAGACCTACTCCTTGCTCAGAGAACTGGACTCAACACGCCCTATTCACCGCACAAGAATATATCTGACTAGTAATAATCTTAAAACCTATGTATTGATATCTCTCTGTTAGTGTGTCAAGTGGGTGTAAAGCGGCATAAACACAGCAGTGAAAAGCAGCTAAACCCCATTATAAAAATAAATTACTTTGAAAAACCCATGAAACAAAGACAGTGAAAGAGATAGAAATTCCTACGCAATGCGTTCACGGGCTGTGATGCAACCTGGATTGACCATATCTAGACCCACAGCTGGATGAGACATAAGGGTGGACACTCTTGGGGCTGAGAGGTTTGGTGAGGTTGGGTGAGCAAACGCAGACCCTTTAAAGTAATACTGCATGGTAACCATCGCATGGGTCGCAAATCGCCAGGTTCAAGGGCATCTTCCTACATCGAAAACATGCATGAGAAACCCAGAAGATGGTACACCGTGTGATGTGGAAAGGTTTCTAAAACGCACCTCATTTCTCATCTCCTTGTGCCCGGGTTCGCTATTCCAGCCGCTTTACTAGCAATCTCCCTACTTGGAGCATCAGCACCTTTAACCTCCTGTTCCGTACAGGTTGCAATTTGTCCTGAGGATGAACGGGAAGACGTGGAACCAATGACAGACTAGCTCTTGGTGTTGGGACAGGCACAGGTCACTCTATTTTCCCATCAGGAAGAAGAATTAACCACAGGCTCAGCCTGCCCCCCGGAACAAGAACAGGGCCTGAAGCCATCCTGCGCTTTTGCGGCCATCTCCCAAAAACGCGTGTTGTAAAATGGAGGTTCAGGGCACTGCAATTCACAAACCTGCAGAGTTATAAATGATAACTCTCGTCCACAAATATATTGAGGGAAGGCAAAGAAGAGGATTTGAAATCAAGGCAGAATTGCAGGAAACAGATTTCAGGAGGTAGATTCGAATTGCCTTTAAAGCACATGAAAACCGGCAAAACGTTGACAATGATGCCCTTGGCCAAAAAGGGCGTATGCGTTTTTTCCTGAATATATTCAGGAAAAAACGCATACGCCCTTTTTGGCCAACCAAGCAACCTGGAAAGGCAAATCAGCGCTACAAAGAAGTCTCGCTTCCCATCGGTTAAAAAGGCCATGCTGAAAAAAGTGTCAAAACCAGAAATGCAGGACAGGCCATGGAGAAATGGGAGCCTTGCTACACTGATGGGCGGGATGTAAATTGCCAACAGCCACTCTGGAGAAGAGTACGGTGTGTCCTGAAACATCTAAAAAACACAGCTTAGAGAGCATAGGGCACTTCCACTCATGGGGGTATAAATTGGGAAAATTAAAAATCAGCAAGACACAAGCACCCCAAAGTTTAGGACTGCTCTGTTGACAAGGACCTCCACTTCATTCCACCTTCAATATCCCAGGAAAGAGAAAAATGGATAAAGAAGTTGTGGTCCTTATGTACAATGGAATATCACTCAGCCATGAAATCAATGTCATAAGGCTAGTAGCAGCATGATGAGTGGATTTAGGTACGACGATTCTAAGTGAAATAAGGCACACAGAAAAGGACACTTCTAATAAGGTATCACTGATAGAGGGAATGTAAAAACCGTTACACTTGAACTGAATTACAAAACAGAACAGAGTCACACATGCAGAAAACACACTATGGCTGCTTAACGGGAAAGGTGAGGTGGGGTGATACATAAAACAAGGGTTTCAAATTAGCTCAGATACCGTTCCATAAAACCAATATGTAATAGACAAGACCTACTCCTTGCTCAGAGAACTGGACTCAACACGCCCTATTCACCGCAAAAGAATATATCTGACTAGTAATAATCTTAAAACCTATGTATTGATATCTCTCTGTTAGTGTGTCAAGTGGGTGAAAAGCGGCATAAACACAGCAGTGAAAAGCAGCTAAACCCATTTATAAAAATAAATTACTTTGAAAAACCCATGAAACAAAGACAGTGAAAGAGATAGAAATTCTTACACAATGCGTTCACGGGCTGTGATGCAACCTGGATTGACCATATCTAGACCCACAGCTGGATGAGACATAAGGGTGGACACTCTTGGGGCTGAGAGGTTTGGTGAGGTTGGGTGAGCAAACGCAAACCCTTTAAAGTAATACTGCGTGGTACCCATCGCATGGGTCCCAAATCTCCAGGTTCAAGGGCATCTTCCTACATCGAAAACATGCATGAGAAACCCAGAAGATGGTACACCGTGTGATGGGGAAAGGTTTCTAAAACGCACCTCATTTCTCATCTCTTTGTGCTCGGGTTCGCCATTCCAGCCACTTTACTAGCAATCTCCCTCCTTGGAGCATCATCACGTTTAACCTCCTGTTCCGTACAGGTTGATATTTGTCCTGAGGATGAACGGGAAGACGTGGAACCAATGAGAGACTAGCTCTTGGTGTTGGGACAGGCACAGGTCACTCTATTTTCCCATCAGGAAGAAGAATTAACCACAGGCTCAGCCTGCCCCCCGGAACAAGAACAGGGCCTGAAGCCATCCTGCGCTTTTGCGGCCAGCTCCCAAAAACGCGAGTTGTAAAATGGAGGTTCAGGGCACTGCAATTCACAAACCTGCAGAGTTATAAATGATAACTCTCGTCCACAAATATATTGAGGGAAGGCAAAGAAGAGGATTTGAAATCAAGGCAGAATTGCAGGAAACAGATTTCAGGAGGTAGATTCGAATCGCCTTTAAAGCACATGAAAAGCGGCAAAACGTTGACAATGATGCCCTTGGCCAAAAAGGGCGTATGCGTTTTTTCCTGAATATATTCAGGAAAAAACGCATACGCCCTTTTTGGCCAACCAAGCAACCTGGAAAGGCAAATCAGCGCTACAAAGATGTCTCGCTTCCCATCGGTTAAAAAGGCCATGCTGAAAAAAGTGTCAAAACCAGAAATGCAGGACAGGCCATGGAGAAATGGGAGCCTTGCTACACTGATGGGCGGGATGTAAATTGCCAACAGCCACTCTGGAGAAGCGTACGGTGAGTCGTGAAACATCTAAAAAACAAAGCTTAGAGAGCATAGGGCACTTCCACTCATGGGGGTATAAATTGGGAAAATTAAAAATCAGCAAGACACAAGCACCCCAAAGTTTAGGGCTGCTCTGTTGACAAGGACCTCCACTTCATTCCACCTTCAATATCCCAGGAAAGAGAAAAATGGATAAAGAAGTTGTGGTCCTTATGTACAATGGAATATCACTCAGCCGTGAAATCAATGTCATAAGGCTAGTAGCAGCATGATGAGTGGATTTAGGTACGACGAATCTAAGTGAAATAAGTCACACAGAAAAGGACACTTCTCATAAGGTATCACTTATAGAGGGAATGTAAAAACCGTTACACTTGAACTGAATTACAAAACAGAACAGAGTCACACATGCAGAAAACACACTATGGCTGCTTAACGGGAAAGGTGAGGTGGGGTGATACATAAAACAAGGGTTTCAAATTAGCTCAGATACCGTTCCATAAACCCAATATGTAATAGACAAGACCTACTCCTTGCTCAGAGAACTGGACTCAACACGCCCTATTCACCGCACAAGAATATATCTGACTAGTCATAATCTTAAAACCTATGTATTGATATCTCTCTGTTAGTGTGTCAAGTGGGTAAAAAGCGGCATAAACACAGCAGTGAAAAGCAGCTAAACCCCATTATAAAAATAAATTACTTTGAAAAACCCATGAAAGAAAGACAGTGAAAGAGAGAGAAATTCTTACACAATGCGTTCAGGGGCTGTGATGCAACCTGGATTGACCATATCTAGACCCACAGCTGGATGAGACATAAGGGTGGACACTGTTGCGGCTGAGAGGTTTGGTGAGGTTGGGTGAGCAAACGCAGACCCTTTAAAGTAATACTGCGTGGTACCCATCGCATGGGTCCCAAATCTCCAGGTTCAAGGGCATCTTCCTACATCGAAAACATGCATGAGATACCCAGAAGATGGTACACTGTGTGATGTGGAAAGGTTTCTAAAACGCACCTCATTTCTCATCTGCTTGTGCCCGGGTTTGCCATTCCAGCCACTTTACTAGCAATCTCCCTCCTTGGAGTATCAGCACCTTTAACCTCCTGTTCCGTACAGGTTGCAATTTGTACTGAGGATGAACGGGAAGACGTGGAACCAATGAAAGACTAGCTCTTGGTGTTGGGACAGGCACAGGTCACTCTATTTTCCCATCAGGAAGAAGAATTAACCACAGGCTCAGCCTGCCCCCCGGAACCAGAACAGGGCCTGAAGCCATCCTGCGCTTTTGCGGCCAGCTCCCTAAAAAGCGAGTTGTAAATTGGAGGTTCAGGGCACTGCAATTCACAAACCTGCAGAGTTATAAATGATAACTCTCATCCACAAATATATTGAGGGAAGGCAAAGAAGAGGATTTGAAATCAAGGCAGAATTGCAGGAAACAGATTTCAGGAGGTAGATTCGAATCGCCTTTAAAGCACATGAAAAGCGGCAAAACGTTGACAATGATGCCCTTGGCCAAAAAGGGCGTATGCGTTTTTTCCTGAATATATTCAGGAAAAAACGCATACGCCCTTTTTGGCCAACCAAGCAACCTGGAAAGGCAAATCAGCGCTACAAAGATGTCTCGCTTCCCATCGGTCAAAAGGGCCATGCTGAAAAAAGTGTCAACACCAGAAATGCAGGACAGGCCATGGAGAAATGGGAGCCTTGCTACACTGATGGGCGGGATGTAAATTGTCAACAGCCACTCTGGAGAAGTGTACGGTGAGTCCTGAAACGTCTAAAAAGCAAAGCTTAGAGAGCATAGGGCACTTCCACTCATGGGGGTATAAATTGGGAAAATTAAAAATCAGCAAGACACAAGCACCCCAAAGTTTAGGGCTGCTCTGTTGACAAGGACCTCCACTTTATTCCACCTTAAATATCCCAGGAAAGAGAAAAATGGATAAAGAAGTTGTGGTCCTTATGTACAATGGAATATCACTCAGCCGTGAAATCAATGTCATAAGGCTAGTAGCAGCATGATGAGTGGATTTAGGTACGACGATTCTAAGTGAAATAAGTCACACAGAAAAGGACACTTCTCATAAGGTATCACTTATAGAGGGAATGTAAAAACCGTTACACTTGAACTGAATTACAAAACAGAACAGAGTCACACATGCAGAAAACACACTATGGCTGCTTAACGGGAAAGGTGAGGTGGGGTGATACATAAAACAAGGGTTTCAAATTAGCTCAGATACCGTTCCATAAACCCAATATGTAATAGACAAGACCTACTCCTTGCTCAGAGAACTGGACTCAACACGCCCTATTCACCGCACAAGAATATATCTGACTAGTAATAATCTTAAAACCTATGTATTGATATCTCTCTGTTAGTGTGTCAAGTGGGTAAAAAGCGGCATAAACACAACAGTGAAAAGCAGCTAAACCCCATTATAAAAATAAATTACTTTGAAAAACCCATGAAACAAAGACAGTGAAAGAGAGAGAAATTCTTACACAATGCGTTCAGGGGCTGTGATGCAACCTGGATTGACCATATCTAGACCCACAGCTGGATGAGTCATAAGGGTGGACACTCTTGGGGCTGAGAGGTTTGGTGAGGTTGGGTGAGCAAACGCAGACCCTTTAAAGTAATACTGCGTGGTACCCATCGCATGGGTCCCAAATCTCCAGGTTCAAGGGCATCTTCCTACATCGAAAACATGCATGAGAAACCCAGAAGATGGTACACCGTGTGATGGGGAAAGGTTTCTAAAACGCACCTCATTTCTCATCTGCTTGTGCTCGGGTTCGCGATTGCAGCCACTTTACTAGCAATCTCCCTCCTTGGAGCATCACCACGTTTAACCTCCTGTTCCGTACAGGTTGATATTTGTCCTGAGGATGAACGGGAAGTCGTGGAACCAATGAGAGACTAGCTCTTGGTGTTGGGACAGGCACAGGTCACTCTATTTTCCCATCAGGAAGAAGAATTAACCACAGGCTCAGCCTGCCCCCCGGAACAAGAACAGGGCCTGAAGCCATCCTGCGCTTTTGCGGGCATCTCCCAAAAACGCGAGTTGTAAAATGGAGGTTCAGGGCACTGCAATTCACAAACCTGCAGAGTTATAAATGATAACTCTCGTCCACAAATATATTGAGGGAAGGCAAAGAAGAGGATTTGAAATCAAGGCAGAATTGCAGGAAACAGATTTCAGGAGGTAGATTCGAATCGCCTTTAAAGCACATGAAAAGCGGCAAAACGTTGACAATGATGCCCTTGGCCAAAAAGGGCGTATGCGTTTTTTCCTGAATATATTCAGGAAAAAACGCATACGCCCTTTTTGGCCAACCAAGCAACCTGGAAAGGCAAATCAGCGCTACAAAGAAGTCTCGCTTCCCATCGGTCAAAAGGGCCATGCTGAAAAAAGTGTCAAAACCAGAAATGCAGGACAGGCCATGGAGAAATGGGAGCCTTGCTACACTGATGGGCGGGATGTAAATTGCCAAGAGCCACTCTGGAGAAGTGTCTGGTGAGTCCTGAAACATCTGAAAAACACAGCTTAGAGAGCATAGGGCACTTCCACTCATGGGGGTATAAATTGGGAAAATTAAAAATCAGCAAGACACAAGCACCCCAAAGTTTAGGGCTGCTCTGTTGACCAGGACCTCCACTTCATTCCACCTTAAATATCCCAGGAAAGAGAAAAATGGATAAAGAAGTTGTGGTCCTTATGTACAATGGAATATCACTCAGCCAGGAAATCAATGTCGTAAGGTTAGTAGCAGCATGATGAGTGGATTTAGGTACGACGATTCTAAGTGAAATAAGTCACACAGAAAAGGACACTTCTCATAAGGTATCACTGTTAGAGGGAATGTAAAAACTGTTACACTTGAACTGAATTACAAAACAGAACAGAGTCACACATGCAGAAAACACACTATGGCTGCTTAACGGGAAAGGTGAGGTGGGGTGATACATAAAACAAGGGTATCAAATTAGCTCAGATACCATTCCATAAACCCAATATGTAATAGACAAGACCTACTCCTTGCTCAGAGAACTGGACTCAACACGCCCTATTCACCGCACAAGAATATATCTGACTAATAATAATCGTAAAACCTATGTATTGATATCTCTCTGTTAGTGTGTCAAGTGGGTGTAAAGCCGCATAAACACAGCAGTGAAAAGCAGCTAAACCTCATTATAAAAATAAATTACTTTGAAACACCCATGAAACAAAGACAGTGAAAGAGAGAGAAATTCTTACACAATGCGTTCAGGGGCTGTGATGCAACCTGGATTGACCATATCTAGACGCACAGCTGGATGAGACATAAGGTTGGACACTCTTGGGGCTGAGAGGTTTGGTGAGGTTGGGTGAGCAAACGCAGACCCTTTAAAGTAATACTGCGTGGTACCCATCGCATGGGTCCCAAATCTCCAGGTTCAAGGGCATCTTCCTACATCAAAAACATGCATGAGAAACCCAGAAGATGGTACACCGTGTGATGGGGAAAGGTTTCTAAAACGCACCTCATTTCTCATCTCCTTGTGCCCGGGTTCGCCATTCCAGCCGCTTTACTAGCAAGCTCCCTACTTGGAGCATCAGCACCTTTAACCTCCTGTTCCGTACAGGTTGCAATTTGTCCTGAGGATAAACGGGAAGACGTGGAACCAACGAGAGACTAGCTCTTGGTGTTGGGACAGGCACAGGTCACTCTATTTTCCCATCAGAAAGAAGAAATAACCACAGGCTCAGCCTGCCCCCCGGAACAAGAACAGGGCCTGAAGCCATCCTGCGCTTTTGCGGGCATCTCCCAAAAACGCGAGTTGTAAAATGGAGGTTCAGGGCACTGCAATTCACAAACCTGCAGAGTTATAAATGATAACTCTCGTCCACAAATATATTGAGGGAAGGCAAAGAAGAGGATTTGAAATCAAGGCAGAATTGCAGGAAACAGATTTCAGGAGGTAGATTCGAATCGCCTTTAAAGCACATGAAAAGCGGCAAAACGTTGACAATGATGCCCTTGGCCAAAAAGGGCGTATGCGTTTTTTCCTGAATATATTCAGGAAAAAACGCATACGCCCTTTTTGGCCAACCAAGCAACCTGGAAAGGCAAATCAGCGCTACAAAGAAGTCTCGCTTCCCATCGGTCAAAAGGGCCATGCTGAAAAAAGTGTCAAAACCAGAAATGCAGGACAGGCCATGGAGAAATGGGAGCCTTGCTACACTGATGGGCGGGATGTAAATTGCCAAGAGCCACTCTGGAGAAGTGTCTGGTGAGTCCTGAAACATCTGAAAAACACAGCTTAGAGAGCATAGGGCACTTCCACTCATGGGGGTATAAATTGGGAAAATTAAAAATCAGCAAGACACAAGCACCCCAAAGTTTAGGGCTGCTCTGTTGACCAGGACCTCCACTTCATTCCACCTTAAATATCCCAGGAAAGAGAAAAATGGATAAAGAAGTTGTGGTCCTTATGTACAATGGAATATCACTCAGCCAGGAAATCAATGTCGTAAGGTTAGTAGCAGCATGATGAGTGGATTTAGGTACGACGATTCTAAGTGAAATAAGTCACACAGAAAAGGACACTTCTCATAAGGTATCACTGTTAGAGGGAATGTAAAAACTGTTACACTTGAACTGAATTACAAAACAGAACAGAGTCACACATGCAGAAAACACACTATGGCTGCTTAACGGGAAAGGTGAGGTGGGGTGATACATAAAACAAGGGTATCAAATTAGCTCAGATACCATTCCATAAACCCAATATGTAATAGACAAGACCTACTCCTTGCTCAGAGAACTGGACTCAACACGCCCTATTCACCGCACAAGAATATATCTGACTAATAATAATCGTAAAACCTATGTATTGATATCTCTCTGTTAGTGTGTCAAGTGGGTGTAAAGCCGCATAAACACAGCAGTGAAAAGCAGCTAAACCTCATTATAAAAATAAATTACTTTGAAACACCCATGAAACAAAGACAGTGAAAGAGAGAGAAATTCTTACACAATGCGTTCAGGGGCTGTGATGCAACCTGGATTGACCATATCTAGACGCACAGCTGGATGAGACATAAGGTTGGACTCTCTTGGGGCTGAGAGGTTTGGTGAGGTTGGGTGAGCAAACGCAGACCCTTTAAAGTAATACTGCGTGGTACCCATCGCATGGGTCCCAAATCTCCAGGTTCAAGGGCATCTTCCTACATCAAAAACATGCATGAGAAACCCAGAAGATGGTACACCGTGTGATGGGGAAAGGTTTCTAAAACGCACCTCATTTCTCATCTCCTTGTGCCCGGGTTCGCCATTCCAGCCGCTTTACTAGCAAGCTCCCTACTTGGAGCATCAGCACCTTTAACCTCCTGTTCCGTACAGGTTGCAATTTGTCCTGAGGATAAACGGGAAGACGTGGAACCAACGAGAGACTAGCTCTTGGTGTTGGGACAGGCACAGGTCACTCTATTTTCCCATCAGAAAGAAGAAATAACCACAGGCTCAGCCTGCCCCCCGGAACAAGAACAGGGCCTGAAGCCATCCTGCGCTTTTGCGGGCATCTCCCAAAAACGCGAGTTGTAAAATGGAGGTTCAGGGCACTGCAATTCACAAACCTGCAGAGTTATAAATGATAACTCTCGTCCACAAATATATTGAGGGAAGGCAAAGAAGAGGATTTGAAATCAAGGCAGAATTGCAGGAAACAGATTTCAGGAGGTAGATTCGAATCGCCTTTAAAGCACATGAAAAGCGGCAAAACGTTGACAATGATGCCCTTGGCCAAAAAGGGCGTATGCGTTTTTTCCTGAATATATTCAGGAAAAAACGCATACGCCCTTTTTGGCCAACCAAGCAACCTGGAAAGGCAAATCAGCGCTACAAAGAAGTCTCGCTTCCCATCGGTCAAAAGGGCCATGCTGAAAAAAGTGTCAAAACCAGAAATGCAGGACAGGCCATGGAGAAATGGGAGCCTTGCTACACTGATGGGCGGGATGTAAATTGCCAAGAGCCACTCTGGAGAAGTGTCTGGTGAGTCCTGAAACATCTGAAAAACACAGCTTAGAGAGCATAGGGCACTTCCACTCATGGGGGTATAAATTGGGAAAATTAAAAATCAGCAAGACACAAGCACCCCAAAGTTTAGGGCTGCTCTGTTGACCAGGACCTCCACTTCATTCCACCTTCAATATCCCAGGAAAGAGAAAAATGGATAAAGAAGTTGTGGTCCTTATGTACAATGGAATATCACTCAGCCAGGAAATCAATGTCGTAAGGTTAGTAGCAGCATGATGAGTGGATTTAGGTACGACGATTCTAAGTGAAATAAGTCACACAGAAAAGGACACTTCTCATAAGGTATCACTGTTAGAGGGAATGTAAAAACTGTTACACTTGAACTGAATTACAAAACAGAACAGAGTCACACATGCAGAAAACACACTATGGCTGCTTAACGGGAAAGGTGAGGTGGGGTGATACATAAAACAAGGGTATCAAATTAGCTCAGATACCATTCCATAAACCCAATATGTAATAGACAAGACCTACTCCTTGCTCAGAGAACTGGACTCAACACGCCCTATTCACCGCACAAGAATATATCTGACTAATAATAATCGTAAAACCTATGTATTGATATCTCTCTGTTAGTGTGTCAAGTGGGTGTAAAGCCGCATAAACACAGCAGTGAAAAGCAGCTAAACCTCATTATAAAAATAAATTACTTTGAAACACCCATGAAACAAAGACAGTGAAAGAGAGAGAAATTCTTACACAATGCGTTCAGGGGCTGTGATGCAACCTGGATTGACCATATCTAGACGCACAGCTGGATGAGACATAAGGTTGGACACTCGGGGCTGAGAGGTTTGGTGAGGTTGGGTGAGCAAACACAGACCCTTTAAAGTAATACTGCGTGGTACCCATCGCATGGGTCCCAAATCTCCAGGTTCAAGGGCATCTTCCTACATCAAAAACATGCATGAGAAACCCAGAAGATGGTACACCGTGTGATGGGGAAAGGTTTCTAAAACGCACCTCATTTCTCATCTCCTTGTGCCCGGGTTCGCCATTCCAGCCGCTTTACTAGCAAGCTCCCTACTTGGAGCATCAGCACCTTTAACCTCCTGTTCCGTACAGGTTGCAATTTGTCCTGAGGATAAACGGGAAGACGTGGAACCAACGAGAGACTAGCTCTTGGTGTTGGGACAGGCACAGGTCACTCTATTTTCCCATCAGAAAGAAGAAATAACCACAGGCTCAGCCTGACACCCGGAACCAGAACAGGGCCTGAAGCCATTCTGCGATTTTGTGGCCAGCTCCCATAAAAACGAGTTGTAAAATGGAGGTTCAGGGCACTGCAATTCACAAACCTGCAGAGTTATAAATGATAACTCTCATCCACAAATATATTGAGGGAAGGCAAAGAAGAGGATTTGAAATCAAGGCAGAATTGCAGGAAACAGATTTCAGGAGGTAGATACGAATCGCCTTTAAAGCACATGAAAAGCGGCAAAACGTTGACAATGATGCCCTTGGCCAAAAAGGGCGTATGCGTTTTTTCCTGAATATATTCAGGAAAAAACGCATACGCCCTTTTTGGCCAACCAAGCAACCTGGAAAGGCAAATCAGCGCTACAAAGAAGTCTCGCTTCCCATCGGTCAAAAGGGCCATGCTGAAAAAAGTGTCAAAACCAGAAATGCAGGACAGGCCATGGAGAAATGGGAGCCTTGCTACACTGATGGGCGGGATGTAAATTGCCAAGAGCCACTCTGGAGAAGTGTCCGGTGAGTCCTGAAACATCTGAAAAACACAGCTTAGAGAACATAGGGCACTTCCACTCATGGGGGTATAAATTGGGAAAATTAAAAATCAGCAAGACACAAGCACCCCAAAGTTTAGGGCTGCTCTGTTAACCAGGACCTCCACTTCATTCCACCTTAAATATCCCAGGAAAGAGAAAAATGGATAAAGAAGTTGTGGTCCTTATGTACAATGGAATATCACTCAGCCAGGAAATCAATGTCGTAAGGTTAGTAGCAGCATGATGAGTGGATTTAGGTACGACGATTCTAAGTGAAATAAGTCACACAGAAAAGGACACTTCTCATAAGGTATCACTGATAGAGGGAATGTAAAAACCGTTACACTTGAACTGAATTACAAAACAGAACAGAGTCACACATGCAGAAAACACACTATGGCTGCTTAACGGGAAAGGTGAGGTGGGGTGATACATAAAACAAGGGTATCAAATTAGCTCAGATACCGTTCCATAAACCCAATATGTAATAGACAAAACCTACTCCTTGCTCAGAGAACTGGACTCAACACGCCCTATTCACCGCACAAGAATATATCTGACTAATAATAATCGTAAAACCTATGTATTGATATCTCTCTGTTAGTGTGTCAAGTGGGTGTAAAGCCGCATAAACACAGCAGTGAAAAGCAGCTAAACCCCATTATAAAAATAAATTACTTTGAAACAACCATGAAACAAAGACAGTGAAAGAGAGAGAAATTCTTACACAATGCGTTCAGGGGCTGTGATGCAACCTGGATTGACCATATCTAGACGCACAGCTGGATGAGACATAAGGGTGGACACTCTTGGGGCTGAGAGGTTTGGTGAGGTTGGGTGAGCAAACGCAGACCCTTTAAAGGAATACTGCGTGGTACCCATCGCATGGGTCCCAAATCTCCAGGTTCAAGGGCATCTTCCTACATCAAAAACATGCATGAGAAACCCAGAAGACGGTACACCGTGTGATGGGGAAAGGTTTCTAAAACTTACCTCATTTCTCATCTCCTTGTGCCCGGGTTCGCCGTTCCAGCCGCTTTACTAGCAAGCTCCCTACTTGGAGCATCAGCACCTTTAACCTCCTGTTCCGTACAGGTTGCAATTTGTCCTGAGGATAAACGGGAAGACGTGGAACCAACGAGAGACTAGCTCTTGGTGTTGGGACAGGCACAGGTCACTCTATTTTCCCATCAGAAAGAAGAATTAACCACAGGCTCAGCCTGACCCCCGGAACCAGAACAGGGCCTGAAGCCATTCTGCGATTTTGCGGCCAGCTCCCATAAAAACGAGTTGTAAAATGGAGGTTCAGGGCACTGCAATTCACAAACCTGCAGAGTTATAAATGATAACTCTCGTCCACAAATATATTGAGGGAAGGCAAAGAAGAGGATTTGAAATCAAGGCAGAATTGCAGGAAACAGATTTCAGGAGGTAGATACGAATCGCCTTTAAAGCACATGAAAAGCGGCAAAACGTTGACAATGATGCCCTTGGCCAAAAAGGGCGTATGCGTTTTTTCCTGAATATATTCAGGAAAAAACGCATACGCCCTTTTTGGCCAACCAAGCAACCTGGAAAGGCAAATCAGCGCTACAAAGAAGTCTCGCTTCCCATCGGTCAAAAGGGCCATGCTGAAAAAAGTGTCAAAACCAGAAATGCAGGACAGGCCATGGAGAAATGGGAGCCTTGCTACACTGATGGGCGGGATGTAAATTGCCAAGAGCCACTCTGGAGAAGTGTCCGGTGAGTCCTGAAACATCTGAAAAACACAGCTTAGAGAGCATAGGGCACTTCCACTCATGGGGGTATAAATTGGGAAAATTAAAAATCAGCAAGACACAAGCACCCCAAAGTTTAGGGCTGCTCTGTTGACCAGGACCTCCACTTCATTCCACCTTCAATATCCCAGGAAAGAGAAAAATGGATAAAGAATTTGTGGTCCTTATGTACAATGGAATATCACTCAGCCAGGAAATCAATGTCGTAAGGTTAGTAGCAGCATGATGAGTGGATTTAGGTACGACGATTCTAAGTGAAATAAGTCACACAGAAAAGGACACTTCTCATAAGGTATCACTGATAGAGGGAATGTAAAAACCGTTACACTTGAACTGAATTACAAAACAGAACAGAGTCACACATGCAGAAAACACACTATGGCTGCTTAACGGGAAAGGTGAGGTGGGGTGATACATAAAACAAGGGTATCAAATTAGCTCAGATACCATTCCATAAACCCAATATGTAATAGACAAGACCTACTCCTTGCTCAGAGAACTGGACTCAACACGCCCTATTCACCGCACAAGAATATATCTGACTAATAATAATCGTAAAACCTATGTATTGATATCTCTCTGTTAGTGTGTCAAGTGGGTGTAAAGCGGCATAAACACAGCAGTGAAAAGCAGCTAAACCCCATTATAAAAATAAATTACTTTGAAACACCCATGAAACAAAGACAGTGAAAGAGAGAGAAATTCTTACACAATGCGTTCAGGGGCTGTGATGCAACCTGGATTGACCATATCTAGACGCACAGCTGGATGAGACATAAGGGTGGACACTCTTGGGGCTGAGAGGTTTGGTGAGGTTGGGTGAGCAAACGCAGACCCTTTAAAGTAATACTGCGTGGTCCCCATCGCATGGGTCCCAAATCTCCAGGTTCAAGGGCATCTTCCTACATCAAAAACATGCATGAGAAACCCAGAAGATGGTACACCGTGTGATGGGGAAAGGTTTCTAAAACGCACCTCATTTCTCATCTCCTTGTGCCCGGGTTCGCCATTCCAGCCGCTTTACTAGCAAGCTCCCTACTTGGAGCATCAGCACCTTTAACCTCCTGTTCCGTACAGGTTGCAATTTGTCCTGAGGATAAACGGGAAGACGTGGAACCAACGAGAGACTAGCTCTTGGTGTTGGGACAGGCACAGGTCACTCTATTTTCCCATCAGAAAGAAGAATTAACCACAGGCTCAGCCTGACCCCCGGAACCAGAATAGGGCCTGAAGCCATTCTGCGATTTTGCGGCCAGCTCCCATAAAAACGAGTTGTAAAATGGAGGTTCAGGGCACTGCAATTCACAAACCTGCAGAGTTATAAATGATAACTCTCGTCCACAAATATATTGAGGGAAGGCAAAGAAGAGGATTTGAAATCAAGTCAGAATTGCAGGAAACAGATTTCAGGAGGTAGATACGAATCACCTTTAAAGCACATGAAAAGCGGCAAAACGTTGACAATGATGCCCTTGGCCAAAAAGGGCGTATGCGTTTTTTCCTGAATATATTCAGGAAAAAACGCATACGCCCTTTTTGGCCAACCAAGCAACCTGGAAAGGCAAATCAGCGCTACAAAGAAGTCTCGCTTCCCATCGGTCAAAAGGGCCATGCTGAAAAAAGTGTCAAAACCAGAAATGCAGGACAGGCCATGGAGAAATGGGAGCCTTGCTACACTGATGGGCGGGATGTAAATTGCCAAGAGCCACTCTGGAGAAGTGTCTGGTGAGTCCTGAAACATCTGAAAAACACAGCTTAGAGAGCATAGGGCACTTCCACTCATGGGGGTATAAATTGGGAAAATTAAAAATCACCAAGACACAAGCACCCCAAAGTTTAGGGCTGCTCTGTTGACCAGGACCTCCACTTCATTCCACCTTAAATATCCCAGGAAAGAGAAAAATGGATAAAGAAGTTGTGGTCCTTATGTACAATGGAATATCACTCAGCCAGGAAATCAATGTCGTAAGGTTAGTAGCAGCATGATGAGTGGATTTAGGTACGACGATTCTAAGTGAAATAAGTCACACAGAAAAGGACACTTCTCATAAGGTATCACTGTTAGAGGGAATGTAAAAACTGTTACACTTGAACTGAATTACAAAACAGAACAGAGTCACACATGCAGAAAACACACTATGGCTGCTTAACGGGAAAGGTGAGGTGGGGTGATACATAAAACAAGGGTATCAAATTAGCTCAGATACCATTCCATAAACCCAATATGTAATAGACAAGACCTACTCCTTGCTCAGAGAACTGGACTCAACACGCCCTATTCACCACACAAGAATATATCTGACTAATAATAATCGTAAAACCTATGTATTGATATCTCTCTGTTAGTGTGTCAAGTGGGTGTAAAGCCGCATAAACACAGCAGTGAAAAGCAGCTAAACCCCATTATAAAAATAAATTACTTTGAAACACCCATGAAACAAAGACAGTGAAAGAGAGAGAAATTCTTACACAATGCGTTCAGGGGCTGTGATGCAACCTGGATTGACCATATCTAGACGCACAGCTGAATGAGACATAAGGGTGGACACTCTTGGGGCTGAGAGGTTTGGTGAGGTTGGGTGAGCAAACGCAGACCCTTTAAAGTAATACTGCGTGGTACCCATCGCATGGGTCCCAAATCTCCAGGTTCAAGGGCATCTTCCTACATCAAAAACATGCATGAGAAACCCAGAAGATGGTACACCGTGTGATGGGGAAAGGTTTCTAAAACGCACCTCATTTCTCATCTCCTTGTGCCCGGGTTCGCCATTCCAGCCGCTTTACTAGCAAGCTCCCTACTTGGAGCATCAGCACCTTTAACCTCCTGTTCCGTACAGGTTGCAATTTGTCCTGAGGATAAATGGGAAGACGTGGAACCAACGAGAGACTAGCTCTTGGTGTTGGGACAGGCACAGGTCACTCTATTTTCCCATCAGAAAGAAGAAATAACCACAGGCTCAGCCTGACCCCCGGAACCAGAACAGGGCCTGAAGCCATTCTGCGATTTTGTGGCCAGCTCCCATAAAAACGAGTTGTAAAATGGAGGTTCAGGGCACTGCAATTCACAAACCTGCAGAGTTATAAATGATAACTCTCGTCCACAAATATATTGAGGGAAGGCAAAGAAGAGGATTTGAAATCAAGGCAGAATTGCAGGAAACAGATTTCAGGAGGTAGATACGAATCGCCTTTAAAGCACATGAAAAGCGGCAAAACGTTGACAATGATGCCCTTGGCCAAAAAGGGCGTATGCGTTTTTTCCTGAATATATTCAGGAAAAAACGCATACGCCCTTTTTGGCCAACCAAGCAACCTGGAAAGGCAAATCAGCGCTACAAAGAAGTCTCGCTTCCCATCTGTCAAAAGGGCCATGCTGAAAAAAGTGTCAAAACCAGAAATGCAGGACAGGCCATGGAGAAATGGGAGCCTTGCTACACTGATGGGCGGGATGTAAATTGCCAAGAGCCACTCTGGAGAAGTGTCCGGTGAGTCCTGAAACATCTGAAAAACACAGCTTAGAGAACATAGGGCACTTCCACTCATGGGGGTATAAATTGGGAAAATTAAAAATCAGCAAGACACAAACACCCCAAAGTTTAGGGCTGCTCTGTTAACCAGGACCTCCACTTCATTCCACCTTAAATATCCCAGGAAAGAGAAAAATGGATAAAGAAGTTGTGGTCCTTATGTACAATGGAATATCCCTCAGCCAGGAAATCAATGTCGTAAGGTTAGTAGCAGCATGATGAGTGGATTTAGGTACGACGATTCTAAGTGAAATAAGTCACACAGAAAAGGACACTTCTCATAAGGTATCACTGATAGAGGGAATGTAAAAACCGTTACACTTGAACTGAATTACAAAACAGAACAGAGTCACACATGCAGAAAACACACTATGGCTGCTTAACGGGAAAGGTGAGGTGGGGTGATACATAAAACAAGGGTATCAAATTAGCTCAGATACCGTTCCATAAACCCAATATGTAATAGACAAAACCTACTCCTTGCTCAGAGAACTGGACTCAACACGCCCTATTCACCGCACAAGAATATATCTGACTAATAATAATCGTAAAACCTATGTATTGATATCTCTCTGTTAGTGTGTCAAGTGGGTGTAAAGCCGCATAAACACAGCAGTGAAAAGCAGCTAAACCCCATTATAAAAATAAATTACTTTGAAACAACCATGAAACAAAGACAGTGAAAGAGAGAGAAATTCTTACACAATGCGTTCAGGGGCTGTGATGCAACCTGGATTGACCATATCTAGACGCACAGCTGGATGAGACATAAGGGTGGACACTCTTGGGGCTGAGAGGTTTGGTGAGGTTGGGTGAGCAAACGCAGACCCTTTAAAGGAATACTGCGTGGTACCCATCGCATGGGTCCCAAATCTCCAGGTTCAAGGGCATCTTCCTACATCAAAAACATGCATGAGAAACCCAGAAGACGGTACACCGTGTGATGGGGAAAGGTTTCTAAAACTTACCTCATTTCTCATCTCCTTGTGCCCGGGTTCGCCGTTCCAGCCGCTTTACTAGCAAGCTCCCTACTTGGAGCATCAGCACCTTTAACCTCCTGTTCCGTACAGGTTGCAATTTGTCCTGAGGATAAACGGGAAGACGTGGAACCAACGAGAGACTAGCTCTTGGTGTTGGGACAGGCACAGGTCACTCTATTTTCCCATCAGAAAGAAGAATTAACCACAGGCTCAGCCTGACCCCCGGAACCAGAACAGGGCCTGAAGCCATTCTGCGATTTTGCGGCCAGCTCCCATAAAAACGAGTTGTAAAATGGAGGTTCAGGGCACTGCAATTCACAAACCTGCAGAGTTATAAATGATAACTCTCGTCCACAAATATATTGAGGGAAGGCAAAGAAGAGGATTTGAAATCAAGGCAGAATTGCAGGAAACAGATTTCAGGAGGTAGATACGAATCGCCTTTAAAGCACATGAAAAGCGGCAAAACGTTGACAATGATGCCCTTGGCCAAAAAGGGCGTATGCGTTTTTTCCTGAATATATTCAGGAAAAAACGCATACGCCCTTTTTGGCCAACCAAGCAACCTGGAAAGGCAAATCAGGGCTACAAAGAAGACTCGCTTCCCATTGGTCAAAAGGGCCATGCTGAAAAAAGTGTCAAAACCAGAAATGCAGGACAGGCCATGGAGAAATGGGAGCCTTGCTACACTGATGGGCGGGATGTAAATTGCCAAGAGCCACTCTGGAGAAGTGTCCGGTGAGTCCTGAAACATCTGAAAAACACAGCTTAGAGAACATAGGGCACTTCCACTCATGGGGGTATAAATTGGGAAAATTAAAAATCAGCAAGACACAAGCACCCCAAAGTTTAGGGCTGCTCTGTTGACCAGGACCTCCACTTCATTCCACCTTAAATATCCCAGGAAAGAGAAAAATGGATAAAGAAGTTGTGGTCCTTATGTACAATGGAATATCACTCAGCCAGGAAATCAATGTCGTAAGGTTAGTAGCAGCATGATGAGTGGATTCAGGTACGACGATTCTAACTGAAATAAGTCACACAGAAAAGGACACTTCTCATAAGGTATCACTGATAGAGGGAATGTAAAAACCGTTACACTTGAACTGAATTACAAAACAGAACAGAGTCACACATGCAGAAAACACACTATGGCTGCTTAACGGGAAAGGTGAGGTGGGGTGATACATAAAACAAGGGTATCAAATTAGCTCAGATACCATTCCATAAACCCAATATGTAATAGACAAGACCTACTCCTTGCTCAGAGAACTGGACTCAACACGCCCTATTCACCGCACAAGAATATATCTGACTAATAATAATCGTAAAACCTATGTATTGATATCTCTCTGTTAGTGTGTCAAGTGGGTGTAAAGCGGCATAAACACAGCAGTGAAAAGCAGCTAAACCCCATTATAAAAATAAATTACTTTGAAACACCCATGAAACAAAGACAGTGAAAGAGAGAGAAATTCTTACACAATGCGTTCAGGGGCTGTGATGCAACCTGGATTGACCATATCTAGACGCACAGCTGGATGAGACATAAGGGTGGACACTCTTGGGGCTGAGAGGTTTGGTGAGGTTGGGTGAGCAAACGCAGACCCTTTAAAGTAATACTGCGTGGTCCCCATCGCATGGGTCCCAAATCTCCAGGTTCAATGGCATCTTCCTACATCAAAAACATGCATGAGAAACCCAGAAGATGGTACACCGTGTGATGGGGAAAGGTTTCTAAAACACACCTCATTTCTCATCTCCTTGTGCCCGGGTTCGCCATTCCAGCCGCTTTACTAGCAAGCTCCCTACTTGGAGCATCAGCACCTTTAACCTCCTGTTCCGTACAGGTTGCAATTTGTCCTGAGGATAAACGGGAAGACGTGGAACCAACGAGAGACTAGCTCTTGGTGTTGGGACAGGCACAGGTCACTCTATTTTCCCATCAGAAAGAAGAATTAACCACAGGCTCAGCCTGACCCCCGGAACCAGAATAGGGCCTGAAGCCATTCTGCGATTTTGCGGCCAGCTCCCATAAAAACGAGTTGTAAAATGGAGGTTCAGGGCACTGCAATTCACAAACCTGCAGAGTTATAAATGATAACTCTCGTCCACAAATATATTGAGGGAAGGCAAAGAAGAGGATTTGAAATCAAGTCAGAATTGCAGGAAACAGATTTCAGGAGGTAGACACGAATCACCTTTAAAGCACATGAAAAGCGGCAAAACGTTGACAATGATGCCCTTGGCCAAAAAGGGCGTATGCGTTTTTTCCTGAATATATTCAGGAAAAAACGCATACGCCCTTTTTGGCCAACCAAGCAACCTGGAAAGGCAAATCAGCGCTACAAAGAAGTCTCGCTTCCCATCGGTCAAAAGGGCCATGCTGAAAAAAGTGTCAAAACCAGAAATGCAGGACAGGCCATGGAGAAATGGGAGCCTTGCTACACTGATGGGCGGGATGTAAATTTCCAAGAGCCACTCTGGAGAAGTGTCTGGTGAGTCCTGAAACATCTGAAAAACACAGCTTAGAGAGCATAGGGCACTTCCACTCATGGGGGTATAAATTGGGAAAATTAAAAATCACCAAGACACAAGCACCCCAAAGTTTAGGGCTGCTCTGTTGACCAGGACCTCCACTTCATTCCACCTTAAATATCCCAGGAAAGAGAAAAAAGGATAAAGAAGTTGTGGTCCTTATGTACAATGGAATATCACTCAGCCAGGAAATCAATGTCGTAAGGTTAGTAGCAGCATGATGAGTGGATTTAGGTACGACGATTCTAAGTGAAATAAGTCACACAGAAAAGGACACTTCTCATAAGGTATCACTGTTAGAGGGAATGTAAAAACTGTTACACTTGAACTGAATTACAAAACAGAACAGAGTCACACATGCAGAAAACACACTATGGCTGCTTAACGGGAAAGGTGAGGTGGGGTGATACATAAAACAAGGGTATCAAATTAGCTCAGATACCGTTCCATAAACCCAATATGTAATAGACAAGACCTACTCCTTGCTCAGAGAACTGGACTCAACACGCCCTATTCACCGCACAAGAATATATCTGACTAATAATAATCGTAAAACCTATGTATTGATATCTCTCTGTTAGTGTGTCAAGTGGGTGTAAAGCCGCATAAACACAGCAGTGAAAAGCAGCTAAACCCCATTATAAAAATAAATTACTTTGAAACACCCATGAAACAAAGACAGTGAAAGAGAGAGAAATTCTTACACAATGCGTTCAGGGGCTGTGATGCAACCTGGATTGACCATATCTAGACGCACAGCTGGATGAGACATAAGGGTGGACACTCTTGGGGCTGAGAGGTTTGGTGAGGTTGGGTGAGCAAACGCAGACCATTTAAAGTAATACTGCGTGGTACCCATCGCATGGGTCCCAAATCACCAGGTTCAAGGGCATCTTCCTACATCAAAAACATGCATGAGAAACCCAGAAGATGGTACACCGTGTGATGGGGAAAGGTTTCTAAAACGCACCTCATTTCTCATCTCCTTGTGCCCGGGTTCGCCATTCCAGCCGCTTTACTAGCAAGCTCCCTACTTGGAGCATCAGCACCTTTAACCTCCTGTTCCGTACAGGTTGCAATTTGTCCTGAGGATAAACGGGAAGACGTGGAACCAACGAGAGACTAGCTCTTGGTGTTGGGACAGGCACAGGTCACTCTATTTTCCCATCAGAAAGAAGAAATAACCACAGGCTCAGCCTGACCCCCGGAACCAGAACAGGGCCTGAAGCCATTCTGCGATTTTGTGGCCAGCTCCCATAAAAACGAGTTGTAAAATGGAGGTTCAGGGCACTGCAATTCACAAACCTGCAGAGTTATAAATGATAACTCTCGTCCACAAATATATTGAGGGAAGGCAAAGAAGAGGATTTGAAATCAAGGCAGAATTGCAGGAAACAGATTTCAGGAGGTAGATACGAATCGCCTTTAAAGCACATGAAAAGCGGCAAAACGTTGACAATGATGCCCTTGGCCAAAAAGGGCGTATGCGTTTTTTCCTGAATATATTCAGGAAAAAACGCATACGCCCTTTTTGGCCAACCAAGCAACCTGGAAAGGCAAATCAGGGCTACAAAGAAGACTCGCTTCCCATTGGTCAAAAGGGCCATGCTGAAAAAAGTGTCAAAACCAGAAATGCAGGACAGGCCATGGAGAAATGGGAGCCTTGCTACACTGATGGGCGGGATGTAAATTGCCAAGAGCCACTCTGGAGAAGTGTCCGGTGAGTCCTGAAACATCTGAAAAACACAGCTTAGAGAACATAGGGCACTTCCACTCATGGGGGTATAAATTGGGAAAATTAAAAATCAGCAAGACACAAGCACCCCAAAGTTTAGGGCTGCTCTGTTGACCAGGACCTCCACTTCATTCCACCTTAAATATCCCAGGAAAGAGAAAAATGGATAAAGAAGTTGTGGTCCTTATGTACAATGGAATATCACTCAGCCAGGAAATCAATGTCGTAAGGTTAGTAGCAGCATGATGAGTGGATTTAGGTACGACGATTCTAAGTGAAATAAGTCACACAGAAAAGGACACTTCTCATAAGGTATCACTGATAGAGGGAATGTAAAAACCGTTACACTTGAACTGAATTACAAAACAGAACAGAGTCACACATGCAGAAAACACACTATGGCTGCTTAACGGGAAAGGTGAGGTGGGGTGATACATAAAACAAGGGTATCAAATTAGCTCAGATACCATTCCATAAACCCAATATGTAATAGACAAGACCTACTCCTTGCTCAGAGAACTGGACTCAACACGCCCTATTCACCGCACAAGAATATATCTGACTAATAATAATCGTAAAACCTATGTATTGATATCTCTCTGTTAGTGTGTCAAGTGGGTGTAAAGCGGCATAAACACAGCAGTGAAAAGCAGCTAAACCCCATTATAAAAATAAATTACTTTGAAACACCCATGAAACAAAGACAGTGAAAGAGAGAGAAATTCTTACACAATGCGTTCAGGGGCTGTGATGCAACCTGGATTGACCATATCTAGACGCACAGCTGGATGAGACATAAGGGTGGACACTCTTGGGGCTGAGAGGTTTGGTGAGGTTGGGTGAGCAAACGCAGACCCTTTAAAGTAATACTGCGTGGTCCCCATCGCATGGGTCCCAAATCTCCAGGTTCAAGGGCATCTTCCTACATCAAAAACATGCATGAGAAACCCAGAAGATGGTACACCGTGTGATGGGGAAAGGTTTCTAAAACACACCTCATTTCTCATCTCCTTGTGCCCGGGTTCGCCATTCCAGCCGCTTTACTAGCAAGCTCCCTACTTGGAGCATCAGCACCTTTAACCTCCTGTTCCGTACAGGTTGCAATTTGTCCTGAGGATAAACGGGAAGACGTGGAACCAACGAGAGACTAGCTCTTGGTGTTGGGACAGGCACAGGTCACTCTATTTTCCCATCAGAAAGAAGAATTAACCACAGGCTCAGCCTGACCCCCGGAACCAGAATAGGGCCTGAAGCCATTCTGCGATTTTGCGGCCAGCTCCCATAAAAACGAGTTGTAAAATGGAGGTTCAGGGCACTGCAATTCACAAACCTGCAGAGTTATAAATGATAACTCTCGTCCACAAATATATTGAGGGAAGGCAAAGAAGAGGATTTGAAATCAAGTCAGAATTGCAGGAAACAGATTTCAGGAGGTAGATACGAATCACCTTTAAAGCACATGAAAAGCGGCAAAACGTTGACAATGATGCCCTTGGCCAAAAAGGGCGTATGCGTTTTTTCCTGAATATATTCAGGAAAAAACGCATACGCCCTTTTTGGCCAACCAAGCAACCTGGAAAGGCAAATCAGCGCTACAAAGAAGTCTCGCTTCCCATCGGTCAAAAGGGCCATGCTGAAAAAAGTGTCAAAACCAGAAATGCAGGACAGGCCATGGAGAAATGGGAGCCTTGCTACACTGATGGGCGGGATGTAAATTGCCAAGAGCCACTCTGGAGAAGTGTCTGGTGAGTCCTGAAACATCTGAAAAACACAGCTTAGAGAGCATAGGGCACTTCCACTCATTGGGGTATAAATTGGGAAAATTAAAAATCACCAAGACACAAGCACCCCAAAGTTTAGGGCTGCTCTGTTGACCAGGACCTCCACTTCATTCCACCTTAAATATCCCAGGAAAGAGAAAAAAGGATAAAGAAGTTGTGGTCCTTATGTACAATGGAATATCACTCAGCCAGGAAATCAATGTCGTAAGGTTAGTAGCAGCATGATGAGTGGATTTAGGTACGACGATTCTAAGTGAAATAAGTCACACAGAAAAGGACACTTCTCATAAGGTATCACTGTTAGAGGGAATGTAAAAACTGTTACACTTGAACTGAATTACAAAACAGAACAGAGTCACACATGCAGAAAACACACTATGGCTGCTTAACGGGAAAGGTGAGGTGGGGTGATACATAAAACAAGGGTATCAAATTAGCTCAGATACCGTTCCATAAACCCAATATGTAATAGACAAGACCTACTCCTTGCTCAGAGAACTGGACTCAACACGCCCTATTCACCGCACAAGAATATATCTGACTAATAATAATCGTAAAACCTATGTATTGATATCTCTCTGTTAGTGTGTCAAGTGGGTGTAAAGCCGCATAAACACAGCAGTGAAAAGCAGCTAAACCCCATTATAAAAATAAATTACTTTGAAACACCCATGTAACAAAGACAGTGAAAGAGAGAGAAATTCTTACACAATGCGTTCAGGGGCTGTGATGCAACCTGGATTGACCATATCTAGACGCACAGCTGGATGAGACATAAGGGTGGACACTCTTGGGGCTGAGAGGTTTGGTGAGGTTGGGTGAGCAAACGCAGACCATTTAAAGTAATACTGCGTGGTACCCATCGCATGGGTCCCAAATCTCCAGGTTCAAGGGCATCTTCCTACATCAAAAACATGCATGAGAAACCCAGAAGATGGTACACCGTGTGATGGGGAAAGGTTTCTAAAACGCACCTCATTTCTCATCTCCTTGTGCCCGGGTTCGCCATTCCAGCCGCTTTACTAGCAAGCTCCCTACTTGGAGCATCAGCACCTTTAACCTCCTGTTCCGTACAGGTTGCAATTTGTCCTGAGGATAAACGGGAAGACGTGGAACCAACGAGAGACTAGCTCTTGGTGTTGGGACAGGCACAGGTCACTCTATTTTCCCATCAGAAAGAAGAAATAACCACAGGCTCAGCCTGACCCCCGGAACCAGAACAGGGCCTGAAGCCATTCTGCGATTTTGTGGCCAGCTCCCATAAAAACGAGTTGTAAAATGAAGGTTCAGGGCACTGCAATTCACAAACCTGCAGAGTTATAAATGATAACTCTCGTCCACAAATATATTGAGGGAAGGCAAAGAAGAGGATTTGAAATCAAGGCAGAATTGCAGGAAACAGATTTCAGGAGGTAGATACGAATCGCCTTTAAAGCACATGAAAAGCGGCAAAACGTTGACAATGATGCCCTTGGCCAAAAAGGGCGTATGCGTTTTTTCCTGAATATATTCAGGAAAAAACGCATACGCCCTTTTTGGCCAACCAAGCAACCTGGAAAGGCAAATCAGCGCTACAAAGAAGTCTCGCTTCCCATCGGTCAAAAGGGCCATGCTGAAAAAAGTGTCAAAACCAGAAATGCAGGACAGGCCATGGAGAAATGGGAGCCTTGCTACACTGATGGGCGGGATGTAAATTGCCAAGAGCCACTCTGGAGAAGTGTCCGGTGAGTCCTGAAACATCTGAAAAACACAGCTTAGAGAACATAGGGCACTTCCACTCATGGGGGTATAAATTGGGAAAATTAAAAATCAGCAAGACACAAGCACCCCAAAGTTTAGGGCTGCTCTGTTAACCAGGACCTCCACTTCATTCCACCTTAAATATCCCAGGAAAGAGAAAAATGGATAAAGAAGTTGTGGTCCTTATGTACAATGGAATATCACTCAGCCAGGAAATCAATGTCGTAAGGTTAGTAGCAGCATGATGAGTGGATTTAGGTACGACGATTCTAAGTGAAATAAGTCACACAGAAAAGGACACTTCTCATAAGGTATCAGTGATAGAGGGAATGTAAAAACCGTTACACTTGAACTGAATTACAAAACAGAACAGAGTCACACATGCAGAAAACACACTATGGCTGCTTAACGGGAAAGGTGAGGTGGGGTGATACATAAAACAAGGGTATCAAATTAGCTCAGATACCGTTCCATAAACCCAATATGTAATAGACAAAACCTACTCCTTGCTCAGAGAACTGGACTCAACACGCCCTATTCACCGCACAAGAATATATCTGACTAATAATAATCGTAAAACCTATGTATTGATATCTCTCTGTTAGTGTGTCAAGTGGGTGTAAAGCCGCATAAACACAGCAGTGAAAAGCAGCTAAACCCCATTATAAAAGTAAATTACTTTGAAACAACCATGAAACAAAGACAGTGAAAGAGAGAGAAATTCTTACACAATGCGTTCAGGGGCTGTGATGCAACCTGGATTGACCATATCTAGATGCACAGCTGGATGAGACATAAGGGTGGACACTCTTGGGGCTGAGAGGTTTGGTGAGGTTGGGTGAGCAAACGCAGACCCTTTAAAGTAATACTGCTTGGTACCCATCGCATGGGTCCCAAATCTCCAGGTTCAAGGGCATCTTCCTACATCAAAAACATGCATGAGAAACCCAGAAGACGGTACACCGTGTGATGGGGAAAGGTTTCTAAAACTTACCTCATTTCTCATCTCCTTGTGCCCGGGTTCGCCGTTCCAGCCGCTTTACTAGCAAGCTCCCTACTTGGAGCATCAGCACCTTTAACCTCCTGTTCCGTACAGGTTGCAATTTGTCCTGAGGATAAACGGGAAGACGTGGAACCAACGAGAGACTAGCTCTTGGTGTTGGGACAGGCACAGGTCACTCTATTTTCCCATCAGAAAGAAGAATTAACCACAGGCTCAGCCTGACCCCCGGAACCAGAACAGGGCCTGAAGCCATTCTGCGATTTTGCGGCCAGCTCCCATAAAAACGAGTTGTAAAATGGAGGTTCAGGGCACTGCAATTCACAAACCTGCAGAGTTATAAATGATAACTCTCGTCCACAAATATATTGAGGGAAGGCAAAGAAGAGGATTTGAAATCAAGGCAGAATTGCAGGAAACAGATTTCAGGAGGTAGATACGAATCGCCTTTAAAGCACATGAAAAGCGGCAAAACGTTGACAATGATGCCCTTGGCCAAAAAGGGCGTATGCGTTTTTTCCTGAATATATTCAGGAAAAAACGCATACGCCCTTTTTGGCCAACCAAGCAACCTGGAAAGGCAAATCAGGGCTACAAAGAAGACTCGCTTCCCATTGGTCAAAAGGGCCATGCTGAAAAAAGTGTCAAAACCAGAAATGCAGGACAGGCCATGGAGAAATGGGAGCCTTGCTACACTGATGGGCGGGATGAAAATTGCCAAGAGCCACTCTGGAGAAGTGTCCGGTGAGTCCTGAAACATCTGAAAAACACAGCTTAGAGAACATAGGGCACTTCCACTCATGGGGGTATAAATTGGGAAAATTAAAAATCAGCAAGACACAAGCACCCCAAAGTTTAGGGCTGCTCTGTTGACCAGGACCTCCACTTCATTCCACCTTCAATATCCCAGGAAAGAGAAAAATGGATAAAGAAGTTGTGGTCCTTATGTACAATGGAATATCACTCAGCCAGGAAATCAATGTCGTAAGGTTAGTAGCAGCATGATGAGTGGATTTAGGTACGACGATTCTAAGTGAAATAAGTCACACAGAAAAGGACACTTCTCATATGGTATCACTGATAGAGGGAATGTAAAAACCGTTACACTTGAACTGAATTACAAAACAGAACAGAGTCACACATGCAGAAAACACACTATGGCTGCTTAACGGGAAAGGTGAGGTGGGGTGATACATAAAACAAGGGTATCAAATTAGCTCAGATACCATTCCATAAACCCAATATGTAATAGACAAGACCTACTCCTTGCTCAGAGAACTGGACTCAACACGCCCTATTCACCACACAAGAATATATCTGAATAATAATAATCGTAAAACCTATGTATTGATATCTCTCTGTTAGTGTGTCAAGTGGGTGTAAAGCGGCATAAAGACAGCAGTGAAAAGCAGCTAAACCCCATTATAAAAATAAATTACTTTGAAACACCCATGAAACAAAGACAGTGAAAGAGAGAGAAATTCTTACACAATGCGTTCAGGGGCTGTGATGCAACCTGGATTGACCATATCTAGACGCACAGCTGGATGAGACATAAGGGTGGACACTCTTGGGGCTGAGAGGTTTGGTGAGGTTGGGTGAGCAAACGCAGACCCTTTAAAGTAATACTGCGTGGTACCCATCGCATGGGTCCCAAATCTCCAGGTTCAAGGGCATCTTCCTACATCAAAAACATGCATGAGAAACCCAGAAGATGGTACACCGTGTGATGGGGAAAGGTTTCTAAAACGCACCTCATTTCTCATCTCCTTGTGCCCGGGTTCGCCATTCCAGCCGCTTTACTAGCAAGCTCCCTACTTGGAGCATCAGCACCTTTAACCTCCTGTTCCGTACAGGTTGCAATTTGTCCTGAGGATAAACGGGAAGACGTGGAACCAACGAGAGACTAGCTCTTGGTGTTGGGACAGGCACAGGTCACTCTATTTTCCCATCAGAAAGAAGAATTAACCACAGGCTCAGCCTGACCCCCGGAACCAAAACAGGGCCTGAAGCCATTCTGCGATTTTGTGGCCAGCTCCCATAAAAACGAGTTGTAAAATGGAGGTTCAGGGCACTGCAATTCACAAACCTGCAGAGTTATAAATGATAACTCTCGTCCACAAATATATTGAGGGAAGGCAAAGAAGAGGATTTGAAATCAAGGCAGAATTGCAGGAAACAGATTTCAGGAGGTAGATACGAATCGCCTTTAAAGCACATGAAAAGCGGCAAAACGTTGACAATGATGCCCTTGGCCAAAAAGGGCGTATGCGTTTTTTCCTGAATATATTCAGGAAAAAACGCATACTCCCTTTTTGGCCAACCAAGCAACCTGGAAAGGCAAATCAGCGCTACAAAGAAGTCTCGCTTCCCATCGGTCAAAAGGGCCATGCTGAAAAAAGTGTCAAAACCAGAAATGCAGGACAGGCCATGGAGAAATGGGAGCCTTGCTACACTGATGGGCGGGATGTAAATTGCCAAGAGCCACTCTGGAGAAGTGTCCGGTGAGTCCTGAAACATCTGAAAAACACAGCTTAGAGAGCATAGGGCACTTCCACTCATGGGGGTATAAATTGGGAAAATGAAAAATCAGCAAGACACAAGCACCCCAAAGTTTAGGGCTGCTCTGTTGACCAGGACCTCCACTTCATTCCACCTTAAATATCCCAGGAAAGAGAAAAATGGATAAAGAAGTTGTGGTCCTTATGTACAATGGAATATCACTCAGCCATGAAATCAATGTCATAAGGTTAGTAGCAGTATGATGAGTGGATTTAGGTACGACGATTCTAAGTGAAATAAGTCACACAGAAAAGGACACTTCTCCTAAGGTATCACTGATAGAGGGAATGTAAATCCGTTACACTTGAACTGAATTACAAAACAGAAGAGAGTCACACATGCAGAAAACACACTATGGCTGCTTAACGGGAAAGGTGAGGTGGGGTGATACAGAAAACAAGGGTATCAAATTAGCTCAGATACCGTTCCATAAACCCAATATGTAATAGACAAGACCTACTCCTTGCTCAGAGAACTGGACTCAACACGCCCTATTCACCGCACAAGAATATATCTGACTAATAATAATCGTAAAACCTATGCATTGATATCTCTCTGTTAGTGTGTCAAGTGGGTGTAAAGCGGCATAAACACAGCATTGAAAAGCAGCTAAACCCCATTATAAAAATAAATTACTTTGAAACACCCATGAAACAAAGACAGTGAAAGAGAGAGAAATTCTTACACAATGCGTTCAGGGGCTGTGATGCAACCTGGATTGACCATATCTAGACGCACAGCTGGATGAGACATAAGGGTGGACACTCTTGGGGCTGAGAGGTTTGGTGAGGTTGGGTGAGCAAACGCAGACCCTTTAAAGTAATACTGCGTGGTACCCATCGCATGGGTCCCAAATCTCCAGGTTCAAGGGCATCTTCCTACATCAAAAACATGCATGAGAAACCCAGAAGATGGTACACCGTGTGATGGGGAAAGGTTTCTAAAACACACCTCATTTCTCATCTCCTTGTGCCCGGGTTCGCCATTCCAGCCGCTTTACTAGCAAGCTCCCTACTTGGAGCATCAGCACCTTTAACCTCCTGTTCCGTACAGGTTGCAATTTGTCCTGAGGATAAACGGGAAGACGTGGAACCAACGAGAGACTAGCTCTTGGTGTTGGGACAGGCACAGGTCACTCTATTTTCCCATCAGAAAGAAGAATTAACCACAGGCTCAGCCTGACCCCCGGAACCAGAATAGGGCCTGAAGCCATTCTGAGATTTTGCGGCCAGCTCCCATAAAAACGAGTTGTAAAATGGAGGTTCAGGGCACTGCAATTCACAAACCTGCAGAGTTATAAATGATAACTCTCGTCCACAAATATATTGAGGGAAGGCAAAGAAGAGGATTTGAAATCAAGGCAGAATTGCAGGAAACAGATTTCAGGAGGTAGATACGAATCGCCTTTAAAGCACATGAAAAGCGGCAAAACGTTGACAATGATGCCCTTGGCCAAAAAGGGCGTATGCGTTTTTTCCTGAATATATTCAGGAAAAAACGCATACGCCCTTTTTGGCCAACCAAGCAACCTGGAAAGGCAAATCAGCGCTACAAAGAGGTCTCGCTTCCCATCGGTCAAAAGGGCCATGCTGAAAAAAGTGTCAAAACCAGAAATGCAGGACAGGCCATGGAGAAATGGGAGCCTTGCTACACTGATGGGCGGTATGTAAATTGCCAAGAGCCACTCTGGAGAAGTGTCCGGTGAGTCCTGAAACATCTGAAAAACAGAGCTTAGAGAGCATAGGGCACTTCCACTCATGGGGGTATAAATTGGGAAAATGAAAAATCAGCAAGACACAAGCACCCCAAAGTTTAGGGCTGCTCTGTTGACCAGGACCTCCACTTCATTCCACCTTAAATATCCCAGGAAAGAGAAAAATGGATAAAGAAGTTGTGGTCCTTATGTACAATGGAATATCACTCAGCCAGGAAATCAATGTCGTAAGGTTAGTAGCAGCATGATGAGTGGATTTAGGTACGACGATTCTAAGTGAAATAAGTCACACAGAAAAGGACACTTCTCATAAGGTATCACTGTTAGAGGGAATGTAAAAACTGTTACACTTGAACTGAATTACAAAACAGAACAGAGTCACACATGCAGAAAACACACTATGGCTGCTTAACGGGAAAGGTGAGGTGGGGTGATACATAAAACAAGGGTATCAAATTAGCTCAGATACCGTTCCATAAACCCAATATGTAATAGACAAGACCTACTCCTTGCTCAGAGAACTGGACTCAACACGCCCTATTCACCGCACAAGAATATATCTGACTAATAATAATCGTAAAACCTATGTATTGATATCTCTCTGTTAGTGTGTCAAGTGGGTGTAAAGCCGCATAAACACAGCAGTGAAAAGCAGCTAAACCCCATTATAAAAATAAATTACTTTGAAACAACCATGAAACAAAGACAGTGAAAGAGAGAGAAATTCTTACACAATGCGTTCAGGGGCTGTGATGCAACCTGGATTGACCATATCTAGACGCACAGCTGGATGAGACATAAGGGTGGACACTCTTGGGGCTGAGAGGTTTGGTGAGGTTGGGTGAGCAAACGCAGACCCTTTAAAGTAATACTGCGTGGTACCCATCGCATGGGTCCCAAATCTCCAGGTTCAAGGGCATCTTCCTACATCAAAAACATGCATGAGAAACCCAGAAGATGGTACACCGTGTGATGGGGAAAGGTTTCTAAAACACACCTCATTTCTCATCTCCTTGTGCCCGGGTTCGCCATTCCAGCCGCTTTACTAGCAAGCTCCCTACTTGGAGCATCAGCACCTTTAACCTCCTGTTCCGTACAGGTTGCAATTTGTCCTGAGGATAAACGGGAAGACGTGGAACCAACGAGAGACTAGCTCTTGGTGTTGGGACAGGCACAGGTCACTCTATTTTCCCATCAGAAAGAAGAATTAACCACAGGCTCAGCCTGACCCCCGGAACCAAAACAGGGCCTGAAGCCATTCTGCGATTTTGTGGCCAGCTCCCATAAAAACGAGTTGTAAAATGGAGGTTCAGGGCACTGCAATTCACAAACCTGCAGAGTTATAAATGATAACTCTCGTCCACAAATATATTGAGGGAAGGCAAAGAAGAGGATTTGAAATCAAGGCAGAATTGCAGGAAACAGATTTCAGGAGGTAGATACGAATCGCCTTTAAAGCACATGAAAAGCGGCAAAACGTTGACAATGATGCCCTTGGCCAAAAAGGGCGTATGCGTTTTTTCCTGAATATATTCAGGAAAAAACGCATACGCCCTTTTTGGCCAACCAAGCAACCTGGAAAGGCAAATCAGCGCTACAAAGAAGTCTCGCTTCCCATCGGTCAAAAGGGCCATGCTGAAAAAAGTGTCAAAACCAGAAATGCAGGACAGGCCATGGAGAAATGGGAGCCTTGCTACACTGATGGGCGGGATGTAAATTGCCAAGAGCCACTCTGGAGAAGTGTCCGGTGAGTCCTGAAACATCTGAAAAACACAGCTTAGAGAACATAGGGCACTTCCACTCATGGGGGTATAAATTGGGAAAATTAAAAATCAGCAAGACACAAGCACCCCAAAGTTTAGGGCTGCTCTGTTGACCAGGACCTCCACTTCATTCCACCTTAAATATCCCAGGAAAGAGAAAAATGGATAAAGAAGTTGTGGTCCTTATGTACAATGGAATATCACTCAGCCAGGAAATCAATGTCGTAAGGTTAGTAGCAGCATGATGAGTGGATTTAGGTACGACGATTCTAAGTGAAATAAGTCACACAGAAAAGGACACTTCTCATAAGGTATCACTGTTAGAGGGAATGTAAAATCTGTTACACTTGAACTGAATTACAAAACAGAACAGAGTCACACATGCAGAAAACACACTATGGCTGCTTAACGGGAAAGGTGAGGTGGGGTGATACATAAAACAAGGGTATCAAATTAGCTCAGATACCGTTCCATAAACCCAATATGTAATAGACAAGACCTACTCCTTGCTCAGAGAACTGGACTCAACACGCCCTATTCACCGCACAAGAATATATCTGACTAATAATAATCGTAAAACCTATGTATTGATATCTCTCTGTTAGTGTGTCAAGTGGGTGTAAAGCCGCATAAACACAGCATTGAAAAGCAGATAAACCCCATTATAAAAATAAATTACTTTGAAACACCCATGAAACAAAGACAGTGAAAGAGAGAGAAATTCTTACACAATGCGTTCAGGGGCTGTGATGCAACCTGGATTGACCATATCTAGACGCACAGCTGGATGAGACATAAGGGTGGACACTCTTGGGGCTGAGAGGTTTGGTGAGGTTGTGTGAGCAAACGCAGACCCTTTAAAGTAATACTGCGTGGTACCCATCGCATGGGTCCCAAATCTCCAGGTTCAAGGGCATCTTCCTACATCAAAAACATGCATGAGAAACCCAGAAGACGGTACACCGTGTGATGGGGAAAGGTTTCTAAAACGTACCACATTTCTCATCTCCTTGTGCCCGGGTTCGCCGTTCCAGCCACTTTACTAGCAAGCTCCCTACTTGGAGCATCAGCACCTTTAACCTCCTGTTCCGTACAGGTTGCAATTTGTCCTGAGGATAAACGGGAAGACGTGGAACCAACGAGAGACTAGCTCTTGGTGTTGGGACAGGCACAGGTCACTCTATTTTCCCATCAGAAAGAAGAATTAACCACAGGCTCAGCCTGACCCCCGGAACCAGAACAGGGCCTGAAGCCATTCTGCGATTTTGCGGCCAGCTCCCATAAAAACGAGTTGTAAAATGGAGGTTCAGGGCACTGCAATTCACAAACCTGCAGAGTTATAAATGATAACTCTCGTCCACAAATATATTGAGGGAAGGCAAAGAAGAGGATTTGAAATCAAGGCAGAATTGCAGGAAACAGATTTCAGGAGGTAGATACGAATCGCCTTTAAAGCACATGAAAAGCGGCAAAACGTTGACAATGATGCCCTTGGCCAAAAAGGGCGTATGCGTTTTTTCCTGAATATATTCAGGAAAAAACGCATACGCCCTTTTTGGCCAACCAAGCAACCTGGAAAGGCAAATCAGGGCTACAAAGAAGACTCGCTTCCCATTGGTCAAAAGGGCCATGCTGAAAAAAGTGTCAAAACCAGAAATGCAGGACAGGCCATGGAGAAATGGGAGCCTTGCTACACTGATGGGCGGGATGTAAATTGCCAAGAGCCACTCTGGAGAAGTGTCCGGTGAGTCCTGAAACATCTGAAAAACACAGCTTAGAGAACATAGGGCACTTCCACTCATGGGGGTATAAATTGGGAAAATTAAAAATCAGCAAGACACAAGCACCCCAAAGTTTAGGGCTGCTCTGTTGACCAGGACCTCCACTTCATTCCACCTTCAATATCCCAGGAAAGAGAAAAATGGATAAAGAAGTTGTGGTCCTTATGTACAATGGAATATCACTCAGCCAGGAAATCAATGTCGTAAGGTTAGTAGCAGCATGATGAGTGGATTTAGGTACGACGATTCTAAGTGAAATAAGTCACACAGAAAAGGACACTTCTCATAAGGTATCACTGATAGAGGGAATGTAAAAACCGTTACACTTGAACTGAATTACAAAACAGAACAGAGTCACACATGCAGAAAACACACTATGGCTGCTTAACGGGAAAGGTGAGGTGGGGTGATACATAAAACAAGGGTATCAAATTAGCTCAGATACCATTCCATAAACCCAATATGTAATAGACAAGACCTACTCCTTGCTCAGAGAACTGGACTCAACACGCCCTATTCACCGCACAAGAATATATCTGACTAATAATAATCGTAAAACCTATGTATTGATATCTCTCTGTTAGTGTGTCAAGTGGGTGTAAAGCGGCATAAACACAGCAGTGAAAAGCAGCTAAACCCCATTATAAAAATAAATTACTTTGAAACACCCATGAAACAAAGACAGTGAAAGAGAGAGAAATTCTTACACAATGCGTTCAGGGGCTGTGATGCAACCTGGATTATTGACCATATCTAGACGCACAGCTGGATGAGACATAAGGGTGGACACTCTTGGGACTGAGAGGTTTGGTGAGGTTGGGTGAGCAAACGCAGACCCTTTAAAGTAATACTGCGTTGTACCCATCGCATGGGTCCCAAATCTCCAGGTTCAAGGGCATCTTCCTACATCAAAAACATGCATGAGAAACCCAGAAGATGGTACACCGTGTGATGGGGAAAGGTTTCTAAAACGCACCTCATTTCTCATCTCCTTGTGCCCGGGTTCGCCATTCCAGCCGCTTTACTAGCAAGCTCCCTACTTGGAGCATCAGCACCTTTAAACTCCTGTTCCGTACAGGTTGCAATTTGTCCTGAGGATAAACGGGAAGACGTGGAACCAACGAGAGACTAGCTCTTGGTGTTGGGACAGGCACAGGTCACTCTATTTTCCCATCAGAAAGAAGAATTAACCACAAGCTCAGCCTGACCCCCGGAACCAGAACAGGGCCTGAAGCCATTCTGCGATTTTGCGGCCAGCTCCCATAAAAACGAGTTGTAAAATGGAGGTTCAGGGCACTGCAATTCACAAACCTGCAGAGTTATAAATGATAACTCTCGTCCACAAATATATTGAGGGAAGGCAAAGAAGAGGATTTGAAATCAAGGCAGAATTGCAGGAAACAGATTTCAGGAGGTAGATACGAATCGCCTTTAAAGCACATGAAAAGCGGCAAAACGTTGACAATGATGCCCTTGGCCAAAAAGGGCGTATGCGTTTTTTCCTGAATATATTCAGGAAAAAACGCATACGCCCTTTTTGGCCAACCAAGCAACCTGGAAAGGCAAATCAGGGCTACAAAGAAGACTCGCTTCCCATTGGTCAAAAGGGCCATGCTGAAAAAAGTGTCAAAACCAGAAATGCAGGACAGGCCATGGAGAAATGGGAGCCTTGCTACACTGATGGGCGGGATGTAAATTGCCAAGAGCCACTCTGGAGAAGTGTCCGGTGAGTCCTGAAACATCTGAAAAACACAGCTTAGAGAACATAGGGCACTTCCACTCATGGGGGTATAAATTGGGAAAATTAAAAATCAGCAAGACACAAGCACCCCAAAGTTTAGGGCTGCTCTGTTGACCAGGACCTCCACTTCATTCCACCTTAAATATCCCAGGAAAGAGAAAAATGGATAAAGAAGTTGTGGTCCTTATGTACAATGGAATATCACTCAGCCAGGAAATCAATGTCGTAAGGTTAGTAGCAGCATGATGAGTGGATTTAGGTACGACGATTCTAAGTGAAATAAGTCACACAGAAAAGGACACTTCTCATAAGGTATCACTGTTAGAGGGAATGTAAAATCTGTTACACTTGAACTGAATTACAAAACAGAACAGAGTCACACATGCAGAAAACACACTATGGCTGCTTAACGGGAAAGGTGAGGTGGGGTGATACATAAAACAAGGGTATCAAATTAGCTCAGATACCGTTCCATAAACCCAATATGTAATAGACAAGACCTACTCCTTGCTCAGAGAACTGGACTCAACACGCCCTATTCACCGCACAAGAATATATCTGACTAATAATAATCGTAAAACCTATGTATTGATATCTCTCTGTTAGTGTGTCAAGTGGGTGTAAAGCCGCATAAACACAGCATTGAAAAGCAGATAAACCCCATTATAAAAATAAATTACTTTGAAACACCCATGAAACAAAGACAGTGAAAGAGAGAGAAATTCTTACACAATGCGTTCAGGGGCTGTGATGCAACCTGGATTGACGATATCTAGACGCACAGCTGGATGAGACATAAGGGTGGACACTCTTGGGGCTGAGAGGTTTGGTGAGGTTGTGTGAGCAAACGCAGACCCTTTAAAGTAATACTGCGTGGTACCCATCGCATGGGTCCCAAATCTCCAGGTTCAAGGGCATCTTCCTACATCAAAAACATGCATGAGAAACCCAGAAGACGGTACACCGTGTGATGGGGAAAGGTTTCTAAAACGTACCACATTTCTCATCTCCTTGTGCCCGGGTTCGCCGTTCCAGCCACTTTACTAGCAAGCTCCCTACTTGGAGCATCAGCACCTTTAACCTCCTGTTCCGTACAGGTTGCAATTTGTCCTGAGGATAAACGGGAAGACGTGGAACCAACGAGAGACTAGCTCTTGGTGTTGGGACAGGCACAGGTCACTCTATTTTCCCATCAGAAAGAAGAATTAACCACAGGCTCAGCCTGACCCCCGGAACCAGAACAGGGCCTGAAGCCATTCTGCGATTTTGCGGCCAGCTCCCATAAAAACGAGTTGTAAAATGGAGGTTCAGGGCACTGCAATTCACAAACCTGCAGAGTTATAAATGATAACTCTCGTCCACAAATATATTGAGGGAAGGCAAAGAAGAGGATTTGAAATCAAGGCAGAATTGCAGGAAACAGATTTCAGGAGGTAGATACGAATCGCCTTTAAAGCACATGAAAAGCGGCAAAACGTTGACAATGATGCCCTTGGCCAAAAAGGGCGTATGCGTTTTTTCCTGAATATATTCAGGAAAAAACGCATACGCCCTTTTTGGCCAACCAAGCAACCTGGAAAGGCAAATCAGGGCTACAAAGAAGACTCGCTTCCCATTGGTCAAAAGGGCCATGCTGAAAAAAGTGTCAAAACCAGAAATGCAGGACAGGCCATGGAGAAATGGGAGCCTTGCTACACTGATGGGCGGGATGTAAATTGCCAAGAGCCACTCTGGAGAAGTGTCCGGTGAGTCCTGAAACATCTGAAAAACACAGCTTAGAGAACATAGGGCACTTCCACTCATGGGGGTATAAATTGGGAAAATTAAAAATCAGCAAGACACAAGCACCCCAAAGTTTAGGGCTGCTCTGTTGACCAGGACCTCCACTTCATTCCACCTTCAATATCCCAGGAAAGAGAAAAATGGATAAAGAAGTTGTGGTCCTTATGTACAATGGAATATCACTCAGCCAGGAAATCAATGTCGTAAGGTTAGTAGCAGCATGATGAGTGGATTTAGGTACGACGATTCTAAGTGAAATAAGTCACACAGAAAAGGACACTTCTCATAAGGTATCACTGATAGAGGGAATGTAAAAACCGTTACACTTGAACTGAATTACAAAACAGAACAGAGTCACACATGCAGAAAACACACTATGGCTGCTTAACGGGAAAGGTGAGGTGGGGTGATACATAAAACAAGGGTATCAAATTAGCTCAGATACCATTCCATAAACCCAATATGTAATAGACAAGACCTACTCCTTGCTCAGAGAACTGGACTCAACACGCCCTATTCACCGCACAAGAATATATCTGACTAATAATAATCGTAAAACCTATGTATTGATATCTCTCTGTTAGTGTGTCAAGTGGGTGTAAAGCGGCATAAACACAGCAGTGAAAAGCAGCTAAACCCCATTATAAAAATAAATTACTTTGAAACACCCATGAAACAAAGACAGTGAAAGAGAGAGAAATTCTTACACAATGCGTTCAGGGGCTGTGATGCAACCTGGATTATTGACCATATCTAGACGCACAGCTGGATGAGACATAAGGGTGGACACTCTTGGGACTGAGAGGTTTGGTGAGGTTGGGTGAGCAAACGCAGACCCTTTAAAGTAATACTGCGTTGTACCCATCGCATGGGTCCCAAATCTCCAGGTTCAAGGGCATCTTCCTACATCAAAAACATGCATGAGAAACCCAGAAGATGGTACACCGTGTGATGGGGAAAGGTTTCTAAAACGCACCTCATTTCTCATCTCCTTGTGCCCGGGTTCGCCATTCCAGCCGCTTTACTAGCAAGCTCCCTACTTGGAGCATCAGCACCTTTAACCTCCTGTTCCGTACAGGTTGCAATTTGTCCTGAGGATAAACGGGAAGACGTGGAACCAACGAGAGACTAGCTCTTGGTGTTGGGACAGGCACAGGTCACTCTATTTTCCCATCAAAAAGAAGAATTAACCACAGGCTCAGCCTGCCCCCCGGAACCAGAACAGGGCCTGAAGCCATTCTGCGATTTTGCGGCCAGCTCCCATAAAAACGAGTTGTAAAATGGAGGTTCAGGGCACTGCAATTCACAAACCTGCAGAGTTATAAATGATAACTCTCGTCCACAAATATATTGAGGGAAGGCAAAGAAGAGGATTTGAAATCAAGGCAGAATTGCAGGAAACAGATTTCAGGAGGTAGATACGAATCGCCTTTAAAGCACATGAAAAGCGGCAAAACGTTGACAATGATGCCCTTGGCCAAAAAGGGCGTATGCGTTTTTTCCTGAATATATTCAGGAAAAAACGCATACGCCCTTTTTGGCCAACCAAGCAACCTGGAAAGGCAAATCAGGGCTACAAAGAAGACTCGCTTCCCATTGGTCAAAAGGGCCATGCTGAAAAAAGTGTCAAAACCAGAAATGCAGGACAGGCCATGGAGAAATGGGAGCCTTGCTACACTGATGGGCGGGATGTAAATTGCCAAGAGCCACTCTGGAGAAGTGTCCGGTGAGTCCTGAAACATCTGAAAAACACAGCTTAGAGAACATAGGGCACTTCCACTCATGGGGGTATAAATTGGGAAAATGAAAAATCAGCAAGACACAAGCACCCCAAAGTTTAGGGCTGCTCTGTTGACCAGGACCTCCACTTCATTCCACCTTCAATATCCCAGGAAAGAGAAAAATGGATAAAGAAGTTGTGGTCCTTATGTACAATGGAATATCACTCAGCCAGGAAATCAATGTCGTAAGGTTAGTAGCAGCATGATGAGTGGATTTAGGTACGACGATTCTAAGTGAAATAAGTCACACAGAAAAGGACACTTCTCATAAGGTATCACTGATAGAGGGAATGTAAAAACCGTTACACTTGAACTGAATTACAAAACAGAAGAGAGTCACACATGCAGAAAACACACTATGGCTGCTTAACGGGAAAGGTGAGGTGGGGTGATACATAAAACAAGGGTATCAAATTAGCTCAGATACCATTCCATAAACCCAATATGTAATAGACAAGACCTACTCCTTGCTCAGAGAACTGGACTCAACACGCCCTATTCACCGCACAAGAATATATCTGACTAATAATAATCGTAAAACCTATGTATTGATATCTCTCTGTTAGTGTGTCAAGTGGGTGTAAAGTGGCATAAACACAGCAGTGAAAAGCAGCTAAACCCCATTATAAAAATAAATTACTTTGAAACACCCATGAAACAAAGACAGTGAAAGAGAGAGAAATTCTTACACAATGCGTTCAGGGGCTGTGATGCAACCTGGATTGACCATATCTAGACCCACAGCTGGATGAGACATAAGGGTGGACACTCTTGGGGCTGAGAGGTTTGGTGAGGTTGGGTGAGCAAACGCAGACCCTTTAAAGTAATACTGCGTGGTACCCATCGCATGGGTCCCAAATCTCCAGGTTCAAGGGCATCTTCCTACATCAAAAACATGCATGAGAAACCCAGAAGATGGTACACCGTGTGATGGGGAAAGGTTTCTAAAACGCACCTCATTTCTCATCTCCTTGTGCCCGGGTTCGCCATTCCAGCCGCTTTACTAGCAAGCTCCCTACTTGGAGCATCAGCACCTTTAACCTCCTGTTCCGTACAGGTTGCAATTTGTCCTGAGGATAAACGGGAAGACGTGGAACCAACGAGAGACTAGCTCTTGGTGTTGGGACAGGCACAGGTCACTCTATTTTCCCATCAGAAAGAAGAATTAACCACAGGCTCAGCCTGACCCCCGGAACCAGAACAGGGCCTGAAGCCATTCTGCGATTTTGTGGCCAGCTCCCATAAAAACGAGTTGTAAAATGGAGGTTCAGGGCACTGCAATTCACAAACCTGCAGAGTTATAAATGATAACTCTCGTCCACAAATATATTGAGGGAAGGCAAAGAAGAGGATTTGAAATCAAGGCAGAATTGCAGGAAACAGATTTCAGGAGGTAGATACGAATCGCCTTTAAAGCACATGAAAAGCGGCAAAACGTTGACAATGATGCCCTTGGCCAAAAAGGGCGTATGCGTTTTTTCCTGAATATATTCAGGAAAAAACGCATACGCCCTTTTTGGCCAACCAAGCAACCTGGAAAGGCAAATCAGGGCTACAAAGAAGACTCGCTTCCCATTGGTCAAAAGGGCCATGCTGAAAAAAGTGTCAAAACCAGAAATGCAGGACAGGCCATGGAGAAATGGGAGCCTTGCTACACTGATGGGCGGGATGTAAATTGCCAAGAGCCACTCTGGAGAAGTGTCCGGTGAGTCCTGAAACATCTGAAAAACACAGCTTAGAGAACATAGGGCACTTCCACTCATGGGGGTATAAATTGGGAAAATTAAAAATCAGCAAGACACAAGCACCCCAAAGTTTAGGGCTGCTCTGTTGACCAGGACCTCCACTTCATTCCACCTTCAATATCCCAGGAAAGAGAAAAATGGATAAAGAAGTTGTGGTCCTTATGTACAATGGAATATCACTCAGCCAGGAAATCAATGTCGTAAGGTTAGTAGCAGCATGATGAGTGGATTTAGGTACGACGATTCTAAGTGAAATAAGTCACACAGAAAAGGACACTTCTCATAAGGTATCACTGATAGAGGGAATGTAAAAACCGTTACACTTGAACTGAATTACAAAACAGAACAGAGTCACACATGCAGAAAACACACTATGGCTGCTTAACGGGAAAGGTGAGGTGGGGTGATACATAAAACAAGGGTATCAAATTAGCTCAGATACCATTCCATAAACCCAATATGTAATAGACAAGACCTACTCCTTGCTCAGAGAACTGGACTCAACACGCCCTATTCACCGCACAAGAATATATCTGACTAATAATAATCGTAAAACCTATGTATTGATATCTCTCTGTTAGTGTGTCAAGTGGGTGTAAAGCGGCATAAACACAGCAGTGAAAAGCAGCTAAACCCCATTATAAAAATAAATTACTTTGAAACACCCATGAAACAAAGACAGTGAAAGAGAGAGAAATTCTTACACAATGCGTTCAGGGGCTGTGATGCAACCTGGATTATTGACC